>NC_049205.1:44971950-45279450 GCF_013347855.1 Anguilla anguilla
ATTCAACAGCTGTACGACACCAATCCGCATTATGGCATTCCTCTGGTTCCTGGGTGTTGCCATAGTTACAGGGAATGTGTATGAATACACAACGGATTCTATTTCTGGCTCTTGGCTTTCCAGTCAATCAGGAGGTTATCTTTCCATGATATTTTAGTCATTGGTTCTGAAATTATCACAGTCAATTCCAGTATTTTACTTGACCGTGATCCCTCATTTATACATTTATACAATTTAGGCTACATATTGCCCAGATTTTATTGAACCGTTTGTGGTTCTGGGCACATGCTTGGTATGCTATATCATTTGAACATGTCAAAAAGTTTCACAAATGTAACCGAATTACATTCATTTCATTAATATTTACTAGATTATGAATCATAAAACAAGTGTTGCAACACATTCCTTCCTTTGGAAAGCAAAATTGCTAAACATTTTTTCACATCTAGCAGTGATAGGCCTGATGGCTTTTCAGACAAAATCTGTAGGATTAATAAGCAAAGATACATTTAATATGATTTAGGCAAATTGTAACAGTTTAGCCACGGCAACAAACAACATATTTTCAAAGCCAGTCCCAAATTAATTGTCCACATATCGCTGCTCTCACCATTTTCAACTATCAGCACGTCGGAAATTGTCTTTAGAAGCCATTCCATTTACGAATTTGAGAGCAGAATTACAAACAATACACAAGTTATGATAACAGGAAAAAGAACAATAACAGGTCAGGATATCTGTCAACTACCCATGCGGACAGACATACACAAAATCATTACATATTTGGGTACACATGTGGTATAAACACAGGGCCAGCATACACATGTGGTACACACACACAGGGCCAGCTAGTTACCTCAATCCTTGCACAGGATTTGAACTAAACGCCCAATATATAATAATATGAAATATTGACAACGTTCAGTTCAAAACAGTGGTAACGGCAGGACACATTTGAAATAGATTTGTAAATACTTCTAGCCTCTAGCTAGCTAGCCCTTTCTGGAAACAAAGCCACGAACATACGCATCTAGCAAGTGAGGCAGCTTGTTTACATATCCAGCTAGCAAGAATAGTTGGTAGTTGGCTACATATTTCAAATGACTTGCTAGCGGGATAGCCAGTGGTTGCGAATGCGTCATTGAAGCAATAGAGCTACCAAAGAGGTTCACTACATTTTATCTAACAAAGCTCTCGTTCACTGCTAGCTAACATAAGCTACAAAACATTACGTCCATCTTTTGAGGGGATCAGACCTCGATCTTGGGCTGAAAAATACACATTTCTTTTGAGCTTGGCATCTTTGCACTTATCAGACTTGTTATCAGGTAACTAACAACTAAGTTATACAACATTGTCCATACGCAGTTTAACCAGTTATTAAATTATTACCTAGCTAACTAGTTCTCAGAATATATGGGCGCCAGAGCAGCATTCACGAAATCAAAACAAAACCCAACCTGCCCATGACAACCACTCTGCCAATCCACTAACGTTACCTTAGTAGTTAGTAAGCTTGGTTACGACGTTCAATTGTTTACCTAACGTTAGCCTTGATAGCGAACAGTCTAATGAAACACTGTCTGTTAGCTTATTAGTGACTGCGATGGGGGATACCATTGCTCGTTTGACTGATCAAAAGGGGGCGATACAGCCATCATCACAAACAATTTAACATAACTTAACTGCCTACAGCTAATGTAGACTATGGCTATCACAACTGCTGGCTAACTGGTAAGCTTGCTAGAAAACTAGCTAGTTAGCACTAACTGCTAACTGACGATCATACGGATACAGCCCTAACTGCTACCGGCTAGCTAACGCTCACAGCGATTCAGATAGCATTAACTAGCAGACGTTAAATCACACACTCACTAGCTAGCTAGCTAACTAAGAAATTACATTATCGTTACGGAGAATATGGGTTAGATAGAGAACTGTTTTCACTTCTTTAAGAGGGATATTTTGTTAGCTGCCTAGACTCCTACTTACTGGACTCGCCCTCCCCCTTCACCATCCTCGAGCTGTATGTTAAGTGAAAGAAGCCAGATGAATAGCAAACAGATCTGAAATACCAATTTATCCAGCTGGACACTATAGAAACTGATGAAAACAATGGTTAGCCGAGTAATCTGTCTGGAAAAAGAAAAGTAGCAAGCGGTAGGTAGATACGTTGTAAACTTACCACTAAAGGTCAAACTCCCCTTTCGGATAGAAATCGCTATTGATGAGCCGAAATAGGGGCACAAAGTAGTGTTACAAAAAAACGTCAGCAGCCGGGTTGTGAAACTGACAACACAATGCCAAGGCCCGATACTAACGTCACGGTGAATGGATATAGCGAGACAAGGGCTTTAAGATAAGTTCTTATTTTTATCCTGATTACAGCGAACGACTCATATAATAACGCGTTACAAAGAAGGCTTCATATATTTCCTAAGTTAAACAAAAAAAAATTCGTTTGCCACTGGGGCCCACTATCAAGTCCCCATTTCTGCCTCATCCAGACGTCCGTTTCTGCTTAAACAGGCGGGCTGCCTTCTCTCACTGCTGGCGCTCGGCTTGATCTGTTTTCCGCAAATCCCCAGAGCTTTGCCGCTGAGAGAGTGAGAACTGTTTTACGACACTTTCCGACGCTAGCAGGTACTTGACGACTTTTATGTGAAATGCTCTCCTAACAAGGCATATTGTGCCCACTAGCGGACAAAAATCGTTATTATTTTCTATTGGACTGATAAAACTAAAGAATGAGAAAAAAATGTTAGAAACATAATAATAATAATAAGAACTCAGTCTTTACTGCCGTCAAAAAAGGCGAGGGACAGTAACATCATTGTCTGGGAGCTGGTTGAAAGCTTGAAAGAAACAAAGCTTGCTTGGTCTTGGGCAGAAGATTTTTTGGAATGTTGGCTCATTTAGCCATGTATGATTTAACCATGTATGATTCAGTAGTAAAAACTATGTAGTAGGATTGTTGAGATGACTGCGAACACGGGCTAGTTGTATAGTAGCAGAGGATGTTGCAGTTTTTCTTAGGTTTGTAAATTTACTGATTGGCTATTGCTCACCATTAAATCTGTGCAACCTGAACAATTCATGTTGATAGGTTACAGGCATCAGGATGATCTTGTTAACTTCAATCCTCAGTTTTTTTTCTGTTCCAGATAACCAAATTAACTTGGACATTAACTCAGGGTCTGTTCAAATTTTAAGTCAAAATTTTCCTATGGGTTGTCAAAATAACCAGCATTGTTTCTCCTTTCTGCTTGTGATCTTGTGTGCCTTTTCTCAGGACATCGGAGGGAATGGCATCATTGATACAATACACCATTTTGCCATCCTTAAGTTATTGAACAAGAATGAATTTTACAGAGCACACATCCTGCATAACAGCTAGACTGTGCTCCATGGGGAAATATCTAATATTGAACCAATTTATGTGGACCCATCCTGGAGTGCTGCTGTCTCATGCATTATTGAATGTACCTGCAGCCCCAAAATAACTACAAGACTTTTCAAGTTGGGAAACTGGGCCCCCTGACCTTATAATAGCATTCACCATTCAACTTAGCATTGCTACAAATTTCTGTCTTTAAGAGGACACCATAACAACAATACGAAACAGGTCGTAATTAAAATGACACATTTTATAAATGGTTTGAACTCTAACAAATAAGAAAGCGGTAAATATTAGCGACAACAAATAGAATCCAATTCACTATTGCATGTAATAAACAACGATATGGCGCAAGAACCCGATATCGGGACAGTTAACCTGAACAAATGGACATAAAATGAGCACTTCATAAATAAAGATTAAAATGTTGCAAACACTACAATGTTTTCTTGGGTTAAAATATGTAACGCGTACTGTACATGATTGTATTATGCAGACATTATTTTCTGCCATTGAAAATCTACGGACTCTTGCAGGATTCAAGCAAAAGAGCACTCAAGTCAATTCTGCTGCGTAATGACGTAGAACGCTGTTTTTTCATCCGGGGCATTGCGCAGAACCATTTATGCTTTCCCCAAAGATTCTCATTCAACAAGGCAAAATGGCGTCGAGTGCCATTCCTACGGAGACGAAGAAAGTAACCGATTTACGGGTTATTGATCTTAAAACGGAACTTAAAAGAAGGAATTTGGATGTCACGGGAGTGAAAAATGTTCTAATTGCCAGACTGAAACAGGTATGCTTCTTTATTTTTAGACATCGTATTTTTAATCAGCTATGCGTGATATGAGGCCTTTATCGCATGCAACCGAATTGTCTTGCTAACGTTAGCTAATCCGTGCAGATAATTAAGACACATTTTCGTAGGTTAGTTCATCGTAAATTTTTTGTCTTATTAATATAGGGAAAAACTGTGCATGTAAACCCTTCAATTAATAGCGTTTGTTATGCAGTCCAATTGCTTGTTAGACTGAAAATTAAATTTTTAGACTGGGTAAGTTGGCTGGCTAAAAAGCCCAACGAAGGTAGTTAAGTAGCTAGCGTTAGCTTTCGAGGTAGTTAGCTACATAGCTATGTTTCTGACTTGTTATTTTCCCGAACAATCTTGCAAATACATGGTTAAATAACGTCAGCAGCTGGATTATTGATGGCAATATTGAGTAATTATATGATCAGCTAACTAAAAGAGCTGTCCGAAATAGTCAGTCTAAGGATATCTATTCGGTAAACAACATTCACGATAGTCTACATGCTGAAAAATAACGCGGGGTACCAGCTAACGCGTTAGTCGCTAAATTGACCAGTTTAGTGGATCGAAACAACCTAGCATTAAGCCAGTTGATATTAACTATCCACCAGTTCACAGTATATGTATCATGCGTTTAATAAAGACGGCATTTGTTGTTATTTTTTCAGTTGTGGTCTCAAGCTACCTCACACGGCTATTTACAACAGGATTGCTACCGAACTGATCGTTACTAATTTGGCTCCGCTAAACTATACATTAGACAAGCTACTAACTTGGCTACTTAATTTGGTTACACAGCAAAACAATAGATTATGTTAGCGGCAATCGACAAAAAATGTAGACAATTCATTTCCAGCAGATGCTTGAGTTTACTTGGTTTAAAGTTTAGCTAACGCTGGCCAGGTAACGTTAACCAACTTCTTGAATCATTAGCTAGCGAGTTTGCTTGCAAGGCGCTTTTGAATTACTGCTGTACGCTACTATAATACACTCCCGAGCTTGCGCTTAAAGCCCACTTGATAAACGTTTAAAAAATCTAAAATACAAACTTGGCGAACTTGAGTGAAAAATTGCATGAAAATATTTGCCATTGATGAACTGCAATGTAGTCTTGCACGTCTGTTTTAGGCCATTGAGGAGGAAGGCGAAGACCCTGATAACATTGAAATTCCGCAGTCGGCTGACACGCCCACCAGGAAACACGCTAAATCAAAAGGTAATTGGAGCGATGCGGCTGACTTTACCATTTGAATTGCATATCCAGTTGTGCACCATTTTAGTTAAATATTAGCCTTTCTAACGTTATTTGTTTAACAACAAATTACAAGTGTAATTGTTCCACAATAGGAAAGAAAGTGGACTCGGACACGGACAACACAATGGAAGAGGAGTCTTATTCCAAGGTAAGTTACATAATGGGTGTACTCTTGAGCTCAGCTAAGATAATTGCTGAGCTCATTATTTTCTTTTCTTACTGTGCATACATATGGCCTTAACGTCAGCGGTATTGTGCCTATTGGGACTATTTAATGTATTTTTTCATTACCTGAACATTTTGGGCTCAATAGCTTTTAGTAATATGGCTTATATTAAATGTTTGCATAAGATACAACAGGATGATCCGGTCCAAACAGATAAATGGCCAAGAAAGACTTCGTATTAGTCTTCATCTTTGGTTTAATGGGTTTTGACAGATGGTCTTCCATTTATAGTGGATAACCTAAGGATTGTCTGCACAGCAGGATTTAATGTAACAAAGTGCAATGAACTGTTCTGATGAGGCAATAAGTAAACAGATATAATTTCCTGAGAAACTGAACCAAAATTGTTGTTATATTTTCAATAGTAGTTTTCTTCTTACTTGGTCCATCAGTACCATTATGGGGTCTTTATTTTTCTTTAAATCAAAGAATAGGATTCTCTGAAGGCCTGCTATTGTATAAAATAAATGCACCTTTTGTCTTTGTAAATTGTGGACTTTTTCATTTAGCAACCTATACTTAAGTATATTTTCATTGGACAGATTACATTTGTTTCTACTGCTTCCATTTACAGGACACAGAAGAGGACGACCTTGATAAAGGTATGTTTGTTATTACACCTTGCTGGTGTTAACGTCTTTGGGTTTTGCAGGTAACAAGGTTGGAAAACCATAGCGCTTCCCCTTTAAGGCTTTTCCCTTTCAGCACCGCATGCCTCGTCTCCGCACATTCGCTCACTCAAATCGAAAAACAACGGCACAGAAATTCTCACCCCATGGAGCAACGCATGGAGGACACAGACTGGACTCTTGCCTGCACCGTGCATTAAGACACAGCCTTTTCTGCCCCATTTTAAGAAGATGGAAACGATGTAAAAGACGACTCCAGAGGGGAAAGACGGAGGTCTCGGCCGAGGCTCAGTGCCGCTCTTGCCAGTGACCACTGACTAGTCCAGAGGGCTTTGAACAGCCGATGTCCTTCACAGCTGAGGAGGCGGATGGAAGATGGCAAGCGGCTGTGGCGAGAGCCGGTCGGCTCCGTTGGATGACTGTTCAGACGAGGGCTGGAAGAGCTCGCCCATCGGGGCCCCATTCCCGACCTTTCCCCCTTCCCTCCTATCTGCTCCAGAGTGCAAGTGAACAGGGACCATTCAGCACTGAGCTCTTCTGGAACCCCTACAGGAGGACATTCGGCTTCAAATGGACAACCTTTCACAATGGACATGGCCCAACGGGGTCTCCACACACGGACTGGACAGTTTGTGGAGAGGATGATGCCTTTTTGTTTTTTGACACCCTCCCACGCCTGTTGCAAGATGAGACGTGCCGCATCGGGAGGTAAAAGATGACTGAAGACACAGTCCTGGCTTGTTGACCGTTTTCGCGAACCTGGGACAGTCACAGATGGCCATGAATTTGGACTTGATTCCCATTCATTTGGATTTTTTCCCCCTCCCCTCCAAGGACAGAGAATTTCTCACATGCACCTCCAAGTGGAATCCCCTTCCCCCCATTCAGAATCTATTTCCCTTTGCACCACCTTTTAAAGGATATGGATCATTTGAGTTCTGATGGATTGGAGCTTCACCAGACGAAGTGGGATTGCATATCCATCACTGTAAGGATTGTGATAAAAGATTTGGTGGTTAAAATGGCTTGAAGATTGTTGAATCGCACCACTTTCTCTCTCAGTGAGGAATGTATGTTTTGTGTACACCTTTGTGGTTCACTGAGCGCTTATACTAAACTTGCTTTCTATTCTACTTTCTCTAGGTCACGTAGCACGGGAATTGTAAATGTTAAACCAATGTGTTTTTTTTTTTTTTTGCCATGTTTTATCCTTGTTAAATCCCTCAGATGTAACTGATACTGATGATGGTACTCGTGAAAATTCTAAACATCTCCCCTGTGAAGATGGCCTCGCAGAGGCTGAACATGTGGCGGGGATGGAAAGCGAAGCCTCTGCCCACGAAAAAGAAGTCGAGGACGATAACGCATCCGTCACAATCCAGGCAGAAGATGCCATCACGTTGGATGTTGATGGCGATGATCTCCTGGAAACAGGTAAACATGTGAAACTTCCAGATTCAGAGGCAGGCAAGGGCTGTGACGAGCCAGAGCCCTCTGCCGAGATGAGCCTGGAGGAAGACATGAAGCTGGAAGCGAAAGAGGGCCATAAAGATGGTAAGAAAGATGACGGACTGAAGACTGACGCCACAAAGAAGGAGGGCAGAGAGGCCTCGAAGAAGGCTGAAATGGGAGACAAAGAAAAGGATTCTGGGAAGAAAGGCCCCTCATCTACTGGGGCAACGGGTCAAGCAAAGAGGTTTGTCTTTCTATGTCAGTTCTTTAAGATACTACTACCACGTTCCAGCTGTCGCTAAGAACCCTGCATTGTGCGTAGCCTCAAGATTTTTTTAAAAGAAATGTTCATTGGTGTACCTAATCCTGTCATTGGTTACTTTTCGTTTGTTTTTTGAAATTGAGTAATTTATGCCGTAAACCAAGAGATGAGAACACGTCTGTTTACTTTTCACGGTTCCTGCACTTTTATTGCCTTTTCCATTTCCCACTTAAGAATGGTTTTTAAAAAAAAAAAGTGAAAAGTAGTCCCTGTGATGTCAGAGGTTGTCAGAATCCTATGAGATGATTTGCAGAGAAGTCCGTTCCACTCCTGAGGATTTCAGTTGTCCAGGGAATAGATTGGCAGAGAACCTGTCCCACTCCTCACCTGTGGAAAAGCAATGAAAGAAGCCATTATTGGAGTTTTGTCCAAGTTCAAGCCTTGCCTGTGGGGATTATTTTTTCTTTTTTGTAAAGCACAGAAGGTTTTGGTTTTTTGTTTTTCTTCGTTTTTTTTTTTTTTTTAAATGAAGGTGTTTTATGGTGGTGAATTTGTCATTGTGCGCATGTGACTTCATGTACTGGTGCTCATTTCCTCGTTTCTGTTTTTATTGTTGCAATGTTTGCATTGTAGTTCTTCAAAAGACAAAGATGGGAAGGCTACAAAGGATGAGAAAGGTATGTCAAGTTGTTCCTCATCAAGATTCCTTCTGAACAGGTTCTGCTCCATGCAAGCAGTTGATTTGGAATTGAGCACATTATGCGATGACTCGATCTGTGAAATAATTGAAAATCACCATCCGTAATCATATGATTACTCATGCTTTTCTGGATTGTCTGTAAATTAGCCTATTAACAAATATACCGTTTTACTCTCGCCATGTTAGCTTTCCTTGATAGTCAATAAATTACCCAATTTACATATAGACCACTAACATTTACGTACATGATCTTTCAAAATATTTTGGTAGCATTGTTGTTGGCTGATCCTAAATGTAGGCAAAGCTGGCCGACTACATTTTGCTGTCTGACGTTTACGTACAAGCTCTAGGTTCTGCCAGACCATATAATCATAAGTAATTACCCACTGCTTAGTACATGCTATTCTAGCTAATAAACCTTAATAGAAGTAACCATGTATTGCTCCATTTAAAATTTTCCATTTGGCAAGCAAACCGTTGCTTCTGGTACTGTGGTCAGAATTTTATTTTGGATTGCTTGCTAGCTTGCTGTGATGGCTGGCTAGCTTGTTAGCTAACCAAATGTGAATGTTTTAATGGCTCACATGATGGCACACACAGCAAGTCCTGTAGTCTTCAAAATGGCAGACAGAAAATATCCAGTTTCCCAATTAACCTCAGTAAGGTCATCTTACGCAGCTCATGTGTGTTTTAGCCATGCGCATGACGAATCTAAGATTATAGCACTCGCACATCTTCTCTTGGCTAGATGGAACCTCGATACTGCATCCGTTTCTTCGGTGCACTTCTCGGTCTGTGTAATGTTCGTTTGCAGTGTTTGCGTTCGTGCGCGCGTTATTTTTGTAATTTCTGCACCGTTTGAGCAGGCACAAGCGGCGGAAGCACTGGGAGCTCCTCTCGCAACCTGTGGGTGAGCGGCCTGTCCTCCAACACCAAAGCGGCTGACCTGAAGAACCTCTTTGGGAAATACGGAAAGGTAGTGTCGGACTGACTGCTTTCACTAAGAGTACCGGTGTCTGTATGGAATGTGGACGGCACCAGCCCTAATGAGCATCACCCAGAGAGGGAGGGATTCAGTTGGCTGGGAAGAATGTGACTTATTACTCACCAGCGACCTCCAGTGGTTGGATCGGGTGTCTACTTGTCTTGCTCGGCATCAGAGTAATGTAGTCACACCGTGATATAACTACATGATGCTGGGTGTTGTGTGTATGCGTCTAAATTCTATTCATTTTTATGGGAGAAATTTTTAGGGCTGCCCCCTACCAAAGATTTTCCTAGTCGACTAGTCGTCGCACGTTTATGATATTAATTTAATTATTGAAATATATATTTTTTGGGGCATCAGAAAATGGTTTGAGTTCCAGGGCTGAGAGAGAATGTTATAAGTAACACTGTTAAAGGAGTACCATGGTGATTTTCACACTTTCTCGGTTTTATGTGCTATTTGCACAAGAGGCATTGAAGAAACACAATGAGTGAAGTATTAAATATGTCCGTTCTGTATTTTTGGAGAAATATGCGTTTTAAATTTATCGTCCTATTTTCAACCGGTTGAGAAAGTTGTCAACTTGGTGCGTCACGAACACAGTAACCACTCCCCTTTCCACGCCCCGTAAACCCATGGATAACTCGAGACCCATAGTTTGCGCCGCTGGCTTACGGGCAAGACAATGCAAATATTTGACTAACGTTAGGTTCACTTAAATTAGAGTGCCTTTTAAGGACTATTAAATTATTTCTGGTTATATTAATTTAGCTAGCTAGCTAGCTAACGTTAGCTAGCTAGGTAGTTTGCTTTCATAAGGCAATGTTATTGATAACGTTAGCTAGCTAGTTTGCTTTTATGAGGACGTTATAGTTGTGCTTTTATCTTAACTTGGCTAGCTAGATAGCAAAAATTATAATTGGATATAAGTCAACATCCTTACCTTAGCTATCTGTCGATACTTGATATACTACTAAGCTAGCTAGCTTGTGAAAAGTCTCCCAAAAAGAGCGCTTATCATGGGGGTAGCTATGGTAACGGGGCGCGGTCTGTCAATCATAGCTAACTGACAGTTCTCATTACCACGCCCAGACGGTTCGGGTGAACTTTTATAGTGGGAAATTTAGGCTTAGAAAAATACGTTTTAAAGTACATTGAAATGACTGAATAATAAAAAAATTATGCACATTTGTTTTGTTGTTGCCTAAAGACGACTGGGAAGTGTCACGTTCAAACACCATGTTACTCCTTTAACACTGTGCTACATTACAGAGAAATAAAAAACCGTAGTAATGAGCTGAATGATTCTGAATGTGTCGGAACAACCAGCAAGGAGACTGAACATTTTAAAAATTTATTTAACACAGTATAACATCACACAACGTATGAACTTGTAACACCAACACAATAGCTTATAAAAACAGCCTTTTGTTAAAAATCTAAATTGAAAAAAATATTTTCGTTTCTTTTTAAAATATAGTACAGCAAACTGAAACTCTTAAAAGAGAAATATCAGTGCAAAAACAAACAGACCTACAGAGAAGTAGCCTCAACATGGAGTGAAAACTTTCAATTTTTTCTGAGGTCAGAATGCAAACAAAAATGTAGCTAACACATTTAACGACAGCAATGTTGCGGTGTATGATTTGTTTCATGTTTATGGCCCTGACTTTGAAATGGCTATCGAGTCAGATAAATAGAGTACATGGCCGTAGCCCTAACTTCTCTGTCATTTGTGAAATAGATGGCCGTGCAGAAGATTACAGCATTTTAAATTCGTTCTTCTACCACGTTAAGCGCACACATGCTTTGTATGGCGAATGGACGTCCGCCAGCAAACCGGACTCCAGGGGCCGAACTAAAGCTACGAGACAGAGAGTAAAAAAATACCTACGTTGCAAACACATCTTTGCATGCAGAGTTTGCATGTTATCTTCTTGGGGTCCACACTTGAAATGATCCCACATGTTGGATTATTTCCTGCCCGACATAGTCTAATAACTTCTTAACGACAAGGCGCAGCCCCCGAATGGAGTTTGAGGGGTTTTTTAAAATTGTTTTAATTTTTTAATTTTTTTTTTTTACCTGCAACTAACCGACCAATGAAAACTTGGTCGACTAAGACTCTTCTCATCGACTAACGGTTTGGTCAACTATTAGGGAGCAGCCCTAGAAATTTTTATATGTTGTGTGTTTATTTAGTTTTCGATTCATTTTTTGGAACATAACCGTGGCATATAAGGAGCCTCCCCCTCTTACTGTTGTGTGAACAGAAGCAGCTGCTTAACATTGGGAGAGAGCAGACAAGCATGTGCTCTGTTGCAAAACACACAAATTGATAGCAGAGGTTGAAAGGTCGTGAGCAGGGCTGGTGAATGCAAGCATGGCCTTTGAGATCGGGAGGAAAAACGGTTTTAAAAGCCCAGTAGTTTCAGCCTCTGTAGAAAAAATAAATCCGCAAATGAATAAGACTTGAATAAGTTTACAGTGAGCAAGTCATCGTTCTGCTATAAGTTAAATTGAATTTTGCCTTTCTTTCCAGATATTGAACGCTTATTGGAATGTGTGGGGTGTGTGTGTGTGTGCGTTTTTCTAGTTTGCTTTAATGTGGTAACCAGCATCAAGAATTCGGTAAAATTGCAGCACTTTGCCTTAATGCATTTCGCATTCTGTTGTGGCTCATTTCAGGTCATTAGTGCTAAGGTTGTAACCAACGCCCGTAGCCCAGGAGCAAAGTGCTATGGACTTGTGACAATGTCATCCAGCGCCGAAGTGGCCAGGTGCATTTCCCACATCGACCGCACTGAACTCCACGGACAGCAGATCTCAGTTGACCGGGTAAGCTGTCGCCTTAACGCCCTTTATTTATTGAAAGAATATACATGTATTATATGTGTGTACTTGCGTTGTGTTTGGAGTAATCGGACACACCTGTAACAATAAACAGAAACGTACATGTGGTGTGCGTCAAGCTTTGATTGAGGCAGACTTAATATTGGTTCCGATATGCTGAACGACCTTCTTGATGTGCATCTGCTTTTTTCAGGTTAAAGGCGATCCGTTCAAAAAGGACTTTTCCAAAAAAGAAGCGGAAGAAAAATCGGGCTCCAGCAAGACATCGGGAGAGAAACGTTCTGCCCTCGGGATGAAGATGGCAAGCAAGTAAGTCTGAGGAAAACACCAATTCTAAATGAAACTGCCAAATCACATAAACAAAAAATAATCTTTTTTTCCCCTCTACTATCTTTTAGAACACCAGCATTCTCTAAAAAAGAAGAAAAGAAATCTGAGAAGCCGTCCGACAAGGATGGCAAGGAGGCCTCCAAGAAACTGGAGGCCAAGGGCGTGAAGGTGGAGGCGGCGTCGTCCGGGGCCGGCCTGGACGCTTCCAAAAAGGAGGAGAAGAAGCACGGACGTAAGTGGCCCCGCGACAAACCCATTTTGGGCGAACCCGCCTCGGGTGCAGCCGAGCCGAGCTCACCTGTGTTCCCGCTCTCCGTTCTGTGCAGGTCCCAAGAGTCCGGGGAAGATGGTCGTCATAGATCAGACCAAAATGGACCCGGGCTTCAATAAAATGAGACCACCGTTCAGGAGGGGGCGCTTCGATAAGGTACTGCTCACTGGTTCATTTTATTTCATTCATACCCCAAATGAATTGTCTGACAGTCGCAGGTCAACAGCAGTTACTGGTTAGAATGCGCTAACGTGCTAACGTGTTTATTTTTGCTTGTTTTCCATGTAGCCGTGTTTTCCCAACATGATGCCTCGTCGGCCCAGATCCTTCATCCCTCCCGAAGAGGTCTGTTTACCCCACGGGCTGTTACTTCAATACTGAACCGTTCCTCTGGCCTCCCGTAGCTTTACTCTGAAGCATTTCTTCTGCTCTGAAGCATTTCATCTGCTCTGAAGCATTTCATCTGCTCTGAAGCATTTCTTTGATGTTCCCTTCAGATGGAGATGCTGAGGAACAAAGGCAGAATCTTTCCCAACAAAGGAGGCGCCAAGGAGATCCTGCCCTTCGAGAAGATGAAGGAGCAGCGGATGCGGGAGCGGCTGGTGCGGCTGGAGCGCATCCGGCGGGCCATGGAGCTGCGGAGGTGAGCTTTCTTACGGACCGCCGTGGGGGTGGGGGGGGGGGGGGATCTCTGCCCTCCTGAGCCGCGGGTCTGACCGGCTGTGCCGACCGTTTGGCAGGCGGAGGGAGATCGCGGAGCAGGAGCGGCGGGAGAGGGAGCGCATCCGCCTCCTGCGGGAGCGCGAGGAGCGCGAGCACCTGCTGAGGGAGCGGCAGCGGCTGGAGATCGAGCGGCAGAAGCTGGAGCGGGAGAGGATGGAGAGGGAGCGGCTGGAGAGGGAGAGGATCCGCATCGAGCAGGTAAACCCCGCCCCGTTTGGCCGTTTGGAAATCACCTGCTTTACCCGCCATTACTCACCTGAAAGTCCCTGAGCCTCCTTAGCTACCGTTGCTATGGCTGTCGAGCTTTCCACAGAATATGTCAATCAGGTGTCATTGTCTGCTGCAATTGGTCAATTGTAGATGTCCAACCACTAGTAAGAAGACAAAGCGCAGCAAACGAAAGTTTTGAAAGGCATAAATACTGTTCCTCTCTTGCGAAGCGGCACATGCGGAGCGGTTGCCGATGGCAGCGAACGGTAACGTGTCCTCTCGCTGGCAGGAGCGTCGTAAGGAGGCGGAGCGCCTGGCCAGAGAGAGGGAGGAGCTTAGGCGCCAGCAGGAGCAGCTGCGTCACGAGCAGGAGAAGAGGAACTCGCTGAAGAGGGGGCGGGACGTGGACCACAGGTGGGGAGGCGACCCTGGCGCTCACCAGTCCGCTGAGAGAAAACCCATTACTAGGCTTTTTACACCATTTTGTTCCTTGACTCGACCTGTTGAAATACCAGCAAGGAGCAACTTTGCTTTTGTTGCATGGTGGACTTCATTTCAGTCTTCTGCTTTAGTCGGGACAGTTTGCAAGCAAACTTTTAACTACGCCAGATTGCGGAGGTATATCAACCTCCACATTCCGGCTTCGTTAAAAGTTTGCTTGCGAAAGTGTAACCACACACATTTGCCAAACCAGTTCTTTTCATGAGAACCGTGTGTGACGGATGCTTTATTTGATTGGAGGTTTCTCCAGCAGGGTTGTGTTGACAGAGTTGTCAAAATGTCAAGGTAAAGAATCTCTGAAATTTTGCTCGTCCATTTAAAAAGAGCTGCACTGCTCGCTGTCCTTCCCGCTGCCCCATCCTGATTTGACAACATTCTGGCTAGACTGCGCGTGACCTCGCGTTACTCTGGCAACCGGGCCTTTCTTTCAACGCGAGAATGCGAGTTATGCCGTGGATGCCCGACTTGCCGGACCGCAGCCCCGTGTAACGTGTGGCATGGGCTGGGAGAATGCGCCGCATGGGAGGTTCAGAGGCCAGCGAACAGGCACATTCATGTCAAGGCTATTAGGAGACAACTCGGTTACAGCCCGTTTGTGCTTCTTCCAGCAGTATTGGAGACGCATGCCATTCGGTGTCTTAATTTTAATGGCAGACTGTTTTTTAAATGACTTTCGTTGTGAGGCATAATGAGTTTGGATATCTTTTGTTGGTGTGAAGTGTGTTGTCTTGATAAGCAGAGCGTTTATTGGGCTTCACATTCTTCACATTAAAACTCGACACAATCGCCTCGTCAGATAACTGCGTTTATGTAATGGCTGTATTTTTTTTCCCTGTGGAAAATGTACGCGGTGTCACACAGACTGAGGTGGCATGCAGTCGCTGATCAGCGTGTCGGTCTGTGCGTCTTTACCCCCCGCAGGAGAGATGATCCCTATTGGAACGGCAATAAGAAGATCCAGCCGGAGTCGGAGGGCAGGCTGAGTCAGGGCTCTGACTACAGCCGCCAGCAGAACCGCTTCAACGACTTCCCGCCCAGGGACAGGGGCCGCTTCCCGGAGGGGTCCTCTGTGGAGCCCAACACGTTCGAGAGGTACGAGCCTGTCCCTGGCGAGCCCCGCCCCTTGCCCAGGCTAACGCCCGCGTTAGGTGAGCAGCTGCTGCTCTGCCCCAGGCTCAGCGTTTAACTCTCCCATCATGCTCCGCCGCTCCGCAGGCGCAACCGCTTCGACAGCGAGCCCGACGCCAAGAAGAGCCGCCCCCCGGCCCGGAGAGAGGGCTCCGGGTTCGACCGCTACCCCAAGGGGTTCGACGCGCCGCGCCGGGCGGAGCCCCCTCCCCCTCCCCGCGGGGAGCTGCGGGACACGGACCGGCGGGAGATCCGCGACCGCGACGAGCGCAGGACCGTCACCATCCCCGAGCGCTCGGCCAGGGGCCGCGGGGGGCTGCCGGGCATGTCCCACGCCCGCTCCCCCAGGGAAACCGGCCACGGGGCCTGGAAGAACGACGGCGGGATGGCGGGCAGCAAGGGGGACATCCGGTGAGTCTCATCCAGGAAGGGCGGCGCGATTCTGTTAGCGCACTGCAAGTACCGTTTGGTCCTGAGGTTCCCAACCCTGTTCCTGGAGATCTACCATCCGGTAGGTTTTCACTCCAGCCCTAACAAAGCGTGCCTCGTTGAACAGCTAGAGATCTCATTGAGCTGCTAATTGGCACAGTTAGGTGTGTCAAATTATGGTTGAAACGATATCCTATAGGATGGCAGGTCTCCAGGAACAGGGTTGGGAACCACTTGTTTTGGATACTTAAATCTGGCCCCCAAATCCAGTCCAGGTTTTCTGTTCTCCCATGCAATTAACTGAACAATTAAGAGCTACTGATTCAGCAGTCTGTCTTCATACCTGACTCCCAGGTAAAGGGAGGATGGAAAACCAGCAGTTCTCGACCCTCGAGGACCGTGATTGGAGTAAATGGGGTTTAGCCTTTGCTGAAGGAAATAAGTGTGAGGTTCAACCCCTTGCAGTAATGCCAGCCAAGCAGTCAAGGGCTCTCTCCTGAATCTAACCGGTCTGCCCTGTCTGTTGGTGTTAAGGGGAGCTGTGCGAATACGTCCAGAGCGATCGGGCAGGGAGGGTCCCGGGCCGGGACTCAGGGGCGCCCCCTCTGGCAGCCGGGGGAGGTCCAGCTTCAGCGGCCGAGACGGGGGCCGTCCCATGGTGATGGGGGAGCCGGTGAGCAAGCACAGTCCACAGCTTCTCTAAACAAAGCATTGCGTTTGTGTGAAGTTGTAAAATTTTAGCTGTGCATTGTGGGTGTTGTATTTCCCCATCGCTTCTTTTGTGTCCAGTGAAGCACATTTCCAGTCAGAGCAGATCCAGAACCCGTTTGACCGTTATCGTTTTTGCCCGCAGCATTTCAGCACGGGCCGACAGGTGGTGGTAGAGCGGCACAGCAGGGACCCGGGGCCCCGCAAGGACTGGCACTCGGGGCCCGGCTCCCATGGCGGGGACTACCACGACAGCCGGAGACTTGGAGAGAGCAGAGGCAGCATGATGGCTCCACACTCCAGGTACCTCCTCCAGCATAGCGTGTAATGGAACATGCCGCAGAGCTGGCTGTTATTGATGCTCGGAGACATTGCACTTGGGATGACTGATGTTTGCTTGTGTGTGTGTATTGGATACCGATGTCTACAGTGAAAATTCCTCAGGGGAAAAGACTACAAACATGGCGCCTTTCTTTGTGTTTGCAGCCATTCCTCGTCGGGGATGAACCGAATCGTGCAGATCACCAACAGTTCCCTCTCCGGAGGGAGCGGAGGCTTCAAGCCCTTCAAAGGGGCCCCAAGGAGGTTCTAGTGCCCACGCCAGGTGTCCAGACAGTTTGCAAAATATGACAAAAAAGTAATTTTTATATATTTCCTTTTTTTAATTTTGAGTAAGTGTTTTAGACGGCCTGATGATGGCGGAGAACGGTTGATGTAAAAAAGAAACCATTTTGTTTTGTATAGATGCGTGTAAAACTTTGTGTAGGTTTTTTTCCTAACTGTTCCTGCTGTGAAGACAAAAAAAAAAAAAAAACTGATCCTTGCACATACGTGTTATAACTTCCATTCAAGAAAGAATTGTACAGCTTTAGTTATTTGTAACAAGTTTTCATATGTAGTTTCAAAACTGCTTTCCTACCCCCGGAGGAAGTACTCTCCTGTATGTATAGTGGCTGTATTACAAAGCATTCTTTGAAAACTTGTCATTTCATTACGCTCCCCTTACAATGCTTTTGAAAGTTGTTGATATTAAATTATACATCTTGTTCCGTCTCCGTCCATTCCTCATTCAGTACAGTCAAGTCAGTGCTAAACTGAGCAAAAGGCACACACAGTTTCAGTGATTAAAAAGTAATGTATGAACAAGGAAAACAAACTTCTTTTTTTAAAACTGTCTAGGTACTTTAATGTTATCAGGCTAAATGTCCCACGTCTAAGGCATTTCATAACAAACTTAAAATGCAAGTGGAAAACAAAAAAAAAAAAAAACTGAAGAATGACCGGCATCAACATTTTCTGTGACAAACTAATGAAGGCTACATACATTATTTGGTCACATGTACATAGGTAGAAACTGGAACCCTTTGAAACAATGACCTTTTTATCTCCAGAGCTTCCCAGGTTTGATAATTGCCTTTCATCAGTAGTTAAAACATTGCTTTGTGAAGCACATTGGCATACAAAGGTTGGAAGATAGTCATGGGTTGACGGGTACCTGTCGTCCCCATGTTACATTCAGCATTAAATATGCATGCATTACATAAAATATCATTGGGGATTTGTGTAAAGAAAATGCACTCCAATTTAAGACAAAAACATTTTAAATGTCAGATTGCCATGGCACTTCCCATCTTATCCTGACAGGCAAGATGTTTAAAAGGGGAACTAGATAGTCTCAGCATTAAAACCCAGGTGTCCGCTTATTAAATCTGTAAATGTGCTGCACCCCACTCTCCTGTGAGACTCAAAATTCAGTTCTTAAACCATTTAAAGAATGTGCCTTTTCACGAGTGTATTTATGTGCAGGCTTTTCCACTGCAAATCTATCCGTCAGCTCTGTGTAGAAATTGCATTTTTCTCCACAGGCAAACTGAAGCAGGATTTTTCCCATGAGCACCCTTGGTGTGCACCTCTTATAACCCCTGCTTCTAGCTTTGTGCTCCTTTCAGGGTACCAAAGAAGTCCTTTTGAACGTCGATCTTCCGATTTTGTATAAAATGAGGTATTTCTTTTCTTCTTATTCTAGTGCATATCCATATTAACAGTGCAAAACCAATTACAAGTTCAAGGACCATCTTTGTAGTGAATTATGCCATTTTACAAAATTTGCCTCAAAACCAAAGAGCCAATTTGTACACACAAATCTTACTGATCTGATTAGAATAGGCGAAGATGAAACATTACAACAATAAATTGGTGAGCTACTGTAATTGTACATCATCTGAAAAACATGAAATGTCAAGCATGAGCCAGTATGTCTGATTGCCCAAACAGGGCTTTTGCGCCTATCAATGAGATGCTGATCGTGAGGCTTCATCCTTCATAATTACTGTAGTGACCTTTAACAAACCTTTTTGTACAATATATTAGTATAACCACGAGTTTTGAGTGGATAAGACCTCTGCACATGTGCATTGGATGCTTTGGAAAAGCTTTGTCCTGTGCTAAAAGGGTTGACTGGATTAAAAGAGAACGCCAGCACTAATCTAGAAAAATTAGCAAATTTCCTGGACATAATAAATAATAGGTGTGATGCCCATTGATTTCGGCATACCAGTATTGTAAAACACGATATACATTGGGAAATAATGTATGCATTGACATGAGGGAAGAGTTTCTCCCCCAGAGAATTACTGTTCATTTCAGAGTATATTTCGATAGTGTTCTTTCAAGCTTGGAAGGTATTTTACAGGAAGAAAAAAAAAAATGAATGCAGCAGCTTAATTGAAAATGGCAACATTTCACTGGGCTATAATCCACAATCTACACAAATGCTTTCAGGTATTCCTTAAAACCTGCATCCTTGGCAAGCTTTCTAGACTATAAAAACTAAACGTATGACTTTAACGGATGAATATTAATGGCATTCAGTAGAACAGCCTTCTGCATTTTCCTACATGAAAGTATGCACAACCTATGTGAAATGTTAGCTCCAACCAGCCATATGTAGAGGGACAGCGTTTTTCTTTTTGACTGTTGCTTTATATGCATATGCAATGCCGTCTTCAGGGGGAAACCCAAGGAATATAAGACAGTATATACAGATATACTAACAATTCTGTTGTCAAGGCAGCTATCACACACAAAACAGCCTGCAAAAAACACCCAATGCTAAGTCCCTTTTGAAAAGGCCTGAGAATATGTCTAACATGTCTACATTAAATTATACAGATTGTCTCAGTCTGATAACGTATCTACTTTGTCCTTAAAAAACATCCTGTTAAGTTGTAAGGCTTAATTTTATATACAGAGTAAGTTAGGCCTTGGGGGAACTGGCTAGGAACAGACAGGTGAAATAACGCTAACCTCCTCAGGTAATGCACACGTGAACACCCTAACATCTATGTGTGTCTAGGTTTGATCCGCTAAAAAGACTCAGTCAAGGCAGTCATTTGGAATGTATAGATAAGGAGACACTAATTGCTCGGTAAGAGGCAGTACCATTGAAGATGTTGCACACCGCTACTCGCCAGCTTCTTTCTGTTACAGTGAAACGCTGGGACATTTATAGAAATTAAGCCACAGCAAAAGCAAACCTTCAAAGTCAAACTTGGGAGGTAACCTGACGGATGTCATGCCAAAGATGATGTAAATGGATCTACAAGGGGTTTCTTAAGTCTGGTGTACAAACTGGCATTGTTGGCCAATGAATTCCCTGCTCTCTTCTTAGAGGAGCAGGAACGTCGGGGGGGGGGGAGATTTTGCCATCAAAATGACTGCACCAGAGGAAATAGAGCTGGGCAGATGGCTAAAGTCAGACATTACACGCAGTACCGTCCTCTCGCGGCCTTCACAATGGTTTCATTCACTTGCTGGCCAGTGGTCAGTCAGTGAATACCATCCTGGGCTCTAGATGCAACGCACAAGTGCTGAGGCACTTGAAACAGTCCTCTCAGGCTTAACGGCCTGTCCCACACTGGCCAGAGTGCCAACAGATGAGCACTAAATCATCATCACTACACTGTTACTCCACCATTAAGTGCTGTCAAGCCATATGCTTATGTTTATAATGCTTATAAGCAATGGCGTGCATACACACGCACACACACACACACACTGAAAGGATACAGAGAACAGAATCCCAATTGGTTCTCTGAAGTGGTGCAGGTGTCAGAGTAAGGCAAACCTGGTTCCGTCAATCTCAGAGATTAGAGTCACCAAGGGTGACATCGACGCCTGTCATAAGGGCGTCAAACGGGCACTGCAACCCCTCATAGGTTAAAGCAAGAGCAGTCCGTGGATGGAGGATATGGATATTCTGTAGCAAAGATTAATAGTGAGGGATCTTAAGATAGCTTCCCATTAGTAATGCACACCAAACCCTTAAAATATAGAAACTTGTAAACAGTCTGTTTTTGCCACACACAAAAAAATACCACAAAAAAACAAAAAAGAAACAGCTGAACACAATGGCTAGCAAGACTTTAGCCATTTGAAGAGACATGAAATCATTCTTAAGACAATGCCAAGGTATTATACATGTCATTCCCTACACCAGATTTCACTGTCAAGCAACCCACGTCTGTCCTTATTGAAATGACCTGTTTGTCTTTGCCACAAACAAAATTTTGTGGCGAGCAAGTACTCAGGACAGAGTTAATGTTTATTTTAAGTACTATTCAGATTTAAAAAAAAAAAATTAAAAAAAAACATAACCAAAGAGGAATTAATCCATATGGGTGCTTCTAAATACATGTACTGTATATAAAATAGCTTATTAACTTAGTAAAATAAAAATGAAGACGGCTGTCTTTAGAAAACAATATGGTGATGAGAACTATGTGCGATTTTACACTATTTACTTTAAGCTTCTTTTGTTTTATTTTTTTTTGTTGTTTTTTTTGTTTTGTTATAAATATTATTAATAACCCCTACGCACAAGACCCTCTGTCATAAATATAGTGCAGTGTGCGACATAGCAAAGTTTGGCCAGCTGTATCAAAGATGCTGTAGTGGTTGTAGTAGCCACCTTTCTTGTCTCCTTGTTAAAAAACAAAGGGGAAAAAGAAGATGCGTGGGAGGCATCAGGCACAGGTGGCGTGTTTCTCGCTCTCTCTCTCTCTCTCTCTCTCCAGTCTTGTCTTGTTTCATCGTCCTCTCTTCCAAGGGGGCTGTGCGTTGGGTGTCAGGTGAACATAGATTAAATGTTTTCCCTCCCCCTTCCCCCGCTGTTACAACAGGACACACTTGTCTTTGTCCTTAACCTCCTTCTTCTGTTTGCGCTCGCTGGCGCTGGGCTGTTTCCCTGGACTGGGCGTGGCAGCGGCTGCCCCAGCTGTCCTGGCTGCTGCCGCTGCTGCTGCCGCCGCCGCTGCCGCGCCTGCCTCTGCATCGCCCCCTGCTGGCTGCTGCTGTTCCTGCTTCCCCGGTGGAGAGAGATGAGTAGAACAGTGTCCATTATTCACTCATGACCTTCAATGATGCACTTTTCTAGACGGCCAGCCCTCTAAAGGATCTGTTTCTAGGTGGTATTATACAAACATATACTAGACGCTGGCCTGATATTTACCTCACTCCATTTGAGGCAAATTAGACAGTAAAGGACAGCAGCATACCTATTCCAGGCAAACTATCATTTCAGAATACAGCCAATTTCCAGGTCAGTATACAGAATCGTAGTTAGGATGGATCCTCTTAAAGATCTTTTTATGACACAGAAGGAATTTACTTCTGTCTGCAAAATCAATTCTTTTGTGGTTCAGTGGGTGACAACGTATTCTAGGTCTGTCCATTAGCAGGTTTCTGAAACCTCACAATCTTCCGCACAGGCTTGAACGGCAACTACAGCCTCTGAAAACTAGCAGAATATTTTATTATCTTATCTGAATAAAGCAGTCTCAAGCCATCTGTAAAAAGTAAATATGTTTTGGAAAATTACACACTGGTTAAGTAATGGGGTGGATATGATAAACACACCGAGAAGACAGTGTTTCTCCGCCTGAAAAAAAATCACATTAATTGATTCTGTCATTGTCTCTTGCAGTGATTTAATTGCTGCTGCTGCTATGCCATCATTGCTGATTATATCCAATATGACAAGTGTTTTCTTTTTTGTTTATACATTTGGCACCCAACATGGGGCTGAGCATCTCCAATTCCCACCCTAATTTGGAATGGCCAATCATCTGAAACCAGAACTGCGTTCGTGCTGCGTTTGGGAGTGTAGACATCCATGGTTCTCAAAAAACATGCCAACTGACTCTTTACACACTGCAGACTACACCTAAGCTTGCACAAAGTGGAGTCAGAGGAAGACCTTTCATATTTGGACCATAGGTGCCTAATCAACCAATAGGAGTCACCAGATAGTGATGCAATTGTGCATTGGCGCTATGGAGCTACTGGACAGTCAGCACTGGCATGGTCTGGATTTTATCCGAAGGCCGTGAGGCTCATCTGTGCACCACAGCGTAAGTACCTTAACCAAATCAGCCATCCCGCAGCCCTAGAGTTTTTTTTTCCACAAATAAAACGTGCTCCTGAAACACTGAAATAAAAGCTGGGATGTTGAGAGATTGAGTAAAGCAGATGGTCCAACCATACACTCTCCCAGGGTTTACCTTTTTATGAGAGTCATTCAAGGCAGATGAGAACCTTGGCTCATGGTTTCAGTTTGGCTGAGAAGTGATGCGATTCAGTAATTCTGTTGCTGTTGCTATGCGTGATGAATCAGAAGTGCGTCGCAGACTACAAACTCGCACACCCCCGCGTGTGGACCCGCGGTCCCTCACACACCTGTGCTTGTGCGGCGGCAGCCGCCTGCTCCTGCTCCTGGTAGAACTGCGAGGCTCGCCGGTCCTCCTCCTCCTGGAGCTTCTTGGCCAGCTCCAGGTCGCTGATTCCCTCCGGGACCTGCTCCCAGTTCAGCTCCAGACTCTGCTGCTCTTGCTGAAGCGACAGGGCCATCAGGTAGTCCTGTGGGGGAGAAAGCACGCCTTTACCCCCCCAGTTTGGATTCAGCAGTAAAACTGCTCTCACAGGTGAAGCGCTCTCCCCTGCACGTGCTTCAGTGGGATACAATTGGGGGTAAAGCCAGATGCGTCCCGTCACTGTTCATTTCTCAAACCAGCCATGTTTAAGCTATGGGGCTCAGCCTGTGCTTGCAGTAAAAGCCTTTACAGACCAAGCCACTAGGGAGCACCTCCATTTTTACTGCAAAAAGTACCCCTATAATCAGGACTGTTTCCAGTCCCATCTCTAGGCTCACACAATACACTGTGAGAGGAGGGGATAACAATTTTCTCAATTTTGCATGGGCTCCTCACTGTGTTTTAATATTAATGTCCGGCTAGCCCGATTGTCCTTTGCTCCACCTCCCCTGGGATAAGGGCGTCTGTCCTGGGTGCACATAATGAACGGTGATAGAGACAGAGTTTCGACCATGCTGTAACCCCCCCACTGGGCGAGGCTGGACCCTAAGCCGCGTCTAACGTGCCAGCGGAATTCTGGGACGCTGTCGGGCTGACGGAATACTCAGGGGGCTCGAACAACATGCATTATTAAAGAGCCAATCTGGCCAGAGAGGGGGGGGGGGGGGGGGGCGTCAGATGCTCAGTCTAATCCACCGGTAAGGCATTCAGGCATGCAAATCGAGAGAGAGGAGCGCGGTGAGGACGGGGTAATCCAGCGATACGCAGGGGAGGCTTTTAGCATCTATTATTGAAGACTTTTTTTTCCCATCTCTGCAGGATGTGTGCCCGGTCAAAGCTGGGACAGAGGAGAAGGGGGAAAAAAATGGCGCTGTGGCTTAGCTGCGTTCAAGGTTTCTCACAGTGCTGTATGTTCTCGAGCAAGACGTGTTTCACTAACGAATACAATGTGTCCACAGAAAGACTACATGGAACACGGTTTTTGGTTGCGTAGCTCGAATAGCAACGATTTAAAGAGCACCCAGGGCTTTTCTCCCCGGCGCTAAAATAATTGGAGCTTGAAATTCATTTGAAGTTTTCTGGAAACAGAACGTCAATAAGTATCCGAAAATGAAGCCTGGGGCCAGTGTTAAATTGGTGGTGTCCAGCGCACACCACGTAAACATCTTTTCATAGAGGCTTGCTTCATCGACCATGTTTTAGTTCTCGTCTTAATAATTTAGCAATAAATAACTGCTAAAAATAGTTAATGATATGGTTCAATCCACCACCACGCAGCACTGAAACAAATGAAAAATCTAGACCCAATTTGCTGACAATACGTAAATTTGCTGTCACTTATCTTTTTACATGTGCACTCTATATAATCTGGGCAGTCGTCTTAGATAAGACCATCTTTTAGTAAAGTGACGTAACATCCTTGCGGATCCCTTTGCACACACAGAGACAGGAAGCGACCAGCGCAAAGCCCCAGTCCGACCGCGGGGTCTGACCTGGTCGATCTGGTCCTGCTGACCGCGGTAGACCGTTTCGGGGTCGGAGGGCGGGCGCAAGCGGAACTCGGAGTCGCAGAAGTTGCCGTCCCCGTCCACGTTGTGCAGGCTCTCCCACACCACCTTCTCCTCCGTCAGGAAGCCCTGGTCTGTCACCAGCAGGTACAGCTGGCCCTGCCGTGAGGTGAGAGAGCGCCCGGTCACAAACGCCACCGAGGGCGGAGTCCGCCACCCGCCTGGGCGTGTCACAGCACACACTGTCTGACACCGCGCCACTACCTTCTCTACACAGAACCCCAATCACAAATGTGTACACTGTTCGACGGTTCTTTAAAGAACTCTTAAAAATATGGAACGTTTTCAAATGTTGTTAAGAGGTTACAGACAAACCATTCCGCGGCAAAGAAAAAAGTCAGAAAGACTTAGTTGTGGCTAGAACAATAGACAATGCATCCAATTAAAGACCAGCTTCTCTGCAGAGGATAAAAGCTTTTATCTTTGATTCAATGCCGGAGGGCATTCATCACGATGACACGTGGAGTAAGGACATGTTCTGGGAAGATGAGCGGGGGGGTAGGGGGGGCGGGGGGGGAGTGTTGTGTGCTTATCAGGGACCTGTGCTCGTCTCGTAGATTAGCTCACAAAAGCCAGAGTGTACAATGGCTGGCTCAGCACTTCCTGCCAAAGATAACAGGAAGAACCTGTCCCTGAGCCTGTGCTAATGTTTATGGAACCAGGAGGAGAGGTCGGGACATGGAAATGGCGGTGGGAGGTGTTTTGATGCGGGAGAAACATGGACTTCAGCCCCTTATAACTGGCTCTATAAAGGGAAAGGGTACCGGGACTAGAGGACAAAGCACATGATTTATTCATCAGAAAATCCATCAGCACAATTATAGCTTCCTCCTGGGAGTTTAACAGTAGCGTCTGTGGGCGTGCCCCTTTGGCCACTTGGGATTCAAACACAACACTCAGGTTTGTAGCCCAAAGCCCTAAACACTACTCGTGGAAGAGAAGTCCAAAGGTATGAGGATTTTTTATATATAGAGGTGAAGCAAGTGTTTACATGCAAACAAAGTTCAGTTAAGCCGCGTTTCCACCGCAGGAACTATACCCCGGAACTAGGAACCTTTTGAGGAACTCAGTGCGTTTCCACCGCAGGAACTAGGGTCTAAATTTAGTTCTGGGGGCTTTGTTTTACCCCCCAAAACGTTCCTGCTCGGGGGGTAGTACTTTCCGAAAGTACAGGAACCTTTTGGGTGGAGCTTGCAGCGCTGAACATTTCTGATTGGTCGAGTACTCGTAGCATTTGTGTTGTATTTATTTTCCGCCATTACCCGCCATGTTTGAAAATATGCAGCGGCAAACCAATTTATTTTCTTAATAATAACTTCAAATCAAACTTGTATGTTATGCGGCGCAGTAGCCTACTTTTGGTTATAACCTGTCAACGTCTTGGAATTATAACGTGTGCTCTTCTGTTCTTTTCTTGCGTTAGTATTCGTTTTATAAAATGCTAAGCATTCGTGCTGGGACAGCATATTACGTAGGCTACCAAAACATTCAAACGGATTAATTCGGTTGCTGAATATTTTCTTCCGGATTTTCTTTGTTAGCCCGTTGTAATTGACTCAAAACGTTTGATACAGTTATGTGAGGTATGCGGTAGTTCTGCATAATTAACATTGGTGATACAGTACAAGCAAACTGGAAATCACCTTCCGCACTTTTTATCCGGGTAAAATAACAGGTTAATTCTAGTAATCTTCGCTTTAGCTTTTTCAGACTGCCGTAATTTTACTCAATTTTACTGCCATTTTTCAATTCCACGAAAAGACCAGGAAGACTATGGACTCATTTATGGTGCATGGTTCGCATCTGGAGGGCACACTTCGCTGCTCGGCTAGCAGTAACTTCGAAGGAAAGCAAACGGTGGCTGTACCACTACTAATTTACATTTTCACGCAAGTCCGAGTTTTCGTTCTATTCTTGTCATTTTGCAACTAGCCTCTATGGAATTGACGACGAGAAAGTAATAAAACAGCAAATTGTTTACAACGTGTGCATGTTTTCTGCTGTTAATGAATGTGTTTGAGAGGATATATGAAAATCAATAAATACAAAAGTAACCATATGTAGTCATTGTTGGTAACCCGTTGTATATAAGTGGAATAAACCCCTCCGGGCTGTCCCGGTTATTAGAAAATAATGTAGGCTACTTTGGTGGTAGTATGGGGTTACAGAAGAAATCATATGACAGATGGACCGACGACAACGTCAGTGGGCTAATTTGCCTAATCTTCGCGGTACTTTAGACCCCGGTGGAAACGCAGACAACCATTGGCTGAAGGAACCTTTTAGTTCCTGGTAAAGTAGTTCCTGGGACTGAAAGTTCCGGGTAATTTTGGTGGAAACGCGGCTTTAGTGACTTATGGCTGAGGCCAACAGAAATCTTATAAGACCTACAAGCTATGTACGTTTTAACAGACAAAAGCTGTTCCCTACTGCTAAACCCTACAGTTGAAATAAAGGAGCAAAATGAAGTTAATGTTCAGCAATATCATTTAAAATCCATAATTGGCATTAACTGCTTAAAAAATAAGGTCAAAATGCATTGGTAGTTACATGTGTTCCTAGGAGACACCAAAAACAATCCAGAACAATATTAAAGCTACAATTTAATATGATATAATATATATATATATATAGATTATAAATTAAACATGTAATATAGCTACTATATGAGACATTTGTAACCCCTTCTTGTAACCTTGTGTCCACCAGAGGGCCTTTCTTATCCTTTCACAGAAAGACTTGATGTCAAATAAAACAAAGCAGTTCTCAATAGACATATTTAGAATAATCAGGTGGGGCTCCAGTGGTTCACCTTGAATTTGGTCATGGTGCTGAAGTGGTTGTTCCTGAAGAAGACGCAGAGCTCGCCCTCCTGCACGCTGGACGTCAGCTCACACAGCCCGTGGTACGTCAGCTGGGTGGCTGTGCTGTTCAAGAAATGCTCCGCCACGTAACCTGCAGGGAGAGGAGGGAGACGATGACTGGAGCAGAGACACACGCAAATATGGACAAACACACAGAACACAGAGACACACAGGCACGTACAGACAAACACACAGAACACAGAGACACACAGGCATGTACAGACAAATACACAGAACACAGAGACACACAGGCATGTAGAGACAAACATACAGAAGCACACACACACAGGCATGCACAGGTAAACAAACAGAAGCACAGACACACAAAGGCATGTAGAGGTAGACACACAGGCTCATAAAGACATATTGTGGACCCATGCAGTGACAATGGGACAAACATGAGGCTCACAGAGACTGAACATGAAAGAACCCTAAAGACAAACAACTGAGTCAGATAAACACAGGCACACAGCAGTGAACAGCAGGAAACATACACAGGCACATAAGCAGAGACAGACACAGACACCGATACACTCACAGGGTCACAGGTAGACACGTGTGACTAAGAGACAGTCGCAGACACAGACCGACACACTGAGACTGAAGGACAGAGCTCCCTCCCATCAGCTGCTCGTTCTCACAATGATGGATGTGCACAGAGAAGCCACATGCAACGAGCGTGCACACAGACCAGCCCCAGTGAGAGCAGGCCAGGGCGAGATTAGATCTGGCCAGGTCTGGAAACACGAAGGCTCCGAGAGTTAGCCTGAGCTCGGGTCCTGGAGGGACTGTGTGTCCGCAGGCCGTCCTCCCAGACAGACGTTAAACCGC
Source organism: Anguilla anguilla (assembly GCF_013347855.1). NCBI lineage: Eukaryota > Metazoa > Chordata > Actinopteri > Anguilliformes > Anguillidae > Anguilla > Anguilla anguilla. The sequence continues at coordinate 45,000,953 of NC_049205.1, forward strand.
CCGATTCGACTGATTACCCGCCTGATTGAATCAACGCGGTTCCCCTCTCTCTGGTCCTGAGAGGGCTTTCGCTTTAATAACTGAAAAGCCCTCCGGCCTCACGGTTCCCTCCAGGGCCGGAGCTCCGCAGCTCCTGGTTCGTCTGGTCGGGAAAACACGCGACGGAAACGGCGAAGGAGGAAAAGGAGGGGCGCGTCGTCTTTTTTTTCGTTTTGTTTTAATTCGGGCTTATCGAGGGGGCCTGCGCGCACCGTCGCTGGGAGAGGACAAAGGAAAGAGGAAGAAACAAGCGCGCTCGCAAGCCGGCCCACCTTCCCCGGCCAACTGGCTGCTCTCGGACTGCTTGCAGGAGATTATCTTCTCCACCAGCTGGTTGTAGCTGCAGTTCCCCACCGCCCTCACGATGTCGTCCATCTGCGGAGAGAAAGGGACGCAGCAACCGGTAAACAGGACCGACCTGCCGTCCTGCTGGATGTCTGCTCTTCATCGGCACCAGCGGCATGCCACTATCTGAAGGACACCGCTCTCCTTCGTCCTCCAACGTGATCTGGATTCTTTCCCCATAATACTACACAAACAGACAAGTCGTTAAGTTATAATTTATGACCGCGTGGGGTAATTCGTCCTCTGCATTTGACCCATCCTAGCTACGTAGGAGCAGTGGGCAGCTGGGGACCGACTCCAGTTCTGAGGCCAGTGCCTTAGTTAAGGAGTATACCTAACCTAGCATGCATGTCTGTCAGTGTGGGAGGAAACTGGAGTACCCGGTGGAAAACCCACACGAACGACAACCCGGGACCTCGTTCTTGTGAGGCGACAGTGCTGACCACTGCGCCACTCTGAGCCACTACACTGCAAAACGCTCTGAGAATGGTATTATGGGGTAGAATGAAAATGTTTTGGAAATGAAGAACCCCGCTGAGAAATGGAGATTAACATTGCGGACAAGGAGGCATTGTCAGAAAGAGGCAGACGCTGCAGGACTCTGTGACCCACCTGGGGGTCCACCAGCCAGCCGTGGTAGAGCGGGATGTCCAGCAGGTCGAAGACGATGCACTCCGGCGTGTACTCAAACACCCGCACCCCTGTGAACTTCACGTTGACGTCCAGGCCGGTCTGGAGCTTGTGAAGGACCGCGATGGCGTCACTCATGTTCTAGAAGGACAATAAAGAGTGGGTTAATCTTCATGAACAGATTCATTATCATCAAAATTACCACTGTTAACATGATAAAAAGTCTCCAAATTTCTTCCACTACCATGCCATGCTGACAGTCACACACAGAAGGAGAACCATCTCCCATCACAAGGAGCAGGTAATGGAGATTACAGGGCAACTGAAGGGCAGTGCTGCACAGCGAAAGCTAGCAGATGAGAAGTCGCTGTGTGAGAGGATCCATTTTCAAGCCCTGGCTCGAGGCACTGAAATACATTTCCTCTGAGCTACAACCCTTTCGCACTCCAGCATCCTAAAGAAGACCAGCCTGCATCTGACTCCTGGAGCTGTGTGTGTGTATGTGTGAGTGTGTGTGTGTGTGTGTGTGTATGTGTGAGTGTGTGTGTGTGTGTGTGTGTGTGTGTGAGAGAGTGTGTGTGTGTCTGTGTGTGTGTGTGTGTGTGTGTGTGTGCATGTGTGCATGCGTGATAGTGTGTGTATTTGTGTGTGAGAGAGAGAGTGTGTGTGCGTTAGGATTGGGCGACACGTCAAAAGTTTTCTATCGGCCATTGTCACCCCTGCAATCGGTGATTGCCATGTATTCGTCCTGTGGGTGGGGTGGGGGGTACAGCTCCATGTGGTGCAGCTCCACATCGTGGCCTATTTATTCATTTATTAAATTTGGCATCTGAAATCCCACTTGAATTTGTAATGTCCAATTCCCAAACTATTTACAAGCATACTCACACCGCCCTTGCTACCAGCTCGGAGGAGTGTAGATAGATTGCGGTTTGCCTCCGAAACGGTATTAAAAATACACCTGCCTTTGACTTAAGCTATGACATGTGATCTTTCTTTCCTGATCTTTCTTTACTGAAACAGTATTCCAGCTCTTCTCCAATTAGACAAAATAAATAACCTTGGGATCTTTACAGCCTATGGGTTTCAGGGAGCGCAGCAGGGACAGGCTGAACAGATGTCCGACACAATTTGAAAATAAGTCCTCTGATTAGTCACCTGGTTCATTTCTAAGGTTAAAAAAGCCCGTACTAGTCATTCGTGATAAGCTGCGTCCAGCTATGGGCTTACGGAGAGGTCGCAACATTCCGTTGGAAAATTCCGAAATTATTCATTCCAGACCAGTTCCGTACTGGCTCTATCACTCTGGAAAAGCTGCTGTCGGCTGTGCTTTCTTTTCGGCGTCTAGTCGAAACGCACACAGGTCCCATGGGGTTTCAGAGATAGGCAGGTACACAGTATGTAGATTAGATAGCGGCACCTCACTCAGCCAGCAGAGTCAATACTGTGTGTTTGTGCACGTGTGGTCGAACTTGAACATTTTGTACAGACTGACCTACAGAGACTGACGGACCCACAAAGTGGCTGGTTGCAGCTAAAAAAATAAAGGACTTTAAATCGGCGAAAAACTAGTAAAAACAAATGCAACATTGATGGATTCAGCCCATTGCTGATTCGCGATGTATTCTTCCAATCGCCTAACCCTTGAGTGTGTATGTGTGTGTGCGTGCATGTGTGTGCATGCATGCATGTGCGTGTATGCAATCATGCGTGCAAGCGTGTGTGTGTGCCTGTGTGCATGTGATTGTAATTGTGTGTGTGCGTGTGTGTGTGTGTGTGTTGGAGGGGAGTCTGCAGCTGCCTCCGGATACTCAGGGCCAGGGGCTAGGGGCAGCCCCTCTGGGTGGAAGCATACAAACTATTGTGTTTTTCATTCTGCGTTTTCGTATGAAACGCTGTGTTGGGAGGGCTGGGAAGGTGCAGACTGTCCCACTCCGCACCTCACCGAAAGGCTCTGTCCACAGCCTCTTACCACCACATCCGTTTTGTGTGGATCAGGTGTCAGTTGTTGGGGATTAACTCAACATGTGCCACAGGGCATCACTGCCTGCACTTGACAAGACTATCAGATGATGTCACATGAGTGGGAGGTGATCTGTAATAACTGGATGGCTCTATCCAGCTGTTTTTGCTCGGGTTTCAGGAATCAGGAGCCCACTCACCTAATGACAATGATACTCTTTCTCTTTACACATTGTGCACTCCTGGGCAAAAAAAATGGGCCAAGCCCAAAATGGCAAAAAATTAAGCTTTTAATGGTCTTAACATTAATCATTGGTCAGAAAATGAGCAAGAATTAAACAAATGCACTCCTGAGACCTCCTGTGTCACAATTTGCTCGTTTACTTTTGCTGCAGTAAACTGTTTGGGGAAAAGCTAGAAACAGGGAAATTCACTTATACAGTAGACAAATTAACATAATGTCAAATAAAAGAGTCATGTTTTGTATTTGGTTGCGTATCATTTGCATGCCATGACTTCCTGATGTCTGTGACCTATCAACATCATCAGAGTCTGGATATCTTATTTTCAGGTTGTCCTACAAGCGATACAAAAACTCTTGGATCTCTATGGGAATGGGGGGCGGGACTAGATTCAGCTGTAAATTATGCTGATACAGTACAGAACACATTTGTTGGCTAAATGGCTTTAAGTCATCAAGGGTCCAAGGTATCAAATGACCCTCAAACCACCGTGCTGCTGCCAGATATGCAGTAGATACTACAAGCATTGTTTCTCCTGATTAATTTTCCTGTTGAACACACTTTCTTGGAATGAAATGATTGCACATTCTTTAGGCTAATTAGAAACAAAATCTCAAAGTAGTCTTCTGTTTGTAAAAACTGTTTGCAATATTAGATGCATTTAAATATCAAAGCAAAGGGGAGGTCTTTATACACATCTTCTTAGGGTATTAGTTTCCAGACTTTCCAAATTTATGCTGCATATCAACAGTATGCAGCTTGTATTAACATACCATACAGAAATCTGGCATTACAGAAGTTTGGATATGAAGCAGAGTGCTTTGCCCGCTAGCTATAGCCTTCTGTATTGCATTGGTGGGGGGTAGAAAGTACACATTACAGTCCTTTTGATGATGTAAAAAGAGGCAATTCACAGCACAGAACACTGGGCTTCAGTGCTCAGCACAGTACATTGAATACAGATATCTAGTGAAGTGATTGCTCTTTCAGTTAGCGAAACCCCATCATGTTTATTTAATGCCCGTCCCCATTGTGGTCCAGCTGGCACCCAGCCTGGTATAGAAGCAAGCTTGGCACTCAGACATGGTACAGTTAAGTGGCGAACAATGTAAAGGCATATTCCTACATCACAATTTTCCGTACTTGAACTCAAACAACAATCACTAATTTATATCCAATACAGAATTTTTTAATATTAAAACAGTTTTAAGACTTTAAAAGCCGGAAGGAACAGGAGGACAGAGAGAAAGCTTTTCAGACACACGGACAGAAGCAAAAGTGTGAGTCAGGCCCAGAGCAGCAGTACCGCCAGACCCCGTCTCCACAGACGCGTGCAGTGAACTGGCTGGGGACACGACGGGCTCGGCACTAAGCAGTGTGTCCCTGCCTGGAGACACTGTGATATTGGAAATGGCTCTCCAACCATAACCCCCCCACCCCCACCCACCCAGTATTAGCCTTGACCCCCAAACCCACCCCCACCTCTGCCTGGCCTTGCTTTGTACCCACACTGGGGCCAGCTTTACTTCACAGCTTCTCTATTCTCCACCCACCACAATGCACCTCCACCTCCACCGCCCCCCCCCCACCTCCACACACAAAGTCTCTGTGCTCCCCTTTCCCGCTGATCTCTGCAAAGTGCTACTGCCCTGTCTCCATTCACACTCTAGTGGGTGAATATAACAGTCATCATTTTAAAGAAAAACATAAAGCCGGAGACACAATCCCCATGTCCCTCACCCTACCGCTTACAATTCCATGCTTGTTCGACACTAACTTTATACATGAATGCCCCAGAACTGGGCAGCCACTATATTCATGGAGGCCTGTTTTCTTCACCCTGAAGGTTTTTAGCTCTTGGCATTAGTCCAGAAGGCCAGCAGCAGCGTTAGAATTTCCAAAAAGCTTCCGTCTTCCGCCTTCATGTCCGGCCATTTTCTCTTATCGGCTATTTACTTACTGCTGAGACATCTGCAGAATACCACTGATCAGGATTCAGTGCTCAACCATGTGTATCAAGGGTGGGTTTGTTAAAATGAAAGTTGACCACAACTTGCCATTTCATTTTAAGCTTTGGCAATTTGAGCTCCTTGATGGATTTTTCAGGCCCTTCTTCCTGTCACATGTTCCTGTCTTTTTTTTTTGGGGGGGGGGGGGGGAGCAATCTGGACTTGTAGTCATCACTCATGGCTGCCAATGGAGAGTCACACACAGTCTGGGCAGGACTGGTCTGTGACTAACACCAATCTGCTCATCCAATACCCACACCCCCCCCCCCCACCCCACCAAAAACCACTTCCATACTCTGGCTGCCTAGCATTACACAGGGATTGAATGGTGTTACCCTTGGAGTTTCCCATCCAGCTTATAAATAGCCCATTAAACAAGAGGCTCTAAACTGCTGGGTTCCAGGCAAATCCTCATTTTAATGAGTTCCATAACTTCAGCTTTTCAACATCGCTTCATTTTGCCACAAAGGTAACCTGCTCCTATCAGAATATTCTATTAAAAAAAGACAAATACTAAAAACATACACGACACATATGTATGTATGCTTTTAAGGAACATGAACGCATTTAATCTATTTATTCAATTTAGGGTTGAAACTCATGAGGAATTTTCTCCTGCAAAACATCCTTGATTGAAACATTATGCAACTGTAGGGAGCAAACTTCTTTTAAACATTCTTTTATTCTTACCCATTTTTTGGTCCTGCACTCACCACTGAAAATGTTTTGCACTCAAAATGCCCTCTGGCTCATGACTGTAAACTCTGCACACATAAATACTCAAATTCGAATGTCGTAAAAACGTATATCTCAAACAAATTAGTTCATAATCTGCGATGGCTTCCTTTTATGGTGCTGTGCACGTGCAAATGGAGCCAGCAGGAGCTGGCCGAGACACACCGTTACAAAAGCATTATGCAATTTCAGTGCCTGTCCCATTGGCCCGCTGGAATACTGGTGCGGGAAACACCTCAGTGACCCGACCCAGAGTTCAGCCTGCCGCTCCGTTCCCGGAACCCCCCGAGGTACCGGTTGCAAAACACTGGAAACGTCTCGCACATTCAGACAATCGGCACTACAGCAAGGCAACAATGTGCGGCGAACACAGATTAATGCGCAAATAGTTTACACATTAGCTCACGTTCTAGAAACAGCTTGCTCCCTAGCGATACAATGAGCAATCTGTATTGGCAACGCCACTATCAGACCGATGTCATATCTTTACAATGGAAGAGCTGCTTGAACATTGTGGGCTAGGTACCCAGGTCAGTGTAGTGGCCTTTGACTGCCTTTCTGAACTGGACAGTATGCATGAGTAAGCTTCTCCTGTTAGGTTCCCAACATCATTTCCATGCCTTCAGCCCTCACCCACACACTCCTGCCCGCTGTTCCACTGCGACCCTCTAATCCAGCGCTTCTCAAATTCGATCCTGGGAGACCCCTGTGCATGCTGGGGTTTTTCCCTTACCACAACTGCACTCCCAGAATTTTAAAGAGCTGTCGTTTTTTCTTAATGATGCTTTTTGTAATTCATTTTGAGGACTTATTACTCTCTTAAACCATATTATATCATAAATATCTATGCATGGTATGAAGAATAAAATTCCCATATTCACATTTATCTTATTTTGATACATTCCAAAAGACTGCATAAAACAGGTTTAAAAATGAGTTAAATTACTGATTGAGGTAAATGAATAAACTCCTAATAAGTGAAAGTGTGTACACCTGGCCACTAAAACTAACCATTTGGAAAACTCAAGAACTCAAAGGCAAGGCAATGATAAGGAGCCAAACCTGCATTCTGTTAATAAGACGGAAAGGAACAATTATGAATGAATATAAACGCGTGTTCAACAACCTTAATTAAGCAAGAGATTGGCTGCAAAGCATACAGAGATGTCCCTCAGGACCGAGTTTGAGAACCACGGCTCTAATCGCACCCCTGAGCTACTCTACGGTCTCCTTCACACTCCCCGCCACGGAAAAGCATAGAGCGCGAGACGCACTGCGCTCGCGTCCACAGAGAGCGCCTGAAAAAAAAAAACAAGACGGAACATCTGCATCATCGCCGGTCTAATCCAGAATCCGCCGTGCAGCGGATGATTTTTTTCTGACGCTGCCATTCGGGTTTATAAATAGACGGAGAGCCAACGTTCGCGATTACTTCAATAACATAACTGCTGCAGATCGTGCTTTCCCTGACTGCTCAAATGAATAACAAGCGAAATGAAATCCACGCTTTTTACTATCCGCTTGGTTTTGTTACTCGCTCAGTTCCCGACTCCTACGAAGGCAGGCTCTGGCAGCACTTGACGCTATAAAGATACATCATCTTTCTGACTTGGCTATGCTGACGCAGGCTAAACAGGCTATGTGGAGCCAAATATCTCATAAGATGATGAGTGGTTTGTTTCTGCAACAACAACAACAGTAATAGCTTCTGCCTGAACTCTAACTACAAAAAGCATATGGTTCGACCTATATGGCCCTGGGAGACCTCTGCTATACAACACATTAGTGACTCTGAGTGTAAAGCCATTAGCCTACATCATGATGGAACAAGCAGTGTGCGAACCTTGCAAAGTTAATCTGTAACCGGGCCTCAAGTTTCATGGTCTTACTGCTTTTTTCAGCTCGTTTCTAAGCCAAAGCTCAATAAGTATGGAGAAAAGAAACAGGAAAAGCAATGCTCCCACTATCTGAACATGGAAAATGACTGACAGGAATTTTAGGCTGCAGTGAATTCTATGGTTTATGCGGGGAACATTCAGTATAATAAATATGAGTGCACATTAGCACACTTTTTTTTGTCTGCAGACTCTGACGTGAGGACAGTCACAGATGTTTCGGTTTATGCTGTAGAAACGCTGAGATTGGGGGCAGGCGGGGAGGGATTGAGCGCTGCCCCTCCCACATTCTGCTCATAAACAAGGTATGAAAGCCCAGGAACAGCGGCTGTCCCGCCCCCGCCCCCGCCCCCGCCTTCTCCCGAGCCAGGCTCCGGCCTCCATCTGAACCCATCTGTGTAGTCCTGAGCACAGGCAACAGTCTAGTATGACAATCTGAATCCTGAGTTCCTGACCCTATCTGACAAATGTTATGTAATTACGTATGTGGGGCTAAGGCCCTATGTTCCCTTACATTAACATTTCCTCAAAATGCTTCTGATCATGTTCTTTAGCTAGGATTTCATGCTGAAATGCAAACTGAAAATATACAGCGAGTTCCCTAATATTTGGGACAAATATATTTTTTCTTTATTTAGCTCTGTGCTCCACAATTGTAGATTTTTTAATCAAACAATTCACATGTGGATAAAGTGCACATTCTTGGCTTTTATTTAAGGGTTTCATACACTTTGATTTCACCGTGTAGAAATTACAGCACTTATTATACAGCACTTTTACATAGCTTACATAGCCCCCCATTTTAGGGCAGCATAATGTCTGGGATATATAAAAGTTTTGTAAATGAAAGTAGACATGTTTAGTACTGTCAAATATCCTTTGCTTTCAATGACTGCTTGAAGTGACTGTGACCCATAGACACAACCAGGTGCTGCTCTGCCAGGCCTGTATTGCAGAAATATTCAGGTCACAAACAGTACACAAACATTATGGAGCTCACAGTAGCTAGTGAAAAGTGAAAGAAACCACACAGAGCACCGGGTCCACTGGCGAAACGCAGGCTTTGCTTTAGCAAATAAGTTAGCGTTGTTGTTTTGCATAATGCTGCGAATTGCATAAGCGCAGCTACCACACGGGGAAGATGGGTGGGCAGTGATAAAGAGGGCATGATTTTCAGGGACTGTGGATGTGCTGCTCTCACACCTAGGAGGTCTCAAGATGTGCTGTCTGGCTATGAGGTAGGAAAGCCTGGTCCTGGAGACTGCAGGTTGAAGTGGCAGCAGTCTTTCTGATTTTTGTTCCGTACAGGCTCTAGAGCACACGTCTTAATCGGATATTGAGTGAGAGCCTGACTGTTCAGTCTGAACAGTGAAACAGTGAGAACCACCTGCACAGGGTCACCAGTGTTCAGTAAGCCTGATACAGAATGCAGAGCAGAGAACGAGCTTGTATTTGAAGACAGAAGAGACAAGGTCATAGCGGGTAGCTGCAGCCCCCTACCTGCTCATAGTTCAGCCGCTGAGCCTCAGAGATCTCTTTGGGTTTGGCATCTAGAATGTAGTCGCCTGCAAACAGAGAGCAACAAAGAACCACCAGTCATCAGGAGACATGGTAATACCATTCTGCGGCATTTAAAAAAAAATACAGCAAACAGGTGGTGAGGGGTGTAAACCTTGTCGCTACGCTATAATTTACAATGCCGTGCCATTATCAAACTGCTTATTTTAGCCAACTAAAAGGTGGAGGAGGGTTTTTGTTTGAACGCCTGGTAAGAAGAGCGTTGCATGGAAAACGCGGGCCAGCTGTTTGCAGGAAATGCCTGAGCTGACGAGCAGGTGTGAGCACGCGTGGGGAAGAGGGCGAGGGGGTGCCGAGAGCTCCGAGAAGCGCGCAGGCTTTGCGCTGCCAGGAGAGGCGGCGGCAGCGGCAGCGGCGGTGAGATCCGCGGCAGGAGAAAGCGGCGCTCCCGCTTAATTGCGGTTTGAGCCGAGAACAGCAGGCCTTCCCACCAGCGCTGGGCCGCCGAGTTCATCTGCATGCACCTGTCACACCCCCACCCTGATTAACATTCCATTCAACTGCCCCTCCTGAAATCAAGAGCAGAGCAGAGGCATACCCTGCTGAGAGCAACCTCACGCTGCCATAGAAAAGCTCACAGAAATATGAGGCCCATCTCCTGTAACACAGAACCTCGCTGTGCATCATGGACTATTTCCTATGTAAAATGGCGAAGGATTACAGCACATCCACTCCTCAGTGGATATGCCATATTTTTTAAAGGCATTTTTAGCATTTTGACATAAGAAAAGCGCCTTGGTGATATTTTTCAAGATTAGCGAACCCTTTCCAAAAAGCACCTTTGACGCCTGTTTCGACTGTAGCACCCATTCCAACAGCCCTCTTTTAGCTTTATCTTTGTAACACAACCTCACTGTTACATAAACACCTTCCCACATTGCAAAATAGAGAACCTCACTGTAACTGTAAATTGAATGCACCTACATTTGTGGGATGTGTAGTGAAAATGTTCTGCTCTCGCTGACGGTGTTTTATGTATTTAAATGTATTTACTTGTCAATAAAAATGCACAGTTATAACCATCAAAATGGAGATACAGCTGTATTAGAATTCAGTTCTAGCAACATGTTAAATTTGGCCCATTTGGCCCTGAAGAGGACACAGGAAAAGTCATAGTCTCACTCCCCCCTCTGAAATAATGCACCAGCAGACTTTTCAACTCACTGTTACACTGTGACTTATCACCCACAAGATCCCAGTGCAAAACATGAGAGAGGAAGTCTGTCAGCCGTTAATTCCGAGCGGCAGTGCTTCGCTCCATATCGAGCCAGACTCAGAGTCTGAACCCTGAATCGCCTGTCCGGTTTCGGGACATTTCATCACAGGGCTGGAGAACGCGGGCCAGCCACGGCGCTGTCCCGCAGCCGGGCTTGGACAGCGTCTCCCTGGCTCCCCGCTTCCCATCCAGCTGATCTGTCAAACGCATCCCCCCCGATTCTCAAAGCCCTTATTCTCCACCCACGCTGGCACCGCTAACCTTCAACACGCAATGAATGCTCTCATTTAGCCCCTCTCTAAAGCTGTCCTGTATGTGGCCCCGATTGGGTCCAAGTGACTCTTTAAACGCGGCAGAGGCTGCTGCGCCCCAAATCTCTCTGCTAATATGCCCTGCAGCAGTAGCTAATTCAGTGTCTTAAAGAGCTGGCAGTAAATATGTTCTTATGGGCACTTTTTGCACAGATCATTGATTTTTCCTGGTGAGGAAACAATAACAAGTTTATGAAGTGCAAAGTCACGGAACAAAAATTATCTGCTCCCCTGGACATTACCAAAGATAAATGCCCACGCTACACTCCAAACCATTAATTATGTCCTTTCAGCCACTTGCCCACGTGAGAGATTTCTGGCTTCACATACTCACTTAAACAGAAATTTATGGGCGCACCTTTGAGGGCAATGATATCACAAACGCCTCTCCGAGCACTTCTGTGCAGAGACGAACCAAGCCGACAGGCACGAATAAAGGTCTGCAATTTACAGCTAGACAATGGCAATAACCGTAATACCGCAACATGGAAAATATACGGTATGACAGATGCCGAAAATTGGGGAGCATTCGCAGGGGAATAAAGCTTAAAGCTCCTATTAAGTGACTGCTCGTAACCTGCGGTTTTCACTTTGAACACGGCGTCCCACAGAGAAGCCGAGGCTGGCTTCAAACGCCAGATGCCGCTTTGTCCCGAGCCGACGGTGTGGAGTGGAGCTGTAATGACGGGTTACTCAGCCCTGCCCACGGCGAGAGGACCGCGAGAAGAACAACATTAAAGTGCCCGTCACCCTGTGCAGGACAGGCAAAACCCCAAATTTGTCTGAAGCATCCACTGGAGGCTCCCCTCAGCCATGGATGTCCCAGAAACAAAGTATCTCAAGCAGGCAACTCATCATCCCTCAGTTAAATGGTTAGAGATCTGGTGGTGCCAATGGTCCTCAAAAATAAATGGGAAGGTTTGGCCCTCTCAATATTCTTATTACAGAAGAACGAGCTTCTTTCAAAGTGTCTGAAACATTATTTGGGCTTTAGTTCAGACTCTTAGTTTCAAAAAAACCTAACATTTCCAGGACAAATTAATACAGGAGAGGTCTCCTGTCTTTCGTGGCGTTTTTGGTGAAGTATGTTTTTATCCATTTGTTGTTCACAGCAAAATGGGTCCTCTTTTGTAATGCGTGCCTTTTGATTGCAATTAATTAGCCATGGGAACACTGTGTACAGACATCACAACTGAAGCTCCGCGAGTAAACAGGCACTTTCGTTCACATTAACGGCTAAGTGATAAATATTATGCGGATATTCAATATCCAGCTTGGTACATGTTTTCGATGGTTCGCCTGCTTATTTGATTGCCTCCTAAGCGATTACATTAATTGCACACTGCATAATATAATCTGTCCCACTGCATGATCTCAGTGAGAATTTGCTGACTGAATAGCCTGAGTAGGCTATATATGGCAAATGAGTAACTGGTGTGCACTGTTATTGCACACCAGAAGGTAAATGTTTATGTTTATTATCTCTAAGAAAACATTTCTGGATTTTTTTGTAACACCTGGGGAAAGTGAGGCTCCTATGATGTTGTAACTGCCTGCACATATACTTTCCTGCCACTTGTCCACTTGCGGTAAAGGCCAGTTCTATCCAGGCACACAAACCCCACCATCTTGCCACAACAGCATGAGTCTTGTCCGGCCACTGTGAAATGTTCCCTTTCCAGATGCCAAGTGTGCAATTTTACTGCCTGCTGTCACAGTAACTCGGCTTGCTAACATCCATATAATGCATCTCCACTTTCACTTGAAACTATTCACTGGTGATTGGCAGTTATTTGTGGCGTCTTGAGGAAAAGCATAAATTGGAATGGCAGTGGGTTGCGGGTTTGGAGGACGTCTACATTACAGGCTGGAACATGAGGATGGGCTCAAACCACTGAAAGTTAACAACACACTCATAGCATGACCGATCTGGATCCATTTCAGGGCTCGTAAGCTCTCGCATTACTCAACAGCCCACGCTTCATATTTCACTCAGCAACACTTGGTGGGCTTTGCTTTGGTTTGTTCAGGGAAATTCCAACTGGAAAAACTGAATGGAAATGCAGTCTTTGAGAAGCTTTCTGTGGCTTGTGGCTATGGGCAACAGTGGTTGAGGACTGAGGACCGAACTTGTACCGTCATGAACCTCGTTGAGATATGGCAGTGTGGCTGGGCTGCGCAAGCGGCCATCACTGGCGGGGGGTCTTGGGGGTGTCTGGTTGCACGACAGATGGACGTCTGCGCGGCGTAGGTGGACAAACATGCCGCAAGGAGGGGAGCAGCGGCTCCAGTTTCTCATCTGTCAGCAAGGGTTGCGCCGGGGTAGTCCCCAGGTCTGGGGCAAGGCCTCGGTCCGTGCCCCAGCACACTGCTCCCACACCTCAACACTAGGCCTAGCACACGGGCTGACTCAGCACTCACATCCCTCTGCACTTGATGCTTTCAATCAACAACGTCAACTAAACTCTATCAGGGCAGAGCTCCCCTCCCCTTCCGTCAACTTCAACATTTAAGTCTGCGTGCACGTCAGTTGCAGGCACAAACCCAGTGTTGGCAACTCGCTGATTTTGTCTGCATATGGAAAGAGTTTAACGATGCTCTAGCCTCGTTAACATTTAGAGGGCACTAGATTAGATTTTGTATCTTTACCAAGTACTCCAAAAATTAACAACCAGTTAATGTGTTTACCATACCAATGTACTTCAACATGGAGGTCATGCAGAACATCAACTTTCCTGCTGGATAACATCCAGCTGTACCCCTAGCTGCAGCCTGTATTAGGCTACTTTTTTGTTGTACATCTGGAGACTTTTTTCTCTTTTACAAAGCAATCCAGCTCCAACCAGTGACTGCAGTATTAAATAAACATTAGGAGATAAAATCAAGGTTTGTATAGGCAGGCAGCAAAATAACAAATAAATAGAATATTTCTGAAAATTTCTTTTCTGAAACATTTTACAAAATCTTGCTAAATAATAATGGCGCCAGTTAAGGGATGGTTCTATAAAGGGCTTTGTAAAGGCTGGAACAAAAGTCTTTACCTAATTTGAAAAGTCATGTAACAGAGCCATCCCCCTAGCATGTCTTTGTCATTTCTGTCCAAAATCTGTTTCCTATAATCAGCAATGCATTTGGGTGTTCATATGTCTGAGCATTAGGACAAATTATAGGAACATATTGTACCATAATCCTAAAATACAACTTATGGATGTTTAAACCTTAGAAAGGCATAAATCCTAAAAGATGTGAAAATATATTGAATTGACTGGACAATTTGAGAGCTTTAAACAAACAAAATAATAACCACTGCCTAATTAATCACGGCTTTATGCTTTAGGCTCACATGTTAGAACACTGATTTTTCTGATTTGCAAAACAGATATTCCACCTCAGTCAGGTGCTGAGAGGCAAATGGGCTTGTAGTGTTTTGCATTCACTTCTAAGTATAAATCATACTTCAGACATATAGTGTACAATTCTGTCATGTTTCTATTGAAAATATTCGAAATGATTATTAAAAATAATCTCTATTCCTTTCCTAGAGAATCACAAAAGAATGATTTGTTGTTGAAAACCTGTTAAGCTAAGAAATACAGTTCATGATTGCAGCCATGTCTTATTCAATCCACGAAAGTAAAACAAAAATTAATTTCTGGAATTAAGAACAGGTCATCATTTCACATCTTAGCAAATAGATACCCTGGCAAATCTAACCTTGGACCTTCTCGTTCAAAGTATTCACTGGTATGGGCTTTTAGTATTCCATCTGAAAGTTTAGTTTGCCAATGCAACATCAATGTAGATTTGGAATTATGAAGCTTGTATTATCACAATAAAAGCATTCATATACAGATGTACAAAGGGGAGGAGAGATAAGAATCAAATGGCAATTGATAAGTATGGGTTTAATTAAACAGCCAAATCTTGAAGATCTTAATCTTAATGCAATTTGTTTGTTTTCTTTAGATTAGCTACGTTGCTCATAATCAATTACCCATGTAGACACAAATGAACAATGTTATGAATTTATAACCAATGACAATTTACATCAACAACCCCCCACAAAAAACTCCATACAGTATAGCCAAGCTGGCTTCAACTTCAAGCAGGACTAACAAGATAAAAACCTATTTTACGGTTAGAACTTTTCCGATGCCATGTTTGACATTTGCATGCAAGTCAAAACCTCAGTTATTGTTGAAAAAAATAAGAACATTTCATGTAACAAGAGTGATCAGCCATAACTTGTGTGTCCATAATTCTCAGCCATCCTTTATTACGGCCAGACTGGGCTTACTGAGCCAGTCGGCAATCTCATTTTGTGATGCAGTAAGTAAGCTGCTGTACAGATATCTTCACTGGAAAAAGTACAGCATATTATACCTACTGTACTCTATTGAAGCTTAACACTCAGCCATGGATTTACTAAATGGAATTTATGTGGCAGGTCAGTTTTGAACTGAAACCCAGATTTGCCTACACCAGAATGGCAATCAATACCTAGCCTCACGATTGAAAGAGAACACTCATTTTTTATGGCTAATTGATAGTTACACAGTACATACATTAAAGGAATAGTTCTCTTTCTGGAGTTTTTTTCCATATTAGCCTACTTTAGTTTTAGTGTTTTCGATTGGCCCAGACACTGATTGTGTGCATTGAAAGATATTTTCCATTTACATGTTTCCTGTCGGCTTGGTGACTCGTTGGCTTTACAACAATAAGTAGGCTATAAGGCATTTGGAGACGTGCAGTCTAAGGCAAGAAAGTACACTTCAAGTCACTCCAAGGCATAGCTCCAGAAGTATGTATGTTTATTACCTGACTACTCTGCAAAAAAAACTATATTAATCTTTGGTGAAGAATAATTTCCTATGGTACATGCAACCTGGCTCAAGGAATGAAGTATGGCACAATATAAAAACTGATATTTACTTTTGAAATAGCGAATAAATACTGAATAAATACACTGTACAAGCTACTTTGATGTTACCTGAAGTGTATTTTTCTTTATTAGACCACGAAGCCCTGAATGCCCTATACCTGCTTTTGTAAGGCTGACAGGCTGGCAGGTAATCAGAAACATCTGTGAATATCTCAAATATCCTTCAATATCCTGCGCATAAAAACCATCTGGGACAATAAAAACCATACAAGCCCATAATATTTTTTAAAAAACCCAGAAGGTGAACTATCTCTTCAGTCGAATCTAAACTTGTTTTTGCCTATTTTAAATGGAGATGGCGATACACTTTGTGCACTCACCCAAATATTCCATTAGTTGTTCAGCAGTTATAATCTCCATCATTGGTGGCATCTTTACCTACAAGACAACCAGAGGCACCATTCATTGGGGTTCCATGCAAACAATGGGAAACAACAAATTACAAACAGATTAACACAACACGAAGCCAAAATGATCAAGCCACAACTGAGACATATTTTCTGTTTCTTGTTCAGGTCCATGGCATACCATACAAAACATTTGAGTCACATGCTGCCATGTCGGCATACATTTCTGTTCTGGACACTGTTTTTGTATAACTCAATTCAAATTCTGTCCTCAATATGCCATTTATTTTCACAAAGAACTGTCTGATTTAATTAACACCCTGCATGTACCAAAGACAGAGGTGCAACTGGTGAATCTGATGTTAAAGAAAAAAGATGAACAACATCAACTAACCAGTCATCCATCAAAGACTGTAATAAAAAAACTTTCTGGTGTACATAAAGGAAGTACAGATTTTAAAACACTGGCTGAAGACTGATTAGGACTTGACAACTAACAATAGGTGCTGAAAGAAAACAGCTGTCAAAATGCATGATTCAACCAAAAATTAAACATAAATTCTGATAATAATGGCTATAATGTTCCAAATGAATTTGTGCCGTATTGCCAAGAAATAAGAAACTGAATGGAGAATGTCAAGCAATTTAAATTAGTCATGTTTTCAAGATTCAGGAGCAATGTTCAAGGAAAGGGTGACAGAAAAATGATTAAGGCTACGTGTTTACAACATAAGAGCCCAAAAGAAGCTGTCCCCTAATTCTGATATCTTCCCTGTGGCGACACTCTGAGATATCTGGAGGGTCTGGATGTGTCACAATGCTGGAGAGCAGGTCACAGACGTAAAGCGGAATAAAAAAACGATCATTTAACAAAAGCCTCCTGCTCCTTACCGTTATTCAGTCACTGTAAGTTCATAGGGTTCGGGTTTAAAAAACTCATTTGTTTTCTACACATTTAGGGTGTTGTCTTAGAACTCAGAGACAACTTGTCAACTTTTCTTCTCTTCTGCGTTTTTTCTTTACTCATACAACTTGCAAAGGCCTTTCCCACTAGGTTGCTGAAAGTCAAAAGTAAAAAGCTGAGCATGACTGAACTGACAGGCTAACATCAGAATTGTGTAAATGACTCACTTATGAGTGATCTAAATTCAGCTTCACCCTATATCCCCCACTGGCAAAAACCGAGTATCTACCATAACATCTTTCACAGTAGCAAAGATTGCTGTATTTGCTGGATTTACACCTAGAGGGCAATACCTGAAATATGAACAAAAATAGTATTTACAGGACAAAAGACCAGGACCGCATCAGAGCTTCACCCTCAGGCGGCCCACTGTGCATCAAAAACATCTGACTATCCCCGAGAAGAACAACTGCCGAAGCAACGTGCTTGAGACGGATTCCATGAAGAAAATGATCATGTCACAAGCAAGAATTTAACACAACGTAACAAATCCCTTTCACTACACATTCCCAATAATTGCTCATGACCGTCACTGCCGTTTCACATCCTCCTTTTCACTAAGGAGCACCTTCACAACTAGTTTGTAAATGATTTGATTTGAATACCAGTCTAACAGTTTGGTTAATGGTACATCTGACATTGAGAATCAAACGAGGATGCAAATTACCTTTTTTTAAAGAGGAGCTTGATTCTAACAGATATCTGATTCAGATAGTTTTGAACTTTGTATTAAACCTGCTAATTATGAAAGACCACAACAGAAGAGTGTTTGGTCTTCTGGGGCTATTTAGAACTGAAATTGGATGAATATCTACACAAAATTTGAGCAGTCTATGAAGATTTGCCTCTACTTAAGGCTCCTCCTCCTCTCAGTTTGTTTCCGCTAAATTGTTTCCAAAAAGACAGCGTCACCCTCAGACAGACACAGCACTCAATATTAGGCTATACTCAATTTGAATGGCAATTTATTTTAGTTTTTTGAAAAACACACCAAGTACACCATGCCTGTATTATTAACCATACTTTCTCATTCTTCAGTGAACATCTGCAGCAGGTGAACCTCTGGTAGTACAAGCACAACTCAACAAGTTGTATTGTAAAACTAACTGAACTACAGCCGGCATCTTAAAGAACCTGGATTAAAATAAACTTGACTTTGCTTGCCAACGAATGTGTCCACTCTTCTTGGAGTGAGCAACAATGGCTCATTGCAATCTATAATAAACTAATTGGTAAAACTGTTGAGGAATGACAGAATAAATGATAAATTACATATAATCTAAATTAGGAATTTCTTTTTAACATAAAACCGTTCAGTATTGTTTTTGAAATGATTCTGAACGTGTAACATGGATAAAGTTCCATATTATCTTTCCATATAAGACCACAGTAGCTTTCAAAAATGCAGCAAATGTTGTAACCTAATGTCTGTTCATTCCTCATTCCTTTCATGATTGTACCCATTTAGCGTCATGGTGCCATCTAGACAAGTCTAATCGGGGCAATTGATTATAAATCATTAGGTTACCTACTTTCTCGTGCAGGCACGTTCCATTTGAGATGGATTTAGTTTTAAAAGCACGGCCTTGAAATCAAGGCAGGAATTCCCAATTTAAACTGAAATATAAATAAACAAAAAACAACTTATTCGTTTGGTCTTTTTAAAATTTCTTTAGGAAATTGGAGCATTAAAATTGGGAAATCGCCTTCAAATCTAACAAACGAATTCTGGAGAGTCAAAGAGCTTATATGGACATGCGGAAAAAAAATATTTGTCTAGTCATTAAGAGTATGTTTTCAAATATGATGCCCAGAGAATCGGAAGAGGCGTGTCTGTTCTATTGATTATGTTACTGACGGGCAGGTTGCTTAGTACATTTAGCCAAATTAAAGCTCAAATCCTCATCGACGCCTACTCGAATGTTTAGAGGAAATGTCACTTGACTAACTCAGTCAGCTGTTGTTTTCCACTTCCACTGCCCTAACAGTTTCACTGACCGTTATATGATTACTGCATATGTTGTTTGGATCGCAAAAGAAACTACAATTAGACCAAATTAAAGAATTAAGAACAAAACTTTACGACAATGCTTGTAGGCAAGTAGCCAACTGTATGCATAACGCTTGATATACATTTCTCGAACTTGGCTTAAATGAAGTTATCAGTTAATTGTGCCAGTTGTTTACCTTCCACGCCAGCAAAAGGACATTCATAATAGCCAGCAATGGACACGGTCCGTTCTCGTTCTGGGTAATGATAGGCGTGTTTTCTTCGTTCCATTTGATCCACTTGATGTGATATATAGATTGGCCGGCGCCCCGATCCTTGCTACATGAGACTTTTGCTTCATCAGCCCCATACTCGTCGCTTTGCAAAGCAATAGCCAGTACCCTGTCCTCCATTCCTTCACTGTTGAGGTCAGAACTGGGACATGAATTCAGATTTGAGAAGGATTCCAATGAATCAAAGCTCCGGGATTCACCCGCGGGGCTGGGGTCACTCTCAGTCGGTGGCCCCTCGGAAACAACATGATCACTGCAATCCAACCCCCCTGGTTTGGCGCTTTTCAAACTTGTTTTGTTCGGGCACAACGATGTCGGTGGAGATATCTTCGCCGGCTCCTGCGACCCACACTTTGCAACCCCAGCTTGTATCTTTGTAATCCTTGCAGTCGATTCTTCCATCATAGAAGGTGGATCGCCATCCGCTCGGTTGTTTACCAACTTTGAGGTGGCACCCTCACCGTTTCCTGGAGCCAACAGCAGGCTGTGCCCCATACCGTTGCTCAGCTGATCTCTCAGTTCCGATGACGACGTCTCAGAACAGTCGCTGGGCTTGGTGATAATATTTTGAACCGGGAGAGGTCCGGCAGTTTCCAATCCAACGTCTGATTTTGTCTCACCAGTGACAGCATTGGCAGTGCTTGCTGATAAGGGACTACTGGCGCTACTACTGACCAAAGTACTGAGCGTAGACGGCTCACTATTCTTGCAGCTATCGGTAGCTCCTTTCACTACTTCTGTAACCTTTATTCCGCCCGATTCCCCGCTTATTGTGGAGCACGGAGCACCTTCCCCGAGATCCCGATGCAGGTTTGCATTTTTCTCCATTTCGGACCCCACTGATGCTACTCTTTATCTAGATTGCGGCTCCTGCTTCGCCTCCAAAGACGCCATGACATCTCTAGCTACCTAGCTAACTGACGTCACTGTAAGTGGGACGCCTCTTCTTCAGGTCAAGGAAGGGCAATATTATGTAGAAAGTATTTTAAATGCTGCTTTCCGTTAATCTAATTAAATAATAATTTACAACTGATATCTAAGCGGTAGGAAAATCAACCAGATAAACTGCGTTGATTTTTATTTAGGTATCTTTTCATATGAAGAGGAGGTGCTTGATTATCATATTTATCTTTATGAAGTTTTAGGAACAAATTGAAAGTCTACGCGTTTTCCACAGACCAAATGATCATCACTTTTAGGATTAATGTAATTTGATAATTAGCGTGTCTTGCACTGGAAAGACTTTGCAATATTGTTACTGTCATTGATGTCAACTCTTTTCCATCATGTTTAGCTACGATAAATTAAAAAAAAAAAGCCTACGCAAGTTCCGTTATGTGCCCGTAGGCCTAGCCTACCCTTAATCAACAAATTGACAGCCCTATGATTATGAATCGGATTGCCTATTAGCCTACATGTTGTTTGCGAATATGAATATTTTAGTTTAATTGTGAATATACTATCGATAATTTATTCTCTATCTATAAATGAAAACGTGTGTGGTTGGGAATAATGATGGCTATTATCAAAGTGGTTTACATAATAAAATAGCATGCATGAACCACGCCCAAATAGGAGACAATAAAATGGGGTTTTCGTTTTCTTTTATTAAAATGACCCGTTAAGCTATTTAGAGTAAATCAAGTTATATATTTGAAAAAAATAATCTAAGTATTTCCCACGCCCAATCTAACATTAGACTCAAACTATAATCCATGTACGTAAACAGAAACGTTTGTGTGTAAGCCGATGTGTAGCCGATGTGGAGTGGAACTGTAGCCTAGTGGCAGTTCGTTTGTCTTAAAAACATACAACTATTTCCTTTTAAATATTTCAATCCTAACTGTTTAAAATACTGTTTAAAACGAGTAGGTATTTCCTCACGTGCGCCAACTCATCGTATTTTTTTTATATATATTTGAGGGTAGGCTAGAACTGCAGAAAAGGCAGTAATTACACTGTTACCTCGTGCTGTTTTAAATTATATTTACTTTTATTTAGAAGCCTACAATATATCTTATTTTTGCAGTTAAATGAAAACAGTGGATTATTTATCTACCTTAGAAAAGATAACATGGAAATATAGGGGAATATATGTCAAAATTTATATCAAACCTTTGAGGAGTAGGTTTTTTGGAATTTATTTATTTATTTTCAAAATTCTAAGTCAGTGTTCTAGATCAACTTCATTGATGTAAATTACCGGTAGTGATTGTTACATTTAGCATTAGAAAGTTCAGTTAAGAATGTTATAATCATAAATTGTGATCTCCAAAAATACAATACAAAATTAATTATAAATAGAATAGAAATATGATGTATAGCTTACTTATAGCTTAGTTAGTTCAATATAAATACAAATTCAGCAAGCACGTATGTGACGCAAATTGCAGTACTACTTGTTACCACAAAGGGGCAGGCGATGTACAGTAAAGTGGTATGTTGAAGTGGCATTTTGGCTTCATCTAGCAAGCTTTGTTTTTCTTTTTCAGATGAATATTTACACTATTGGATTTATAACACTATCATCAGACATTATTATAGGGAAAGGGTTTTAGTATAATTTTCAGCTGTGTTTTATTCTGGGTTGGGGAAAGGGTGTGAATCCAGCATGTTTAATTCCCCAAGCTCTGCATTCTATTTAACCAAAAACACTACATGGCCAAATGTATGTGGACACCTGACATCTAAAATCTCATCCAAAATGATGGACATTAATAGGGATTTGCTTCCATTCAGCCATTAGTGAGGTTAGGCACTGATTGGCCGATTAGGCCTAGCTTGCAGTTGGCTTTCCAGTTGATCCCAAAAGTGATGGATGGGGTTGAAGTCAGGGCTCTGTGCAGGCCAGTAAAGTTCTTCCACACCATTCTTGACAAAACCTCCCTGTGTACCCGAGGGCATTGTCATGCTGAAACAGGATAGGGCCTTCCCCAAATTGTTGGGGAAGCGCAGAACCGTCTGGAATGCCATTGTATGCTGTAGCATTAAGATTTGTCTTCACTGGAACTAAGGGGCCTAGCCCAAACTATGAAAAACAGCCCCAGACAAGGGGTGCCCAGATACTTTTGGTCATATACTGTATGTTAAACAATGAGTCTGATAAGTAAATAAAGGGTTTTCATTCCATTGCATGAAAAGACCTGGTGTCACCCATGACTGATAGTGTGTTTATGGGAAAAGCCCATGATGGCAGAAGAAATTACGTGACTTTTTGCCAGGTTTTCTTTTTTTGTTTTGAAGTGAAATAGGTGCTGCTGAAACACCTTACTCCTTGGGTACTGCAGGCTGCAGCTATGAAATGTAATGGAGAACAGACTTCACCAGTGACACGGTGCATAAATTATTCCTTGGCACAAATTGCTTATCTTCAATTAGTTCTGTTTTTTAAACTAATATTAAATTGTTTTAGCTAATAATTCATATATTTATTTGAAGGAATAATTTCTTAGGGAATTCCTTTGTTCTATAAGAGTATCAATTTTATTCAGCAATAAATAGGCTATGTAAATGTATAATATTCTCCCTGTGTTTCATGAAAATTTTAAAATGTACATGGGAGCATTCCTTTTCACATGTAAGCCAAACTCTGGGCCGTGCACTAATCATATTTGAACCTATATTTGCATTAACTAGGAATTAAGACAGACCGGCAAACTCGGTCCGTAATTTGTCTTAGATCCATAATTACACCATACCAATTGCATGTAATATACCTTCGCAACGAAAACTAACAAATGAAAAACGGAACACATACTGCCTTTCATCATGAACGACATCAATGTATTAAATGTCTACGACTATTTGGAGGGCAGGGACGATGTTTGGACCTATCAGCGCTCTGTTTCGTAGGCGAACCAAGGGTAGGTCTGGATGGGTTTCTTTTACTTGAGAGTGGGGGAGGGACCAACTTTGCCTGCGCCTGACGTCAGGCCGTTGGAGACAAGCGGCGAAAGGCCGTGGAGTAGAGCGAGGGAGCTGCCATAAACAGAGGGCGTCTGCGCCTTTAAGAGGTGGAAATCGAAACAATAAACCGTTCGTGGTGTCAATGTTCTAACAATGAATTTAATCGACATGGTCTTGATAAAACTCTTATTTTTGTTTCACTGCATACGAAACGCAGATGGTAAGTAAGATGTATTTCATTCTATGAACGAATAAAGTGTTTGATCCCTAATCGGATGGAAGAAACGGGATAGAGGAGGGAGGGGTGACTAGTCGGCGTTAGAACGAGCTGCCTGGCTAGCTAGATAACGCTACCGGGAACCTGCTGTTCGGAAGTAAAATAAGAACATTACTGGGACGTTTTTGAATCGCAACTTTTGCGATTGACTAAACGGCATTAATGTTATGTCTCAAGGGAGTCTGGCATATGTTTATCAGATCAAAGTTAGCGAGCTTGCTAAGTTCGACGCGGTAGACATTGCGAGCCTGCCAGCTAGTAGCATATTAATAAGATGGAGGGGACCGACTATGCTTTCTTGTACCTTAGTTGAAGCTATGACAGAACATCTAACGTTAGCTTGGTAGCTGTTTGCTGCGAACGATTGGGGTTTTGTGATTGCTTCGCGTTCGTTTTGTTTACACGTTAATCTCAAAGCATTTTCACTCAAAGAAAGCCACTTGTGTGGCTTAATTAGCACACTTTCCGTATCCATATGTATAAGCGACTAGCTAACTGGTTATCCACGATAAACAGCCCTTGGTTGCTGTATTGGATCGTCAGCCAGATCGTTTTGAATGAATAAGCTACTATTGTTAGCTAACAGGCTACCTTGTACGTCGTTGATTGCGGTTGACTATGGGACAAATCTTGTGTTAAACCAGTTAATCCATTGTCTTTGTGCGCACGTTTGTAAATAATACCTTGACATTTCAGTTACAGTGACATTTGTTTACTACCAGTTCTCTTAAGCTTACAGAAATTACCAGATGAGCTTGCGAAGCGAACTCATTTAGATATACATTCAACGGCAGCCAGCAATCTTGCCAGTTTCCTGCGAGGTGGCTTGTTTGGTCGTGGACCAAAGTCACAGTATATTCAAGCGAATGACATGGGTAGTGACCTGGCAAGAATAATGGCTAGTCTAAGGCATTCGTTTAAATTACTGTCGCACAAATGAAGTAACTTCAGCAGGCTGTAAACGTCTCGGTTGAGGCCCAAAACCACACCGTACTTTTGGGGAGACAGACAGACGTCCAAGTCAAACTAGAACATCCACCTACTTTAACGTTACCATTGTTGCGTAGCTCTATGAACAAAGAGCGCATGTACGTTGTTGAATGTATGGGCATCAAGCTAATGGTCTGTCAGTCCTGTTCGCTTTGACCTCTTTCATCATATACGATTTTTAAAATTTCTATTAATATTACCACAATTTTATTCATTTTAATGAGTAGCTAACATTTTAGTATTTGGAACAGTGTGTCGTCAATGCACGCTGAGTGAAAATTCAGTCTTTATTTTAAATACATCAGCTGAGAACACGTGCACATCTGCAGTAAACCATGTTGTTTCACAGCAGTAATTCTTGTTTTAGTTAACAAAATAGAGTTTGACTGAAAGCTGCTGCATCAAATCAGAATGAAACATTTGGAAAATAAGAAGGCCAAGTGGTGAATTTAATAGATCTCTTCATGTATTGTAATGAGCTGTATATCCTGACATTGCTCATGTGTACTGATGTAACCCTAGTCTAAGAGCAAGGTATGTTTAGTTATGATTACACTCACAGAGTAGGACGGATGACAGAAAAGTATGTGCTGGTATTTCAGTTTGAGAGAATATGTTTGCCTCTTGAGAGAAGTAGCTGTTTGCAGAGGTTTCTGAACAAGGCTCTGAGTGTATGGTCGTCTTGAACTTCCCCTGTCATTTTTGCCGGTGACCTGGGGGCGTTGAGCCCTTTAATTACAATATTCAGTGTAAATTAGAGCACAGCAAAGTTGGCAATGAAAGGTAGAATTCATGAGAGAAGCCAACATCATTTAAAATCAGGGGGGTTGTTTGCACACTGAATGAAAAAGGCAATGTGTTACATTTAGGGCATACAATATGAACAGGATGAGTGTGAGTGGCTTTTGAGTGAAATGAGCAGGGAATCTTGAGGGGCAATGAGCGCCTGCAGTCAGTGTGTATTAAGATATGACAGCTGATGCTTTGCAAACAGAGCAGACGGCTCCTTCTGTACTGAGAAAATTGGTTTGAAAATGTAATTGGAAGTGCAGTTTCCAGACAACATTGGGAGATGGAAGGGCTGTCGGCAGCCATCTTTTCAAAAGTGGTTTGTTTCTGGAACAGAAAATCAAATGAAAATGAAATCTTTAGGAACAGCAGTACAAGTAAATACCAAATAGTTTTTGCCAAAGAAAATGCTAAAAGATTGTGGGTTGAACTTTCCTGGCTTAATGTACTGTAAGAGCCATCAAAGTCGCTGGGTGTATTGCCTGTTTTCTCCACTGTTCATTGAAAAAAAAGACATCCCAATGAAGTACAACAGCTTTATTTTTCTGCTTTAAAGATCCCAATGAAAAATTGAACAGACAGACTTGAATATTTTATGCACTTTATGGAAATCAGTGATCGAGATGCTGGAATAAAAGCTAAGCCTTCTTGTCCTTCCTCAAAAATATCCACGCATTTTGCATATTATGAGTTTAAATTTTTTGTAGATCGCCCTTCTGCAGTAAAAAATTGTGTCGAAGTCTCCTTCCTGTATGGTAGGCTATAGGTGAGATGAGTGAGATTTCATTTCTTTTTGTCCCACACAGGTGTGTCTCATTTCTGTAGGGAAGCTTATTGTAAGAAAGTTGGCCTCTTTGATTCTGATCCCCCTGGAAAAACAAACCATTTGTGAGAGAAATTCCCTTAATTACTCAAGATATTTGGCTCTTGTGCCAGAAATTGTCAGTAGTGGCATGTGATCAAAAAAGGAAATGGGGAGGGTGGGGGAATGTGAATGTTTATAGCTATATAGAACTACCAAATATTATGCAGTACCTTTTTCACAAAAAACAATTGCAGTGAAGTTGGATTGCCAGTGAATTTGTTCTAATATCATTAGGTCTCTTCATTCTCTCTTCCAGGCTACATTAAAATAGTACTAACATGGTAAACAGCACACCCACACAGTGTTTAAGAGCAGCTAAGTCTTGCTGCCTAGTGAAGTAAATACTCTTAGATTCCTGGAAATTCTTTGAAAAGTGGGTTTATCCAAGTTCAAACAGAAAAGTAGGCCTATCCACATAGCTAATAACCACATTACTATATCCACATTACAAATCATTTAAGCTTGAATTGTGACCATTTTGGCTCCACTCCACATCTGCAAATGCAGGGATGGCAAAATCCCAGGTATACATCTGACTCCTGTTATACTGTAAGACTTTTCATAAGTGTATGTAGCCTATTGCTTCAGTTCTGAATGGTTTTGGTTTGTCTGATACAATATAGCATTTCTTTGTCGCCTGATTTGAATGCTGTAGCAGAAGCTCAACTCAGAAAATAAAAACAAAATGAAGCAATACCCTGTATCTTGTACTGTTCTCCGACAGTGATTGACAGCAGGCTCATATTATCTGTAGAATTTAAAAACATTTAGCGCATTCATAATTCCAAAGAACTGGGTGTTTAGTCTTGGCGTCTTCCGATGAATTCAGGTTAAGTGCATTTAAGTGGTAAGTGGACTTCTCATTTGCGCTAGTATGATTTCTGGCTTTGATAAAATTTGCAGCTAATTTAAAATGAGTGCGCTCCTAGCGTTGTTATTGTCTGCCTCCGTTGGAACCCTGGAAAGCGTTATCAAACTCCTCACACCCTGGCTGCTGGGTGGCTCGTCCCGTTAAGGCACTGTTCCTGTGCATGGGCGGGACCCGTGCCAGAGCCGATTGGGTCCAGCAGCCCCACCGGGTGGTGCATGATTGGCAGCGGTGTCACCCATGGAGGGTTTCAGCCGGGCCGGATGACGCCCCATCGCGGTTTGGGCTCCTCTGACTCACGCCTGTGTGAGCTCGACTCGGTGACTTACGTGTGAAAAGTAGTCATGAGCGTGAATGAGCTCTTTTTCCCTGTAAGTCGGGGTGTGATTTAGCAATTTCTACTAAATGTCAAGAAAAGGGGAAACGCATAAAGGAAATAGTCCACCCCACCACCCCCCCCCCCCCCCCCCCCAAGGTGGCTGTAAGCAGTAGCCCATTGGTTGTTGAAAGCATCACAAACTCAAAAACTGAGGTGATTTTCTTTTCTTTAATAGCGTAAATGCAAATCTGTTGTTTTTTTTTGTGTGCATATATGGATAAATTGCAAACTGTGCAGAATATGAATCATTGTGTGCAGTGTACCAGATGGATGCTGGAGCACTCAATCACTCATAGTGTTTTTGTTTTTGTTTGACATTCTGGCTGCGTGCACATTCTTTCCTCTTTGTTTTAGCAATACAAATTTTATGAGGGTTACAATTATGAGGGTTTTTATGAGGGTTACAATTAAGCACTAATTGTACGATTGGTTGTGTTATTGTGCTTATCCAGTGTGTCGGGCAAGGTGCTTATGGGGACCCCAGGAGGGTATCAACTGTGTTTCAAGTTAAAATTCCTGTGGGTCACATGCTTTAGGCGCTATGGACGCTAACTGATTTTTACAATCGAGATATCATTCCTGCAAAACCCTGTTCTGTTGTGCAAAGTGGCATCCAGTCAGGGATCCTCTTGACAATCATGCTGAGCTCTACCATCCATCTTTATTAACCAGCAGTCAGTCCAGTAATCAAAAATGTGACGAGGCCTTTCATTTCTGTCTCAATCATTCAGTCCACAGGGGTAAAAATACACTGATCCTGGCAAGCTGTGGTTTTGAACACTTATTAATATTCAGTCTTTGCTCAAATATTCTCTGCTTCAGCCTGTTGATAGAATCATAAGTGGGTACACTTCACTGACGTGAGGTTTACTGAGGCCAGTGCGCAGTCCCCTCTCCCCTGTCGGGTTTTCGTACAGTGATGGATTTAATGGCTTATTTTTATGGTGTAGCGCCAAGCAAAAAAAGTCCCACTGTGATTGGTGGGCGTTGAGGCAGATGTTGCCGTTCTGAAGAAACCCCTTGTCCTTAGCTAACCCACCAGAGAGAATAATGTGACCTTTGTTCATTGAGCTTTTCCTTATCTGGGAGCAGGCTGCAAGGCAACACTGGAGTGGAATTGCTCATGGAATTAGTTTTATAGATCACAGAGCATGAACGGAGTCTTATTTTTGAATGGGTGTGAGAGTGCGCGTGCGTGTGTGTGCGTGCTTGTCTGTATGGGTGCCCGTGTGTGTGTGTGTGTATATGTGTGTACCCATGCATGCATGCATGTTAGTGTGTATGGGCTGCTGGTATGAAGCTGTGCACTGACAGGGCTGTATTCAGCGGAAACTCAGTTAGCCCGGACGCGCGGGCAGCAGTGGAGCTCTTACCGCTCTGCGCCTGCTCTGCCCTGAGCCGATCGACCCCCCTCCTGCACCCCCACCCCCCGCCTCCTCTCCTGCCCAAGATCAGACGCACCTGCCGGGGCCCCGTGACGAGGCCCTCCCGCTGGCCCTGTTCATGGTCGTTGCCCAGGGCGCCACACTGCAATCATCACCTGCCTCGCTACTGCCAGGAGAGGCTCCCATATCCCCAACGGCCCCGTCCAGAAATCCCCAGGCCTGGTCAGGGGGATGTTCTCACCGCATGCGCGGCGATGGAATTCCTCCATTTGCATGCAGTGATATACTGTTTTTTTGTTTTTGGTTTCTTGTTTGTCTCTCCCCCCGCCCCCCCCCGCCTGCCATGTTTGCTAATTTAAACCTTGAGTGGATAAGCCAAGATTAACCCACAACTGCATTGCATCATTCTTTGTCAGTAGAAGTATTATCCTGGTGCCAGCGGAAATTCTAATTCCTTTTGTTGGCCGCAGCGATACAGGCGGTGCAATCTGCGTCCTGACACGCGTGGCAAAAAAAAAAACACTTCCTGCGTATTGTACAGTACGATTTCTTGGCTTGCAAACCAGTGTTTTCATTCAATGGTGAAATTGTTGGCGGTGTCCCAGGAGTGTGAGCGTGTGTGTGTGCGCGTGTGAGAGTGTGTGTGCGCGTGTAAGCGTGTGTGTGCGCGCGTGAGAGTGTGCGTGTGCGCGCGTGAGAGTGTGCGTGTGCGCGTGTGAGAGTGTTATTTAGTGATTTTCACATTTAGTGCAAGGCCACATGGCCCTTTGAACTGATTTAATTGTTTTTGTATCAGTCTCGTAGATTTGTACTTTGTGGTTATTTTTGGTTTAGCAATTCATTAAGGTCTGTTTTTTTCCTTTTTATGTCTGAGGTCTCTGACTGTGATTGGCCTCATGTCTTCTGGCAGGTTTATAACTAGTGCTGTATCACATGATTAGTCTGTAAAATGAACTTGTTGATGAGCCATGCTTTTGGGTTGGTTTATAGACTGTGGTAACCTTGACGATTGTGCGTAAGCAAAACTGTTGCACGGTAACAGTGGGGGCGGTATGGAAGGCACCATTAACTGCAATGGAATGCGACAATTGTTTTTGTTTTTTTGTTTTTTCCTTGAGTTGTAAAAATGGCCCATTGGTGTGGAAGGCATGTTAATTGACTGGTAGGCCTGCTTGCTGCAGCTCGTCTGCCTGAGTCTGGAAGTTTCTGGAAAAGAAGAGCAACAAGAGAAGACGCCCAGTTTCTCTAATGTGAAACTGCAGATTTATTGTTGTTTGATATTCCCCGTCGTATTGGTCTCAGGCTCGGCTGAGCACTGGAATATGACTAATGGTTGCATCTCTGGTGGTTTGAGTCATAGGCCATATTTAGGCATAGCCTATCTAGGCTTATCATATTTGTTTTTGAGTTTTTTGACCGTTTTCTTTTCAAGAGGATGGAATGAAATAACATTGAAATTTTTCATGTTCATCTCACCGTGAAGTTGGCAGCTAATGGAGGGCTTTGTGTGAAGGCAGAGCAAGTATACCTGCTCACATCAATATGCACTGACACCACAGCCAATTACTTTTTTGGGTGTAAAATTGTTCTCTTGAGTTTATTATGCTGCAGCAAATTACACCATTTTCCTCCCTCTGGTTCCATTTTTGACAGCAGTCAAAGGACGGTCCTATGCAGAGTTGGTAGGACTGGTGGGTAGATGCTAGGTCTGTTCTGGTCCCTCTAGCATGTGCGGAAGATACCTTCTGGTGTATGTAGCCACAAGGTAACCTGGACCGTTCCTTTGTATTTCAAATAACCTCCCCCTCTCGGCGGACTAGATGTAGATCTCGCCACCGAAGCGGCTGCCCTCACAACATGGCGCGGCTCTCCAGTCCAGCACAAACGCGCACTTGTTTCAGAGACGTCCGCTGCGGCCCGTCCGATTGCAGGCCCTTCAGAGACCGGCGCAGGGCGCCGCCAGGCTAACGGTCCAGTCCCGCGATGCCCGCGGGCGCCGTTATTCAAAATGACCGCCGGTCGCCCCCGCGCCCCGCTGGCAGGGCCGCAGCTAGCCGCCGCCGCTCGGCACGACTCCCTCGCCTGCGCGCCTCGAGATTTCGGTCGCGGATCTCCCGAGACGCCCCTGGTGCGTCGCCGTTCTGCTGGTTCCGTGCGCGAGCTCGGTTCCACTCCGCCCGCGTGACGTTTCCGTACGAGAAACCCGACGGCTTTGAAAACGTCTCTCCGTAGCCGGCTGGAACCCCGTCGAGCGCCGATGCGTTTTATGGCTTGCCGGTGACGCGGTGGCGGCTCCGTGGCCGCGCGGAAGACCGAGGCGGTGTGAAGATAAAACCCCGGGCGCGCGGTTCTCTCCCGCCGCCCGAGGTTCAGGCGTTCGTTTAGCGCGCCGCGATCACAGCAGGTCTCCGCGTGATAATGGAGCTCTTCTTAAAGGGCCCCAGGAACTGTTCTCGCTTTTCTCTTTAGAGAGGAACTAAGATTCAGCTCTGCTCGTTGTCTCCCTGCATGCTGCTCCTGAGGGCGCAGCGATAACAAGGTGTCGTGTAGGATGAGCAGCACTAGTCTTCTGAATCGTCTGTTTACGTTTTTTTTACTTGTAAAATGTAAGTGAAGTGGTCTGGGTTATCAGCTTTGGTCGGGGCCTTATTTAACCCCTGTGTGTACACAAATCCATATGTAAACAGTGCGTACATGCATCTCCACTTATTTTTCACAGAGTTGTGATTGATCTTGTTTTCACATGATTTTAACTCGAAGTTGTGTTGTACCTCAAATGAAATGAAATGAAAGATTGCACATACAGGCTAGTGACTGAAAATACTGCAGTACCGTTGCATACTGCATTGTATTCTACTGTACGGATTGTATCGTGGCACATATTGGATTGTGAGGCACTTGACAATACCCAGTCCTGATAAACACTGCATATTTATTGTGTATTTAGGTTTAAAGATATACGCCTGTATGTAAAAATGCGGAAACTAAATTTCTAGCCTGCTTGATAAACGAGGCCCTGGGTCACAGACGTTTCGGAAAGCGTCTGTCGTCGGTCTGTCTTCCTTCCGGAAGGCCCGCTTCCTCGTCCTGATCCCGCGTCATCATCCGTTCCTTCCCACCCCCCCCCCTTCGCACGACTCAACATCTGGAGCCGCGCTGTCCTGGCTTCACCTTCACTCTTCCCTGTCGACGGTTTTTTTTTCTTTGTTTGTTTGTTTTTTTTTGTTTTGCGTGAGCAGGCTCTCGTCTGCGCCTCTGAGGGAGCGGTATTTTTACTTCTGAAATAAAGCGCGGTGCTGGTATCGTGTGACGTTGCCTCCGGAGTACCGGGGCAGCGAAGCGACTCGACACCGGTGTACCCCCCCGGGCCTTTTTCGGTACCGTTTCGTAGCGCTCGCCTGAAGCAGCGGGACTCTGACTAGGGCAGAAGCGTTGTTAGTAGTCCTGGAACAGTAGTCCTGGAAGGCTCACTGTCTGCGGTAGCTGGGGGAAATGGTGGCTCTTCATAGATTGTTCTAGAAATTGAAGTAAAGGAGACATTTTGCTCGTGTTTGTGTGTACAAATGAAAGTGTTTTTGTTTCTGCTGAGATGGCAAGCATCAGATTCACTCTTTATTACGGTGGGCATCTATTGTAGTTTGGGGTGGAAAGTAGTCTAAAGACTTATTCACGCGTGTTAGACATGGCCTCCATGGAGGACAGCTGGGAGTAGATTATTACGATGATGATTGAATGAGAGAGTGCGTGATTGGTTAAATTAATCTCATATCACTGCTTCCAGTCCCACCTAAAGTAAGCTCCTTTTTTTTTTTTTTTGCTTCCTAGAGGATAAAAGCATTTGATTTAATTGTAGGTCGTACAGCTTCGCATTTTGTCTTTTTTTGACCGCAAACATTCCACCGGTTGCCATGTTGGGCAGCCTTTGTACTTGTGCCTTCCGCTCAGAAAGCATCATTCCACAGCGTAGCCGCATTCAGTTTTGCACACGCAAATGCTTTTCCGCGCGCTGCTATTCTAAGCAAATATTTGCCGTAGTGGGACGCCCTCGGAAGAGCTTTGTCCTGGTGGGAAGTGGATTAAAGCGGTGCGGGCTCTGCGCCGTCTGCCCGCGCCGCAAAACGCCAGCACAAAGGACCGCCAGCGATTCCTGACCGATTGATCTCCAGTTTATTTATTTATTTTTCTTGTCCTTGCAAATAAGGCTTGCCCCTTGGGTTTAGTGCGTTGGCACATCAGTGGTTTACAGTGCACAGAATGAGATTCTTTGTCATTTGGGGGGGATGTGGGTGTTGGCATATTTTCAACCTGACTCATTTTTTTTGGCTTGGTTGCTTTGCGGCGGCTGTTTTGGGCGTGGCCGGGCCTCCTGCACGCCGGGGCTGCTGAACCGATACAATACGCCGCGTTGTGCTGGGGTATCTGCCTCTGAAATGGGCTCTGTCTTCTGCACAGGGCCTTGTGACTTGTGAGTCTTCCTTGTTTTGTGTGTGTGTGTGTGTGTGTGCGTGCGTATGCGTGTGTGTGGGGGTGTGTGTGTGTGTGTGTGTGTGTGCCTGTGTGCCTGTGTGCGTGTGTGCGTGTGTGTGTGTGCGCGTATGCGTGTGTGGGCGTGTGTGCGTGTGTGCGTGTGCGCGTGCGTGTGCGTGTGCGTGTGCGTATGCGTGTGTGTGTGTGCGTGCTTGTGTCTGTATCGGTCTCGTTGTTTTGCTTTATACTTTCCTAATTGTTTTATGGTTTTCTGACCATTTGAAATCCATAATTCAGAGTTAGTCAGGCTTATCCTATAGTAGTACAGTACTTCAAGAACTGAAACTGCATTATGAGTTTCATTATTATTTCATTCAATCTATTTTTCTGCAGAAGCGGAACTAGAATGAAGTTAAGAAGGAGAAGTGAGGTCAAACGTGAGAATTTGATGCACCTTATGAGCAGCCCATCTTAAAAATGGACATTTGGGTCCATGCCTTGTAAGCCAATAGAACCCAACTCTTTGTTGTCTTTCGTTGTTGCGTGCCAGCATCAGAGGGAAACGGAGTGAACTGAAATAAACCAGACGAGTTAAGACTCCTACACTACGGGAGACAGCTGCAGCTGAACCAGGCCTGCCCATGCTGCTCATGGGGGATTTAATCAGGGAGAAAGACAGTGGGAGGGAAAGGGCAGTATGGGTGCACTCAGTGAGGTGACGCAGACAAAGCCAGAACAAGAGATGACGCTAGCACATTTTGTTGAAGTTTATTTACTCTAACTGAGTTTAGAACAAACAATGCAAAACTTCACTGTGACAGAAGATTAATGGTTCTGTCTGTACATGTGTAAGGAAATCATTTGATGTATTTTAACTTCTTGAGGCAGTCACTATTGATGTTGTATGAAATAAAATACTTAATTGGATAAAGCGGTTATTTGCTAGCTGGCCGAACGCATGGCGCCGTCTATAGGGCGGCTGACTGTGAGCCCATATCTGAATCCCATCTGCGTTCGATTACCCACCGTGGCTCTTTGTGCCCTCTGATCTCATCTGTTTCTCCAGCCCTCTCTGCTTTTACCCCTGCGTGAAGAGAGAGAAAAATACGCAAGGATGGACTCGTCTGCTCTCCAATAAAAACGTTTATTTGTTTGCAAGCGTGGTCACCGTCCTGTTTTCACTTCATAGGAGATTTAAAAAACCAAAAAGTAATTAAAATGGAGCCATTGCTGGGAACCAGTCAGAACGATATACTGTCGTTACCAGTCTAACCTGCCCTCATTTGTTCTCTGAATTTTGTTTGGACCTGGTTTGTTGCGCAAGAGACGGATGAGACCATAAAGATGTCAACAAAAGAGCCACATCCTGAATTGCCTGAGATATTTGAGCACTGTAAAAAAAGAACCTGCCATTGTTGCATCATGACAAAGAAAAATGAGCCGTTGGTGCAGTTTTTTCAAGCTAATATGTGTCAGACCAGGCTAAGGCAAATTTTTTGCACTTCAGTTTAAATAATTACCTAGTTCTTTAAACGCACCTAAGCATACATATTCTACCTGAGAAGCTTCAATTCTCAGTTCATTTTAGTTTTAGCACCCTTGAGCATCCTAATCATTTTTTAACATCTTTTTGGATTGTATTTTTGAAGCCTTTTTAATATGCCAGGAACCATTTTGTTTTTATAAGGCCTTTTTTTAAGCACTGAGTTTTAACTTCTAGATTTGGTCCACTGGAGAGCATACTGCTCGTGTTGCCAGTTCAGTCACGACTTTCTCACATGGTTGCAAAACTAGATGAAGTACACCGTTTCACACTTTTATTTCTTGTGGCAAGCCCCAATAAAAATGTTAAATTTGACATTTAGCGTTTATTCCGGCATATCGGGTAAAAAAGCTCTGCGTTCAGGTGTGTTTTGAGATATAGCCTACACACACTTCTAGAAGCATCTCATAGCCTACTTTTTGTATAATTGGCACAGCTCTCGATTGTACTGATGTAGAAACGAAGGCCGGTTGATTAAGCGTGTCATAAGGCCATACTCAGACGTGGTGTTTGAATCATTTCATAGTAGCTCTGCTCCAGTTTTGTTTTACGGACTGCAGAGCGTATGTGGATCTGATGCAAATGAGAGCCTGTGATGTTATTTCTTGCCGCAGCCCGAGCCTTGATCTTATCCAGCGTTACTGTTTCAGCAGGGCTCGGGTCTCTGCATTCAAACTGTGCTCTCGTACGCAGTTGCCTGGAGATAATTCTGTTCCTTTTGTCTTCGCGAAACTTAATTGAAAACCGAACTGTAGCAAGGCTCCATTTTTCACCACCCGCCTAATGCAGAAACGCGCAGATGGGTTAGGCTTTCGCGCCTTGGAGGCACGACTGCCAAGGCAGCACGTACTTACGGAAAGGTCAGCGCATATAAGAGTCTAAACGTACGCTTACTCCTCTCGTGTCCCCGTGCAAATTCGCCCGGAGTTTCCCGGGCGATGCGGGGCCGACGGCCGTGTTTTGGGATGCGGCTGGATGCGGTTTGGTGCTCTCGTCGGCCGCCGTGGGGAAATGCCAGCCGGTCTCCTTTCCATCTTCATTAACTGCGAAGGCATTGAGACGGACTGCCAGGGGGCTCCGGCTCGGCGTCTTAAAGTTCCTCAAGTGCCGCCAGAGTTTAATGGAATTGATGGGCTATGTCTAAATCTCAGCTTGTCATCATGCGAGGGAGCAGCCCCTCTCATTTCTATTTTACCTCCCGATCCTTCCTCATTTGTCTGGGATAAACTGTGACGCCACAATCCAAAGCAATGCTACGGCACCAGATGAAGGCGATTGATTTGCCCTTGTAAAGCGTCTTTGCGACAGTTCTCTGTAAAAAGCACTATACAGATAAAAATGATTTGCAATGCATTGATTGAGGAAATGGCTGATTTTTGTAAATGCCGGAACCTTGAAAGAGATCAATTTTGTCCATTTTCTTATCTATATACCTTCAACTTTTTTGTATGAAAAGACTTATCTTCTTTTTTGTTTTGGGCTTGTTTTTTGTGTTTGTTGTATCCTACTGATTTGATTATTTTTTAAATCCTACCAATCTTCAGAACTGTCTTGAGGCTGTCATTTCCAGCTTCTCAGGGAAGAAGAGAATAAAAGAAGAGAATAGCCTAGATTTTACTTCGATCCTTTATGATCTGCGTTCTCACATAAATGACAATTATGATGTGATTTGGGTTGAACTTGTCAGCAGTGACCTATTTTTATTTTTTATTGATTTATTTTTGAAAACTTCCTTTTTTCAGCATATTTCATGACGCTCAAGACGGCTAGAGCTGAAATAGCTCTGTTATTGTGCAAAACCGATTAAAGAAAACATAAAGAGAGTGTAGCGTTGCCAAGATGTTGTCCTACATGACTGCTGGATTCTGTCTTCCTTTTGTTTTGCAATCGTTGTGAGACAGCCTCTCTCCAATCTGTTGAGGTATTTTTGGAGCACAGGGGTTAGCTATTTCCTTATTTGCTTTATGAACTTTCTCCAAACAAGAGGTTATTTTTATTTACTGTGCTGTACTGTGTTATTCTTCTCCCACAAACATATTTCTCCTTCTAATCTAAAAGACATGTATCCGTGTGCTTGGATAAAGGAGTTTTTTTTAATCACATTGCCATTTCCTTCAACCATGTGGAGGTGCGAAGGAGGTTTTTGCCTGTCCAGTCCTTGGATTCACTCTTTTTACAGAAGATGGTGGTGTGCTGTTTATGATGCATTTTTAAATCGATTGGCCGGGCAGGACTGTGCAGCTCTAAGTGTCTTCACACTTGAACGTCCCGTGACTCTCTCCCATTGCTTTGCATTTATAAAAAATTCAGTCAGACCCCGCAAAACATGCATTATGCTGCAAAATGCTGCTGTATTTAATAACTGTCCCTCAGAATGAAAAAGCATCTTTTCTGCTTCTTCCTGTGGAAAAACAAAAAAATTCATCAAACGTTCTGGTGAATTGCCAGTGATAAATAGATGGATTTAATGGCTGCCTTTCACACTAGGGACCGATGCTACGTCAATGCAGGCGAATTGCCGGTGTTTTTATGTTCACGTCGCACTTGGCAGTACATCCTTTAGCCCCATCACGTGCAGTGCACATTCGTATGCAGATGGTAATGTGTACTTTAAAAACGGCAGAACCTTTTGGCTTTAATTTTCCCCCACATCGTTGCGTCTTTCAGTCTCTGTGGAAACAGTCGATGCGTTACTGCGTTGAGAAGGGTCCCTGCCAGTTCTCCCCACAGACAGCTTATAGCTTATGATGCTAGCGTAAGCCTTCTGCTGTGGCCTTTGGAGGCTGGCTTTAGCTGCGGAACAAAATGGTAAATAACAGAAAAGCGTTCATGGAACACAGAAGATTAATTTACTTAATTAACCACCCCAGTAAAAAAAGAGAAAAAAAATTAAATTCCCCTCTGGGGTCTTATTTTGAACCAAATAGTGTTGAAATAGAAGTGGTATACCTTTTCGATGCAGTTGTTGGATGGCCTAATTGAAATGAAAAGGCTAATCTGATGTGATATTTTGTGAATAGTGTTATTATGTAGCATGGTACAAGAGCACATATTGATAATACGGGGGCAGGAGTGCAGGATATCTTCAGCAGCATTATTGAGGAGGATATGGAGGTTATGTGAAGGTGCAGCTTGAGACCTTTAAATGGCTAAATCAAAAGCCTATTTTGAGGATAGGGCCCTTGTTCAGACTGTAAGGACTGGTAGTTAAGGAAGTACAGGTGGCCGAGCCAATGTTAATTCATGGGCTCCATTTACCCCCCGTATTCTCCTGCTCAGAACCAGGCACAAATCATCCCAAGAGCCCTCTTCACTAAGACAGCTTGATCTCACTGTAGGCCTCACTGATGGACAAGGGTTGCAGGCAGCACCTGTGGACCACTCTGCACTTTCAGCAAGGACACTTGCGGGTTCATTTCCTCCTGCGGCCACTTCTGACAAGGACACCAAAAATCTCTATGGCAACCAAACCAGAAACGTAAAATAGAAACAAAAAAAAACCACATCCTACAACCCCTAGATTAGGGCCCTGAACCCTGGCCCTGGAGAGCATCATGGTCGACTAATTTTTGTTGTTACTCACTTAATGTATCGATTAAAGTTGTTAATAACACAGTTCACTTGCCTCATCTGGGTCTGCATGGGTTGTTGATTTTAATGTGACCCTGTAGCTGTCTAGGATTGACACTGGTTAGAGCTCGAACCTCAAATTCAAATCCTGGAGGGCTGCAGTGTCCGTACGCATTTTCTCTGTGTTCCTGCGCTTAAAGAGATGGTTTGCGGACATGTCCCTGTACTAGCTTTTATGGATTTCCTTGAAGTGTATTTTCTTGCTTTAGATCGCCAACCCCCAAATGCCTAATAACTGTGTTTTTAAAGATGGCAGGTCCTCAGGAACTTCTCTAAATATTTTAAATATGCTTCATCACACACTGAATCAAGACCACTGAAACCCCAGAGACTGAACTATCCCTTCTAGTTCTTAGTTTGTCACTGGGCTAAAGAGACCACATATGTCCTGAGTTGTCTGCTGACTGAAAGTAAACCTCAAAAACCTGCAGACACTGTGGCCCTCAAAGACAGGTGTGTGAGACTCCTGGGTCAGATTATTGTTTTATATTGTGCCGTGAAAACGTATTCGCCCCTTCCTGTTTTCCTGTATTATTGCATATTTGTCACACTGAATGGTTTCAGATCCTTAGACAAAAATGTAATATTGTATAACGGGAAGCTGAGTAAACCCCAAACGATTTTTTTAACTTACGGTTTCATTTATTTAATGGAAAAAGCGTTCCAAAACACCCATGTGAAAAAGTTACTCAATCAACCAATTGGCATTGATAATTATATTCAACTGATTGAACACAGCCAGTCTTGATTGCAGCCAGCCCTGTTGAATCTAAACCTCTCTCTTTTAACCTTACCATCAGAGTGAAGTAGTCACCACTAAGTTTCTATGCCATAATCGAAGGAAAGGGTTACAAAGCCATTTCTAAGGCTCTGGGACTCAACTGAACCACAGTGAGAGCCATTATCTCCAAATGCAGAACAATTGGAGCAGCAGTGAATATTTCCAGGAGTGGCTGTACTGTCAAAATTTCACCAAGCTAAGAAAAGACAGTGTCTGTTTGTCCCACAAGCAGTCTCAGAGGGATCTGGACCTTAGGTAATGCTCTTATTATTGAAATTCTTTGGAGTATGGCAGCGGTACTTCTTGGGCCAACTGGGCGAGATGAGTATTATAATAATAATATTAATAATAGCTTTATTTGTATAGTACCTTTCATACAGAATGCAGCTTGAAGTGCTTAAAAGGAAAAAATAAAAGAAAAGGGAATAACACAACGATCATAGTCAATTACAGGTTAAAAACATAACACAAGATTAAGAAAGGGAATAGAATATTAATAAAGTATTAAAATGAAATAAGTAATGAACAAAATATTAGAATGAAAAAACAGCTAAATATTAAAATGAAAGTATAAAATGTGAATAAGCAATTAAACACAGAGCCAAATAAAGAAATCAGTTATAAAAACCAAATTAAAAAGGAATATTTTGAGCTGCTTTTTAAATTGCCAACAGCTGTTCTAATGTTTTGTGGGAGAGTGTTCCAGAGTTTCGGTGCGTAGTAGCAGTGGGCACTTTCACCACTCTTTTATGCGTTTAACCACAGGTACGCCGCCTAAGCCCGTTGTGGACAATCTTAAGTGCTCAAGTTGGCACATGAAATAACAGGCAGTCTTGGATATAGAAAGGTGCCAAACCATTAATAGCTTTACAGACAAGCAACGTTACAATCCGTTCTGCAAGATAGCTGTGTAGTTGCCTTACTCCATTCCTTAGTTCTTAATTTAGGCCTGGATTAACATGGCAGCCAAGGTGAGTCATTCGGAGCGTCGAGGGGAATGCTGTGTGGGAATGCGGTGTCCTCTTCCTGTTTTTTTTCCCCACACGGAGCGAGACGGGAAAACCCGGCGCCGCCATATGGTGTAGCCCCACGCAGGGGTCTTACGAGACCTGCTCTATTTTCAACGGTGGAATAAATGAATTAATTAGTGATGCCCTCTGCCTGTTTTGTTTGCATAATGCGTCGCAGTTGCCTTTTTAAGAGCCCTTCAGTGCTTTGCGTTACCCCCCCCCCCCCCGCGGTGTTTTAAGCGCTGCAGCGCCCGGGCTTCGGCTCGCACCGTTAAAACTCAGCCATACTTCACGTTAAACTGTGCGCTGGCATCCGGACGCGAGCTGAAATCTTACACTATCGGTGCTGTGAAAGAACAAGGGGGGCGGAGCAAGCCGGTATCTCGCGCTATCTGCACTGTGGGAGAAGGAAGGGGTGAGGTGAAAGAAAGCATCACTGGTATTTATACGTTGCATTAAAATGCAGGATGATGGGTCTTCCATCTTAATGAACAAGCACCGCAGCCTTATTCCCCCCCCCCACCCCTCCACCCCCCCCCCCGGCAGAGTGAGAGGAGCCGCCGGTTTATCACAGCTTTGCAGGTGGAACCCAGAGCTTCTCTGCCAGCGGGCATAAAGAATTGAAATTCTCTCTTTAAGACCTCAAAGTTCCTTTTGGGTCCGTACCGACCGTGAAGGATCTCTTTTTAGTCTTTCGGGAAGAGACGCGCGCGGGAACGTCGGATAGCGCCCCCCCCCCCCCCCCCCCCAACGAGAAGGGGTGTTTGAGGTTCACATCGCTGCCGGAGGCCGAGATCACAGGCCCATCATCAGCACTGCTTTTCCCATCATGTGGGAGCGGGAGTCCTCGTGCGCAGTGCGTACGAATTCTCCCCAGACATAAAGCATTCCAGAATTTTCCCTTGTTGCTGTGTATGCGAAGAACTGGGAATACTTTAGAGTGTGTTTGCAGGTGCATAGATTTTATTCGGGTGTCTTGTGCTAAATGCTCCTGGGCATTCTGTTGTTGTTTCGGGTTTATTTTATCTAAGTGGATAGACGCGTATATCATACAGTGCTGCTGCTGCTCATGCTTGAATTTTACTGAAGTATAGTGATTGAACGTAGGGCCTTTGGTAAAGGTTTGTCTGGCATGTTGAGTGTTTTCAGCCATTTATGAAAGTTATAAATGCTTAAGAGGTAGTTACATGCACATTAAATAGTGTGCAATTCTGCTTTTTTAGGTCACGTTAGCACAATGTGGTGGACATGTTTATCTATTGTGATGTTGCTCTAACCTAAATTACACACAGCATTTAAAAATGAGCTCAGTCTTACATGAAACGGTGGGAAATGCTTCCACCCGTATGTCTGAGGTGAGCGGTTTAGATTACAATAACCATGTGAGTTGACATAAGGGGAGATGAGTCCCAGTGCAATATTGCACAGTTTGCAGAGATGAGACCGGGAAAGTGAAGCAAACACTGAAAATTGATGCGAGGTTGTCATTTCGTTCATAAAATGCTTTGTCCCCATGAAGTCAAATGTTTCGAAAGGCAGGAAGTTGATAGAGTAACTGCGGGGTGTTCTAAACTGTGGGACGTGATTTAGCTGTAGTGTAGTGGCACGCTGAAAGAACGGAGTGCTGCGATATGGTGATTTTGAGAAGGACTGTCCTTTCCAGCACTGAGCTGCGAGTGTAGCTCGAGCGTGTTTGTCGTGTTATCGTATCACCCACCCCCTATTCCTGGGTTGTAGCTTCCCTGCAGTGGTGTACATTGTTCTTTGCTGG
This sequence comes from Anguilla anguilla, assembly GCF_013347855.1. NCBI lineage: Eukaryota > Metazoa > Chordata > Actinopteri > Anguilliformes > Anguillidae > Anguilla > Anguilla anguilla. The sequence continues at coordinate 45,043,115 of NC_049205.1, forward strand.
TTGCTGAATCGCCAGTTCAGTTCAGTGTCTGTTTCCGGAGTTTTGTGCTGGGGGCTTTGCTATATGTTGAGCTTATTAGCGTAGCTATGGGAGAGTGAGGTGATATTAACCCCAAAAGGGCTGGAGGTTGAGTTCTTTTGAGTGATCGATTCTTTTATGGTGCTGAGCAAAACACTCGATTCATATCAACAGATTCTGCATATGGTAGCCCCACCCATTGTGGGATGTCTGAAGCCTTGAGTGTAGGACTTTAAAGCCCAGGTTTCTTTTTCAAATATCAAAAAGTTCCGTAACATGTCCTGTTAAGTGAGGTAGTCACCTATATCATCATTCCTACATTCTGCAGTTCTTCGGTTGCTTAGTTCTGCAACCATGAATGCTTACGCAATCAGCCTGCAACAGTTTTCCATAGTATTCCAGTGTCGTATTCCTCGTCCCTTTAAAATGTATTCGAACAGGCCTAGTGGGGACACCACTGCTCATGTCTTCTTGTTCTCTCTTTGAACAGGTGTATACGGGAACCCTCTGACCAAGTACGTCCAGCACTATGAGGGCCTGTCCTACGACACGGATGCCCTCCACACCAAGCACCAGCGGGCCAAGAGAGCCCTCTCCCACGAGGACAAGTTCGTGCACCTCGACTTCCAGGCGCACGGAAGGTCAGTCTGACGAGTCGAGAAAAGCTTCCGGAAGGTTCTTTTTTTTGTAGTTTGTGGCTTTTGACATCATTTTCCTCACTAGACACAGTGTCAACATCCATAACGTAGAGATGGTCAGTTGTGGTTGTAGGGCTGTCGATATCCAGTGAAGGAAAGTCTCATTCTCATCTCGCAAAAGACCCGTGAGTTAGTTTATCGGGCTGCGAGTCATCTGAGTCTGTCTCCTGTGAGTTTTGTTTTTGCTTGACTGCGTCTCTCTTTGTTGTGGAGATATTGTTTTTCTCTGTGTGGAGGCTGCCTGACTCCTCCCAGCATGTGGTAGAAGCAGCACCCCACTGGGTGCCCTTGAGGTAGCTTCTGTTTAAACTTTTATTTAAGCTGCAGTTAAGAAGGCAAGTGTTGACATTTTTTTGGGAGAGGGTATAGGAGGCTGTAAAGGCGGGTGCGCCGATACCGCCCTGTTTTCGAGGCCGGAGAGCAATCGGACTGGCTCGTATTCTGTTCTTTGCTGTAGAATGTGGCCTGCCAGACGTGGAAGTGATGAAGCCCTTCAGCGGACTTGTTTGCCTGGACTTAAAACAGAGGCTACATCCCTCAGCTTCTTCTAGAAGTACCTTCTGGGATTCTGTCCAGGTTTTTTTTTTCTTTTGAAGGGACTTTATTTTATTTTTTTTTAAGTTCTAAAGCCATGTTTGGGCTGTGCTCTCAAGGCCAAGCTCCATGAAGGAAAATCAACTGGACAAAATTAGATGCGGTTCTGAGCTCTGAAATATTCTCAGCCCATATATTGTTTATGGTGGTGGACGGAGAAATTGATCAGGTCATTGCTTACACCACAGTTGGTGGTGTAATACTTCCTTTTAAGTCACTGTTTTGTTGTTTCATTTGAGAATTCTCTTTCTGAGTAATTCACTTCCTAGGCCTATAGATGATTCTGTGAATCATGAGTCACTTTTATGGGCGTATTTAGTATTTTTTCACACCCTGCTCAATGTTCTTATCGTGCTATTCACACTCGGTGTTGCCAGAGGCAGCCACTGCCACGCTTACCACACATTCCATGTGGGTGGACTGCAACAATATTCTATTTATTTCGTCACTTTTTATTAGTGCTTATGTTCTGGGTTCTCCGTTGACATGGTCAACATGGGAAAGGGCATTTTTATCATAGCATTTTACCGCCTTTTGAAGACTATGTTAAAAAGGGAAACTGATATGGTCCCTTAATGTGAAATTTGCGTGAATGTCTCGCATGACATTCCTAAACTTGGTGCTATTTGCAGGAGAGTTCAATTTGCTAAATATTGCCCTGCAGAGATTTTAACCGAGATACTGTCCCATCTGAGGTGGTAGATGCTGACTTTGCGTAGTTGAAGAAAGCTAGCATTGTGCTAGCTCTTGGGAAAATCTGAATACATTGCCTTCCATTAGAAAGAGGAGTATAGTATATTTAGCCCAATTGTATTCTAAGACTATGGTCAGCTCAGCCTGGAGGAGTTCAGCTCTTCCTTTTTTCTCGGTGGTAATAACTTTCTCTGTGTAGTGACATTTTGTTAGAATTAAATATTTACAGAAGGGAATTGGAATCGACTGAATGTAAAAGTGGTAGAATAGCTGGATAGACCCTAGCTCTAATTGGTACAGTTATTATTCTGTGGACTGCCTGGGCTAATCTGCATTTACATCTTGTTGTAATACTGTTGTATTTCCATGTTGAACCCTTGACTTTCTGGTCAAGTCCATTCCTGCTGCAGTCATATGGTTTGGGTACATTTACTCATGATGAGTGTGATCAGTATTTCTTTATAGAGGTTTCTGTCGACTGATGACCACATAAATAGTTTGAATTGTTGAGAGGACAATTGGCTTTTTTAAGCTTTTTGTTTGTTCAGACTGTTTCTTTTTGAAATGACTCTTAAATAACCCTGGTTGGGGATGGGAAACGAGAACTGGTTCCCGTTGAGAACCGGTTCCAAGTTGTCCTATTCATTGGAATCGTATGCCTCCGAGCTTATCAATTCTGCTTATCGATGCCAGCATGTTTTTATGACATAACGCCTTGGGGGAGGCACGCAGGCAGCATGCTGCCTCTCTCAGGTGTTTGTTTTGGATGGCAGCTGTCACAACAAATTTGATCCGAGCTGCAAAAATGATCCGGGTGACGTACTGACATTCCAAAACAGCTGTTATACCCATCGTGACGTACTTAAAGTTTCATTACAGCGTCCATTGCTATGCGGACACTGCCAGCCTTGATACATTCTGTTGCGATAAAGATTCTAAGACAACTCAGCAATTTCTCTGGATTAATGGGTTACTTTCAAGTCTGAAATGCGATCGTATTACTAAATGTCTACACGTCATGTAACGTGCAAGTAGTTTGCTATCTCCCTGGAAATGTAAAGTAAATGTTTTTACCAATAAATTATAGGCCTAATGATAAATGCGATTTTATCCATGGAAATAGCTATACAAAAAGGCAAAATAAATGTTGTGGTTGCGATTGCTGTCGTAGATGTCAGAAGGAAATGTCACTGACAAAAAAAAAGTTTGCTCTTTGCAGTGGTTTTGGCTGTAAACGAGCTGTAAGAGCGGGATATGCACAACACTGCCTACTGATTGTAGATAAGATCGCTGTGAGGATGCTTTCCATAGAGGATTTCAGCTGCATGCTCCCATATTACTGAAAATGCTGTAGCGGTGGCTAGCTATAAGTGCAGTGTATGACGAGTGCTGTGTGCGTTGTGTTGATAGAAGCGTACCGCTGGCTAGCGCTAGAAGCTAGCTAATTGTTAAATAGTCTACTTACACCACTATATCACAGAGGTTCAGAAAATGTAAACCTGTGTTTGGTTAATTTTATTATGCAAATTAATTTAACTGAAGGTTTCTACAACGGCGATCGTGACCACAATATTTATTTTGCTTTTGTGTATAGCTATTTTTGTGGATAAAATCGCATTCATTATTTTATTTTCTGTTAAAAACATTTAAGTCATATCCACGGAGATAGCCAACTACTTGCCCGTTACATGACATGTGTAGCCATTTACTAATACGATCGCATTTCAGGCTGGAAAACAAAGTAAGTTGACGCTGAAAACTTGGATGTAGGCCTACTCTTTTTACACCCAGAAAATATATCAGGCATCGATAAAGGAATTGATAAAGAATCGGATCAATAAGCAGAATTGGTAATGGAATTGGCATCAGTAAAATCTTATCAATTCCCATCCCTAACCCTAATTTTCTAAGCTGCATGTAGTATTGTCACATGCATAAATATAGAATGACCTAATATTTCAAAGTAGAGGCATCTTGAGATTCTGTGGCTTCCCATCACCTGGTGATGGATTTGCATGTGACTGTTGACACAGAAATGTGGTTTGTCATGCACAGTCACCCTTGTCTGCTGGTGTTTATACACACACCGCACACGCGCTCGCACGCAGATCATTTCTTGTTGCTGTGAATCTTTTTGACAGTTTTCTTCAGTCAGTTGTTCAGCTTTTTCACTGTGCGTAATCCCAGGGAGTCCATGTTGCTGGCAGCAACGTCCATTACTGCATATTTCTCTCTCTCTGTCTTTCTCTTCTCTCTCTCTCTCTCTCTCTCTCTTCTCTCTCTCCCTCCCCAGCTGGCTTGGTTTGGAAGCCTAAAAATAGCCTACATGCCTACAATTTCCCACAAGCTCTCATTCTTCGCCATTGTTCTCGCTTCACCTTCTGCTTCCCTCCTCTCTCTCTCCCTCTCTCCTCTCTCTTGTGCTGTTTGCTATCTTGGGTGAACTGAGCAGAAGGGTTTGTATGGTAACCTTTGCCATCCCCTTTGCAAACGGCGGGGGTGGGAGGGCGTGTGGGTGCCTTCACATGTTCTGCTAAATCCTGCACGTTGCCACAGCAACGGCTAATTTAAGATATTTATAAGGACGCGCCACATGTGTGATTGTCAGCCCTGGTGTATGTTTGTCTGTTATAGTCGTGTCACGCAGTTGCGCGCAACCTGTTTCTCAGTTTAAGGTGGCGGTGTATTAATGCACGCCTGGGCACAGGCGAGTCCTGTGTGATGTAAGTCCCACCTTAAAGCACTGGAGTTTCCCTTAGCTATAGCAGTAGAACTTCACCCATGGGCAAAAGCACAGCCCAGGGCATGGAGAGGGCAAAGAGGGGGCATGAAGAGAGCACATGTGGGGCATGGAGAAGGCACAGACAGGTCATTGAGAGGGCACGGACAGGGCACGGACCCGGCACGAACCCGGCACAGACCCCAGCAGTGAGGGTGACTTGCTAGGGTGATGTGTATGCCTTGCAAGCTCCATCAGCATAGATGTCTGTTTGGTTGTGTCCCCTTTTCCTGGTCTTTAGTGAGGTCTGTGGTTTTGTTTGGGAGGCTCTTTGCCCCAGGGCGCCTTGGTCGAAGGGGGCACACAGAGCCAACCACCATGAAATGATGTGAAAAATCCAGGCTATGTGCTCCTATCCTCCATTTTGGTCATGGTTTTGTGGGTTTAAACCGCCTGCTCAGAGAACCAAATCACTGCTGCCTTGTGCAAGTTTTCTATTTTTATGAACAAAAGAAATAAAAATCAAAGCAGTCCTTGGATAAATTGGTTCAAGACATGGCCATAGAAGTCCTTGTGAGTGAACCACTCACGTGACTGAATTGTGGATTTTGGAGATAAAAGTGAGAATATTCTGTAGTTATGGATATCAGAGGCTTTTTCATACAGCAACATTTCCCCCTCCGCTCCAGGCCTCCGTGCCCGCTCTCTATCTCCGGAAGACAGGCTCTGCTTTATTACTCTGGATAGATTAAATCTTCTGTGTAACCAGCTCCTTTGCCCTCCTGAGATTTCTGGAGATCATGTGACAGTGAAAAATGGTAATGATACCATCACCTGGCTGGAGTGGACATTTAATCCCAGTAGAGTAGTAGCCTACTTGATGAACGCTCTAGTTCCTGTGATTTGTGGAGGCCCCTGCCGGATACAGTTGCCCTGATTAATCCTAATGCTCGGATTCCTCTGTAGATGTAGTTAGGGTAAAATCTTAAGATATCTAAATGAGCTAAATGAGCGTGCTTCAGCCAAAAACACCACCGTGCTAGATTGCAGGGTGATATTGAAGATGTTTGGCAGCTTATTGGTGTTTGAGGTGACTGACAAGCCAATTGATATTGGGGCTGACTGATGGCCAATTGTTGGGAGATGACTGGCAGCCGATTGATATTGGGGATGGCTGGCAGCTGATTGATGTTGGGGATGACTGGCAGCCGATTGATGTTGGGGATGACTGGCAGTTAATTGATGTTGGGGATTACTGGCAGCTGACTGATGTTGGACATGACTGGCAGCAGATTGATGTTGGAGATAACTGGCAGTCTGTTGATGTTGGGAGATGACAGGCATCCAAAAGCCCATTTCCCAAAATCACGTGTGCCTGGATGCCTTTTGTCGTCTACCAGGTGCTGAGAAGAGACCTTCACCACTCAGACAACTTTCATACTGTGTGAGAGAGAGAAGTGTGTTTGTTTGACCATATTAAGCTATGACTGTTTTGATTGCAACAGGAGGAAAACCAAAAGACCACATAAAGACAAGGGAACTTGTGGTAGTGTCCCATTCATTGTTAGCTAATGGCGCTCACTAGGCCCAGCTTGTGATGTCTTGTCTGTGTGGCACCTGTGTTTGTTGAATGCCTCTTTTACCAGCTGAGCCTCTCGTGGGCCCAGATGTGACCTTTAAACATCTGTCACTCTCTTGTTATTTTCCTGGAGAATTTTGGCCGGCCGCGTTCTCTGTTTTGGAAGGGGGCCCATCAAAGGTTTCTGGCTGTTCCCCTGCCTGCGATCATCCTGGTTACCGCTGGAGCCGCACGGTTGCCACGCAGCGGCACTGCTGACTGCGTCTGTAGTGGCAACCGATGGGGAGCTCGCTGAATTATGCATGGATCAGCCGCTTCCATTCTGCGTGTCTGAACCCAGTCATTTCAGAATGCCCTCCTTTATGTGCAGCAACACTTTTTTTGTGTTCGTTTAGACTAGGGATGGGCGATATATATTTTCACATTTTATGACAATATAATATTAAATAGACATATCCTGATATTTTGCACTGTTATAACGATGTGATATCGAAATATAGACTTTTAAGAATTCAGAATCATACCTTGGGTTAAACAGAACCAAGAAGGTTAAGACAGGACTCTATATTTGTGATAATATTTTTACTGTGCAATTCTTTAAAACCTGTACCAAAGATAGCATTATTTTATTTCCTTATCCAATAAAAAAATGCCAACAGAAATGGACAAATAGTGTAAAGTGGTTAGTATAATATCTTCTCGTAAAATAAAATTTTACGGTTGTCGACTTATTTTTCAGTTCAGATTTTTGCCTCTAAGTGCGATGAATTTCTAACGAACTTGTCCGCTTCAGCTTTGAGTGCTGACTGATCATGTAACCACATTACCACCAGCACTAAAAGCCCTCTCTGATGGAGAACTTGTGGCGAGTATTTTCTTGGCCAGACAGCTTAAATGTGGTGGCTGTAGGAGTCCTCATTAGCAGACATTTTACACAAAGCAACAACAAAATTACATTGTAGCAACACACAGGACCAGGACGTGGCCTCGTATCACAATATCCGCAGCCCGTGGCAAAATCTATATTGTAGCACTGTGTTTTCACATTAATAACGGTATACCTCCCCACCCCTAGTTTAGCCTCTTATCTTTTGTGGCTCCAGCTCGGCAGTTGTGGTTTCCTGCTTTGCTTTTCTGTCCTTGAATTAGTCATGGAGCTACACTGATGTCAGTTTTGGTCCCCAGATGGACAATGGCAGGGAGCCTTTGCAGTGGAGCCTCTTGCATGTGACTTCCTGAATGCTCCTCCCACAGTGCACAATTCAGAAGGAGTGGCTTAGTAGGAAATAGTGTACAATAACACTGATATGCTCTGCTGTGAGGTTTATATACGGTATGTCACTGCAGGGCATTGTAGCAGTGACTGCTGATTCCATGCCACAGAGACTGATTAGCAGCTAAGATCTCACTGTAACTCGATCTCTGACCCTTTAAGCCTTATCCCTCGCCCCCGGACTCAGTCTGGCCCTTAACTTTGACCCTGTTCTCCGGGGCACGCGATACACTAATGAATTGCCTGAATCACTCCAAACTGGAAATGGTACTAAATTCTAAACTGACCATCCAGTTTCATACTTGTAACTGTGCTAAAGCGTGTGCTTGTGTTTTATGTAGGCTACTCCTTCAAGGAAAAACTGAAATTTAATACGAGCATAAATTAATTAGCTACCTAACTGCTAATAATGTTGGAACTGTGTCATAATTGGAAACCTCATATGCCTATAAATGTAGCCAATATATAAAATTGCAGACATATTCATCTCAAACACTGACAGCGAATGTTGAATCTTTTGCTCTGCTGCAGTGAAATGGGCAGCCAGCCTACGTCCGTAAAGCGCTTGTTTCAGTTCTGTCTGTGGCCACCAAGATGGCCAACAAATAGGCCAACTTTTCGCCATCATGACACCCCCGCAGAACTAAGGAGGGACTACCTGTGAAGTGAGCTCCAAAATGGCAGTCACTGTGAAGCTGACTGCCGCTTCTTAGCCATGGCACTCCAGAACATTCTGAAACGCTTTGGATATTTAGGACTTTCCAGGTCTCTCTCTCTCTTGTTCCCTCTGTTCCTTTCTGGGCCTTTCCCAGGGCCTACTGCTTTCTGCTGTGGGACTCCCGTAGCGCCACCAGCTGCCCCGGGACTGTCACCGCAGGCACAGTATGTCCCAGACTCCTGAAGGATCCAGTCTGCTGCGTTAGATTAGTTTCCAGTGGCTGTCCCTATAAATAACTCGATCTGACGCTATCTGGCCTGGCAGCAGCCTTCGACGGAGACGGTCCCCGATTCCTCCCGTTTTAGGTCACTGCTTTTCTGTATTTATTTATTTATTTATCGTTTATTTTTAAAGTACAGCCGCACACCTGCACTGATCAGTGCCCCGCGTGGACGCCCTTCTCAAGGATGACCCGTTTTTCGGCTGGGTGGGTGGGTGGTGCTCTCGAGGAGCTGAACGATGTAAGCGTCTCTCTCTTCTCCCTCTTATCGGTGCTCTTTGCCTAAACGGCCGCTGGTCGGGAGAGCGCCCGAGGAGTCTGGATGTGTGGCGGGTTGGCGTGTGGCAGTGGCCTCCGGCGCCTAGCCGCCTAGCCACCCAGCCCAGCTGTGTGTGGCGGAGGAAGCGGCGGCACCGCGCTGCAGTCACTGCGACTCGTCAGCTTGGCTCCTCGTGCTGCCGTCTCTGCGCGTCGGCCCTGCCAGCGCGCGCCTCCCCTTGTTGCTTAATTGATGTGGCCTGACCCAGGCTGGCTGCTGGCCCACGCTGGGCCTGGCCCGTCTTGTTATCGGAGGGAAGTGCGCGGTGCGCTAAAGCAATACTGAGCGCAGTTCTGGCGGGGTGAGCGGAGGAACGACAGACGGACGGACGGATGGGAGAAGGGTGAGCACACACCTCTGCCTCCCTCCTTCATTCCCTCCGTCTCATTGTGTGCGCTGGAGGAGTTATTAATAGGCTTCTGAGTCTCTGAGAGGCTCAGGAAGAATTACCTCTCCTTTCTGCTCGCTCCGTAGGTGTCACATGACCTTGAGTGACAGTGGGATAGACGGGTCAGTGCTATTGGCTGTGTCGCATTGTACCGGACTAGCGGGGATACACAGCTGTTCTGAGAAATGCAAAAGCTTGAAAGTACTTGTAACAGCAGTGATGCAGTATACAGGAAGACCAGGAAAACAAGAGAAGTGGTTACACAGCAAAACAACCAATGACTCTTCTCTGGATTATTACAAAAATTCCTTTGACGTGTTTGTTGTCACAAATTGCTCTCACCTATAGTACTTTTTGGTTCATCAACGCAGTTCTCGTTCCAGTTCCACAGCCCACAGACATGGTTCTGTGCCCAGTGGCTGAGACCTGAATCATTGGTTCTCTCAGAGAATAGGGTACCATCCAATTGGAAAGCAGTCTGTGTGGTCTTATAACTGACTCCACCTCTCACCTCCTACCAATCCTCTTTTGATTGGTTGCGCTCAGGTTAAAGGCAGCCGCAGGAAGACCGAGGCTGGCTACGTGAGAGGACAGTCCCTCGAATCTTCACAGTCAATAAGGCTGTTGCTGGGCAGGCTGTGACTAATCGCTGCCCTTGTGCTTGAATTACTGAGACTGCAGTGCAGGGATTATGGGATGTGAGAGGTCCCGGGGCTCAATAAACAGCACCGGGAGGGAAAACAGGAAGCAGTTTGGAAAAAAGTTCCTGTCAGTTCACAGCACGACTGCGATGGCGACGTGGCTTCCTTTGTGCGGGGCCTTAACTCACACAATGGAAACGCGCCATCCTGCGCTCGCAGGGATTGGTTAGCTTGGAGCAACAGACGTTTTCGAAACCGTTGAAGTCAGTGATTCTTTTATTCGTTTCGGATAGAGCCAGGTCCTCGCATTCATTGAGCGGCGCTGAAGTTTGGCACATGTTCAAAAGGAGCCATCATCTTTCTGAAGGACCTGTCATTTTCCTGAAGTGTAAACCAATTTAAAACAATTTAAAAAGCACTAATTTTTAAATTGCGCCCATGAAATTCATTTCGCCGCAGTAGTTGGCGGTCGCGTTTCCGAAGCGGTCGCGCAATTGAATTATGTTCTGTGTTCAGTGTTTCACATCTCGAGCAGTTTTTTGTTGTGAACTTGACTGTAGCGACACACTTCTCGGGAACGCTCAAGGGCACACAGTGCTGTGAACAAGGGCACCCTTCTTGTCATTTCCTACTTTGGGAAGCACCGATGACTCACTTCCTGGCATGAAAAAAAAAAAAAAAAAGCCTTTACTAAGACCCAGCAAGGTGAATGCTTAAAAGATTAGCACGATGTAAACCTGATAGAAAGGAGAAAGACCACTTTGCATGTCATGTAAGGAGGTGGATGTAAAATGGGTGCTGTAGTATTTCAGGTGGGGGAGGGAATTACACGTTCATATCTGGCACAGGTAACCGCGCATTTCAAGATATGTCGATTAGAAATAATATATGAAAACCGTTATGAGAGCGCGGTGATAGTGGTGTTGTTGCGCACTTTGGTAATGATGGCTCGCTTTGCCCCTAGGGAAGCATGAAATATGGCGGGCACGGCGTCTCCGCTGCTCAGCGCGCGTTCTTCCATTAAACGCTGGGCGCAGCGTTTGTTCAGGGGTATCGGGTCTTAGCAGCCGTGGCGCAGATCGACCAAATCTCTAAATCATCTGGATTTTCTGCTGCTGGGCCGAGATATAAGCCTACATTGATCTGCGGATTGGAAAGGGGCCAAGTAGCGCCTGCTAAAAAAACCGAACGGCCATGACCGGGACGTCGCCGGGGCGGAATCGACCGGATTTTCTGCCTCCCATTTGCGGCGAGGCCGCTTCGCACATTTTTATTGCGGGATTATTCTTCCCGGCGTGCTGCGCGGTGGTATTCCCACGCCCCCTCGTCTGGCACACACCACCCAAAGAACAACTCCAGTGAGCTTCAGAAGTCACCGGAAAATACAGACCAGAAATACTCCAGAAAGGATGTATGTATGTAGGAGAGGTGTTCAGTGCCACCGTTGCTGTGCAGTGCTCCCTGGAACTGTCACACTGCATCCGTATGACTGTAGTACTGGAGGGCCGAGGTAAACGCATGGCATCTGTGCACTGAGAAACAGTTGATTAATATGAGTATGTGTTTATGGGAGTGGGTATGAGGGCGGGGCTGATGAAATGGACAGGGATTGTGTGTGTGTGTGTGTGTGTGTGTGTGTGTGTGTGGTGCGTGCTTGCTGTTGCTATTGTTGTTTTATGCATTGTGTACAGCCCTCCAACAAAAGTACAGTACAGAAAAATGGATTTCGCTGGAACATTGGTCATTGGATATCTCCCCTATCAGTTACTCTTTTTGAACACGTGAGACCCACTGAAGTGTCTGTGGACACTGTGTCCCAGTCGCTGAGGTTTCTGGGAGCTGGGACAGTCACACTGCTCTCACGTTTTGTTTTCTGCTGCTCCCCCCCCATCCCCCCATCTCTTTTCTTTTTTACCGAGGGCTTTGAGATGAAGAGGATTACGGGAGAACTCCCACGTGTTGAATTACAGAACCTTGTGTTTGCATGACTGAAGAGCTGCCACCCACAATGCTCAGCGGTGGGGCCGGAGCCCGTCTCCTGCTGGGGGGGGGGTAAAGGGGACACGCCTCCCGTCCTGGCGTCTCTGCACCTGGGACAGCCCCCGCGGGACCCACACGGGGGACCTCACCTGTTCTCTGCGTTCGGGGCCCTCCCGCGGCGACGCCTTCAACTCGCCCCGTTAAAGCGGCGGGAACGCATCCGGACCGCCGGCGCCGAACGCCAGAGATTCGGCGGGGGGGGCCTGTGGGAGAGGCGTGGGGGCGGGAGCTGGAGGCACGGCAGCATGCGCACAGAGCATGGGATGCTACTCTCATGTCTCAGAACTCACACGCAGAAGTTCCTGTGTAATTCTTTCTCTCTCTTTCGGTCTTTCTCACCATCACACACACGCACATACACGCGTACACACACACGCGCACGCACACACGCGCACGCACACACAGAATCACTCTCGAAACCTAAATGGCGCCCTTTCTCCATTGGCGTGTTGACTGGACCCTACCTGCACACTTCCTCTTTCTGTAGCCAGTCAGAATGAGAGCCCAGTGCTGAGGGGAAGTTGTTTTTTCTCAGTCCTGGAGTGCACAGAGGAGAGGGAGGGGCAGGATGGGAGTAACGCTGTGGGACAGGCAGGCTGTTGCAATGCCAGGGTGGGGGGGGGGCGGGGCTAAAATAAGGGAACACGCGAGTAAGCAGCGGGTGAAATAGTCCCCCCCGCGCCGGCGTCAGCAGGGGCTCGCCGCGGCTCGACTGCACCCTGCGTCCGCGCTCGGGGCTTTAGCGCGCGGCCTTCCGGAGTCTTCCGCGCCACCGCTGTGCTCCGCGCTCACCTCCTCTCCTTTCGCAGTGGATCTGGTGGACTGTGCTGTAGTATGACCTCTTCAGCCAGGTGGCGCTGTGTACAGACACTGATGGGTTCCGGAACCCTCACAGCAGCAGCATACGTCTATGGTATAGAATAACAAGGCGTAACTTGGCGGGATGGCATACCTGCCATCCCAATACAATATGATACAGTGCATAGTGTATTGTAGCTTAATGCTATAATATAGACCTAATAGTGAATAGTGCTGCATGCTATAATTTAACAGCATGGTATGCTGTAGTGTAGGGTACTGCTGTACACTATAATAAAGTGCAACGTGGGATACTGTGGTTTAGTACTGTGAAATATTTACTGGAGAGTAGTCATGTATACTCTAGCATAGTGTGGCATAGTGTACTTACAGTTACTTAACATGGTATGCTATATTTTGAAATAATTTTGGGGTACCATATTGCAGTATTGGGGCAGATGCTTTTCAGTCTTGCCTTTCTGCTGCAAATCTAGCCAATTTTCTAGCTCGAAGTTCGCTCATTCGCCCGTACTTTGAAACGGCTGCTTTGTAATCCGTGCATTAAAATGTGAGCGTCGTATCTGCATTATCAGGCTTTTTTCCCCCTCCTTCTTTTTGAAGTGCTGCGTCACGTGATGTCAGTGTGTAAATAATGCAGAACGCCGTGGGTTCGCGGGGCCCCGCGCTGGGCTGATTGGGGCGGGGGAGGCGCGCTGCGAGAGAGAGAGAGAGAGCGGGACGGGAGATCTGAGCGGGAGGGCCGTTTGATCGTCCTCCTCAGTCGGCTGTTGGGGGGGGTTTCTGGGATTGGGGAAGGCACAGAAAGGATACGCTGGTAATGCCTAGAGACCGGTTTGAATAACACCCCGTACGCTGTTTTAGCGCGCAGCGCGTTCAATTGCGTGTACTTTCCGTTTTTTTATAGCTCGTAGTTGTCCCTGTAAGTTTTATGGTAGCCGTACAGGTGATGCTATATGGAGCTGTGTTTCTGTTGTTATTTTCACCTTTTTGGCTGGACCGCAACAGCGGGGCCAGCCCTACAAACCTGAATGTCTGTGACTGAGTGACTGAGCGAGTGATGAGGTTACACCATTGGTCGGCCGAGTTATGAGGTTACACCATTGGTCGGCCGGGTGAAGTGTGTTAGGTCCAGCCATATACTAGGTTTTGACCTGGTCCTGTTAGCTTTTTTTTTAGCACAACCGCATGTAGGTTTACACAGACACTGTGAATTGTCTGGGTCATAGCCACTAGTAAATGAAGATGTGCACAGGGAGCATTGAAGCGCCGTGATTGGAGCTTTTAGCTTTTAGCGTAGCATAGCTGCGCTGCCGTCGCAGGGAGCTGTAGCAGCGGACAGACTCGTACATCTTTGACCAGGCGGCAAGGAGGCGCTTGTCCTTTTGTTCATTCGCGGTCATTTTGCTTGTTTTCAACCCTCAGGCCCCTTCCATGAAACCTTTCATTCCCTCCCTCCCCCTCGCAGATTGTAACCTTGCTCCGTGGGCTGTGTTGTGTGATTGAGAAGCCACCTGCGAGTGCCCTCTCTCTCTCTCTCTCTCTCTCTCTCTCTCTCTCGCTCTCTCTCTCTCGCTCTCTCTCTCTCTCTCTCTCTCTCTCTCTCTCTCTCTCTCTCTCTCTCTCTCTCTCTCTCTCTCTCTCTCTCTGCATGCGCACGGCTCGGAGATTACAGAGGGGTTCGAATGCAGCAATTTAGATAAAGAGGGTCCTTTTCCTGCAGCCAGGCCTACTTCTGTCGTAACTCTTACCCAGAAATTCCTGTCTCATAACTCGTACCCAGAAATTCCTGTCTCATAACTCGTACCCAGAAATTCTTGTGTAGTGTGCGCGCTCTTTTTCTCTCTCCATCTCTCCCTCTATTTCTCTATTTCTCTCTTCATCGCTGTCTCCACCTTTCTCTGTCTCTCTTTATTTATCTGTCATCTCTCTATCTCTCTCTCTCATGCACTGCGTGTGTTCCTTTTCCAAAAAAGGAAAACAACTTGATTTAAACTTCAGTCTTTAAATCTTTTTTTAAGAGGGAAAATAATCTATTGTCCCACGCTGTTGTGAGGTCATGCAAAATCAATACGACCACCAGTCCTCATTTTTGGAGCTCGATACTTGAACCTTTACTGCCAGGCAGGTACGCAGACACCTGGCCAGGTAGGGACCGGCGGGATTTCACCGGTGGAGGCGGAGCCGTGGTGCGATGCAGGCGGTGAAAGGAGCGTCTTTTTCCAGGTTTTTTCATTCTGTGTGCTTTGGATTGTCTTCGATTTGAATGGGGACGTTTAGTGGACTCAGACTTCAGACACTCACTTCAGTGGGAGGCATAGGAGTGGAGAAGAGTGCAGTATTTCCATGGCAATTCAGAAGTCAATTACCACCCCACCCCACCCCCCCGCCCGCCACCCTCGGTAAAGAAACGATTGGATGGATGCCTGAAGCAGGCAAAGAAATGCCATTGTCCTAAATTTGAACAAACTTTAAATGGTACACAAGCCGTTTAGGGGCAGAATATCTCAGTCGCTCGCGCTGGTGTGCCTTCTGTTTGATGTGAATTACGTGTGGAATTCGTCCAGCAAGTCCTGCGTCGAGCTAAAAAAAAATAAAATAAATGGACGAATAAAACGGAACCCTGGTTTTTTTTTTTTTTTTTGTTTGGGCTGTCTCTTGCCCTCGCTGGATGAGCTAGACGCGCGGATTTGATTTGCCGAGGCGCGATGGCGCAGAAGCCAGGTGACAAGCTTAATGTGGCGTATTCCTACCAGCCTTCCGCACAGATTAAATATTAACCTCCGGCTCCCTTATTCGCTGAGAGCTTAGCGGTAAAGAGATATTTGCCGTTAAATAATGCAGATGCATTACGGCGTCTGAGCGGCGCGGAGTGCGGAGGAGAGGCGCGGAGGAGGAGGAGAGCCTCTCGAGCGAGGGACACCTGCGCCACAGAGCCCGCGGGTCAGGCTGCCCGACCGTTTGTCACATGGGCGTGCGCCAGACGGCCCTCCCTCCACGGCCCCCCTGTCTGAGCTACGGGGCCGTTTGGAATAGGAGGAGTAACAAAAAAAAGAGGGAATGCAGATGACAGACAGTAAAAGCCCTCGTTTCTCCTCCTTTTCCTTGTTCTCTCTCTTCGCCCAGGCGCACTGTTAAGTACCGCCAACTCCTGATTAACACCTTCCTTCCTCCATCCCGAAACCTCAGGCTGTGAGGGTGGGGTCTGCGCTTCTCGCTCCGAAGCCTGACGGCGGAGTGTGTGTAAACCCTCCGAGGGTATGTTTCGCACCTGAAGGACGTCGCTTTGCACGCCGGGACCGGGCGCGGCCGCTTCATACGCGGCTAGCCTCCCGGCTCCGGTAGCGCACCGCGGCGTCTGCCGTCTCCCCGCCTGCAGCCTGCAAGTCGGAAAAGCGGAGCGAGCTAAAGAGACGGAGGGGAAGGGTGGGCGGGGGGGACGGGCGGCGGTGGGGGGGGGCGGGGGCGGCGAATCAAACGGCAGCTGCCGGCGGTGATTTTTATTGCGCTTTTGTTTCCTTCCCCCGTCTGGCAGCGCCTGTTGCCGGGGTAATCCAGCGCGGCTCCGGCGGCTTCCTCCCGGCTGTCCCGCGGCTCGGCGCGCGGTAAATTAAACAGGGCCGGAGCCGGCGGCGGGCGCCGCCGCCGTTCCGCACCGCAAAGCACCCGAGCTGCGGGCACAGGGGTTGGTACCACCCCGTCGCCCCCCCCCCCACCCCCGGCGACGCCGCGTCCGTTAATGACGCCGTGGCGCCCCGCCAGAGCTCCGGAGAGGAGGCGGAGCTTAGCGAACGGCCACTCCGCCGTGTAATGGCGCGCCCTGGGCGGCGTCCCCCGCGCCTTTACTCACGCCGCTAACAGAGCGGGTGGCTTCCTCAGCTCCGCCGTCGCGGTCCGTCTCCGGTGGACGCGGAAGCGCTTCAGGCCGTCGAGCGAGGGAGCGTTCCCATGTTCAGCGCGTAAATGGAGACGCCGGAGGTCCCCTCGAGCGGCCCCTCCCTCCCTCTCTCCCTCCCTCCCTCTCTACATGAATGGGAAACCCAATGAGCGGGTGCTGTGAGGGGCGAGAGATGGCCAGATTTAATGACAGCATGCAGCCACTGTGTCTGTGTGTGACTGAGCGGACGCTCAGCTCGTGGTAGCCCTGCTGCTACTGTTCTGACCCACTTGAACTGGTAGTGCTGAGATTTCATCTCTCTCTCATTTAAGAACTCTGTAAATCAGATTTTAATCATTATTATCACCTTTGTGCTCATCCACAGAGCTCCAAACTAGCAATCTAGCTCACCTGGAATATGTATTTTTTTTCTTTATTGTAATTAAAGGGGCATCAAAGTATCAGCCTCTCTCCCCCCCCACCCCCCCTTCGCTCTCTTTTTCTCTCCATCTCTGTCTCCCTCCCTCTCACTTTATCTTTCTCTCTCCCTTCCTCCCACCTTCTGTCTCCTTCCCTTCTGGGCATATCAGGTAATGATGAGCAGTCACAAGGCGATGATGTAATGATGTATTTTGGATGCACTGAAGAGGGTTTTGCGAGCAGGAATAGGGAGGTTATTCATCTTTGTGCTCTTCGCTGTGTGCTGTCCGCCCTCCCCTCCCCTCCCCTCCCCTCCCCTCCCCGCAGGTAGCGGCCAGAAGCCTCGGGAACGGAAGCCGGGGCTTCTCGGCCGCGGCAGAGACCGCTGATTCAATTGCGCTTCCTGGCGTTCCGCGCTGGTTGTGTTTTTGCGCTGGGCGTAATTTCATTGAGTCAGAAGCACCCCGCCCCCACAATCCCCCACCCCCAAAGAGAGAAAAACAGTGTGGATAAGGATGGCGTTTATTTGGTGGGATTATTGAAAGGCTAATTGGACGTGCTGTACGCGCAGTAATTTGATTCCTCTGTCCCCGTAAGCTCGATACGTTCGCGTCGTTAGGGAAACGCTTTTTTCTTGCGTTCGCGCGGGGAGCGCCTCCGCTACGGCTTTTTCTGAGCTTTGTTGTCGAAAAAATAAAATTGTCAGCCCCCCCCCCAGACGGCGTCGCAGTTGAAAGTGGAGCCGTTTCTCGCTAATTAATCGTTGAATAAAGTCAGTTTAGTGCGGTTTTCATTTGCATGTTTCAGCGAGCCCTCTGAAGGTGTATTTTTTCCGGTTTCCTCCGGTACATTTACGCGAGTTCCTCAGGCCTCCAGCGGGTCCCCCGCCTTCAAAAAAAAATGGCCGTGTCCCTTTGCAGAAGGGTAGTCGCTCCTCTCGGGCCCGGCCTACCCTGCAATGGGCCATCTGGTGGGGAATTTGGCAGTGGATCGCGGTCCCCGGTTGCCAGTTCCCTTTCTGTGTGCTCAGATGTTCGTTATGGGCATTATCGTGGAAACGGTGTGAAAAACGAACCGAAATGGCTCGCACCAACACAAACAAACAAACGGAGAAATGGCATTTGGCGAGCGGCGCGGGGGTCGTTTGACAGCGGCATTCCATTTGTTAGGCCTTTCACCAGTAGCGGTTTCTGGGATTGGTTTACGGAGCAGAGCAGGGGAACAGCCCCTGAGGCATTATTGAGATAATTGTAGTAGCTGTGCTTTTTTTTTACATGTTATCTCTGACATAATTTGTTCTAGATGCTTTTTGCTTTTTGAAGATGGAGTGAGATAGCTGTGAAGCATGTCTGCTACAGACCTGGGTCAAATACATGTTTGTTTTGGATTCAACTACTTTTCTGTGCTCTATTGATCTTGCCTGGTGTAATTGTGCCTGCCAATATGACCAGAAGGCGGGGTTTGCACTTTCTGAGAGTATTTCATTAGTTCCAATACACCAGGCAGGATCAGTAAAACGTAGAAAAGTATTTGAATCCAGAACAAATATGTATTTGACCCAGGTCTGGTCTGCTAAGATGTGTGAGTGAACGGTAGGCCTAAGATAGTAGCTTCTGTCTCATATCAAGCACACACGCCTGGCTTGCGGCGCCCTTTTGTGTGGTTGCACTGTGGCAGTGTTACACTCCACCTCTCCACTGGCCAGCTGAAGATGTGTGCTCTATGGCAGACAGCACAAAGGTGGCGATTACTGATGTTTCTGTATCTGGGAGCTTGAGATTCAGCTTGAAATAACAGCGACTGGGGATGTGAGGGATGTGACTGACCCGCTGAGCTGCTTCGCCTGCTTCGTAGTTCAGAGCCCTCGATGTGACGAGCCAGGCTGTTCCCCTAGCCGCATCCGTACAGACCGACAGCAGAGACCCACTGCACGTGCACTTCCCCCCCCCCACAAGCACAGTAATAATGTGGATCTGTTTTTTGGTATTTTGGCATTTTTGGTGCGAGGGTTACCCGTGTGCTTCTTGTGCAAGTGCCTTTTTTCCGATTGTGCATCGTCATCTCGTCTGCTGAGCGGGAAGAATATTATTCTGCGACAGCCGTTCTCATCATTTTTTGTAGCTTACTCCGTTTGTTTGTGGGGTGTAATTTAGTGTGGATGTTATCTCTCAGGAAAGGCTCCTAGCAGCCTGTTCTGAAGAGGCAGCGCTGGGGCAGCAGGGTGCTCTCTGAGTCGCGCTGATGAGAAAATTCCACCCTTTTTTTAGCTTTTTCTCCCAGTTCCTGGCTCTAAGATCGAACACTCCAGAGGAGGAAAGCACATCTGAGATTAGTTAGATTCCCCCAGGTGAATCTCATCATTTTCAGTTTTACCTTGGTTTGAAGTTGCTTTAATCCTTTCTGACTCTCTGTCTATCCAGACACCAGCTTAGGAGGTGGTGACTCAGAGCAAGATTAAAAGTCACATCTGTTTTTACCAAAATTTTTAAATAAATCAGTTTTTTCCTGATTCAATTAATAAATGGACAGCAGGCAAAATGTAAATGTATTAGAGTTGGCTGTTTCTATACTATTTTTGTCAAGAAGCAATCAGTCTTTATATAAGTGTTTTTGTTAGTCTGAAGTTAATATGTTGTTGTTTAGAGCTAGCTTCGGCAGAACTGTGGAGCGACTTTAAGAGACGTATAGGCAGAATCGTCTTTTATCCCAACTGAACAGAAGCAAATTTGGCAAATTTTCCTTGACAGAGTGGAGGGATACCTTTCTTCAGAACTGTTCCATGCCATAGGTGAATACCTTGTGCCTTCAGAAACTGTCCTTTGAATGCAGAAGTCAGTTCGAGTCAATTAAGGAAAATCAATAGTTTCACGGACACTTGTAATATACAAACTGGGTAATTAGCTTCTGACAATTAACATGTGAAATAAAAACCAGTGAAGTTGCAGAACATTGCAGATTCAAGATAAGTTTCACATTATGATCCAAATCCAGTCATGCATATGGTGATTATTTTTATGCAAATTATCGCTATAATGTATTTTGATGGATTTATGAACAACAGCATATAAAGATTCCCACTCAAGATGAAAAACCACTGTTGGACCATTTCTTAAAAAAGACGTTTGACATTTTTATTATTTTTATGTGGCAAGCACGGGGAACAAGAACACAGACATTTTATGGATCATAAGCATAAAGAGGGAAATTTGTGTTATTAGGGTGAATACACTGGCAAAGAACTTCATAATGTCTGTGTTCTTTGAGGAATGCAGTGGCAGTTTATTTTGATAATGGCTGTTTACTGAGCGTTGTTCTATCAATTGCAACTAATTATCCCCTCCATGTGTCTGAAAAAAGAGTTTAACACTTTATATTATTATGACAAACAAAAGCCAAATAGATAATGTATGGACAGAATCTAGCTATATGTTGTGTAAATGAATGGCGTAAATGACTGACTGTTTGCTTCCCGTGCTTTTGAGAAATATATTACTGAATCTGTTTTAATTCAAAGTAGCAAAAGCTTGCCATCTGTGGGATGATAATCAACAAGAGGTTACGTTTTCCCCACATTCATGTGTATTGAGTTTAAGTTGGATGAACACAGCCCCGGTTTTGGTTTTTACTTTAAAAACTTTCTTTCCTTAATTGGTACTGATGTTTATATCTGCATAACCGTATAAATAGACCCTTAAAATAAACTGCGAACATTGGAAAGTATCACTGTATGTAACAGCTTCACACTCTTGCTTTTTGCTAACATTTGTGAACACTTGCCTTTACCCACGCACTGCATTAAGTGTCCCCTAGTTATGTAAATTATTCTGATGATGAGTAAAAGTACTTTCAGTAATGGATTCATTTACAACTACTGTAAGTAGTTTCCATCCATCCATCCATCCATTAGCTATACCTGCTTATCCTGGGGGCACTGGAGCCTATCCCAGCGTGCATTGCGAGAGGTGAGAATACACACTGGACAGGCTGTCAGTCTATTACAGGCCACACACCATTCACTCTCCATTCACTCACACACACTCATACCTGTGGGCAATTTAGAGTCTCCAATTAGCCTACCTGCATGTCTTTGCACTGTGGGAGGGAACCGGAGTGCCCGGAGGAAACCCACGTGGACTCAGGGAGAACATGCAAACTCCACACAGAAAGGCCCAGGCCGGATTTGGAGCAAGGACCTTCTTGCTGTGAGGCGACAGTGCTACCCTCCGCACCCACAGTAAAATTTTAAATCTGCATTTTAAGACTGACGGTCCTGTTTCTGATATTAGGACCTTTTTATACTAGAGGATTTCAGAGAGTAGGTCATGTCAAGAGTGTGTGTTCTCTGTTAAATGGTAAAATGGTAAATGGACTGCATTTATATAGCGCTTTTATCCAAAGCGCTTTACAATTGATGCCTCTCATTCGCCAGAGCAGTTAGGGGTTAGGTGTCTTGCTCAAGGACACTTCGACACGCCCAGGCCAGGGTTTGAACCGGCAACCCTTCGACTGCCAGACAATCGCTCTTACCTCCTGAGCTATGTCGCCCCGCCCCGCCCCGATGTTGAAGAAGAAGGATTTAATAGCCCCCATTCATCAATTCCTTCATCATGAATCCATAAATTCTTGTGTGGCTCTGTGCATTTGGAACACGTCTAATGTCACTCTTGTTTCTGAACAAACACTGCTCCTCAGAGCGAAATGTTTCCAAGCCTGCGATTGGTCAGCTCATCTCTCAGTAGTGGTTTAACAGTTCATATCGATACATTACTTTGAACATAAAGATTGTGCTGCATCAATTCATTGTTCATTTCATTGAGTTTATTTCAATTTATTGATTGTAATTCAGTGTAGTTTGGCTGCAAAAATCCCTGCTTGGACTACGTTCTATCTCCACTCAGCATTATTAATCCTGATGCACAACCCATTATCCCTGCCCCGCCTCCTCCCATGAGCTGTGAACGAATCATTTGTGGGTGAGAATGGCCAGCCCACCACCTCCAGCGATGCCCCTCCCTCACACCACAAAATCACTCGCATGGAATCATTTTGTCAAATATGTGAAACAAGTATGTCTGAAATTAAGGATTAATGTAACAAAAATGGTATGGTGATGTACGAGAGGGCATGGAACAGAATCAGCGTAAGCAGATTGCTTTTATGATGGCCAGCTTAGGCTCTTGCGCTAGATTTGGCTGTTTGTTCGTTGTGCGGGAAACATGTATTGGGCTAATGGCTGTATTTCCTTCTGAAAAAAGGACACTTGTTGAGTGTCTTAGTGTCGACCCCTTGTTCATACATCTCTTAGTTGAAGTTCAGTGATTACCACCACCAGTCATTTCATGTGGAATGGGCGTGATTCCTGGTACATTAGTTTCACAATATCAGGTCGAGAGCTAGAAATGTAGCTTTCTAAATTGCTGCCGCAAAGTAGATGTCTCTGTCAAGCAAAAACTTAAGCGAAAATGGTTGCAGTGCATTAAAACCTATGCTGTAAGATGTGGGAGTCACACCCACACTATAGGTTACAAGTAAGTTATCTCTCCAGCAGTATAGACCTGGCTATATCATGTCCAGATTGGGTAGATGTTTTCTCACATTTCAGCAGCTGTATCATCTAACAAAATTGACAGCTCGAGTTGTCATGGCAAGGTATAATCATCCATGCCCAGTAATCCAAGCAAGAGAGAAATGCATTCCCCCCCTTTGCGATGAGCTAAAGGGAGGCGTTGGGCTGTCTTACTGCGCAGCGAGAGGTGATATCGCCGCAGAATGGCAGAGCTCGTCTTCAACCGGTGCCCGGGCCTGTATGATCATAGTGTCAGGCTGAACCATGTAGAATTATGTCCTTCAAGTGCACATATATAGCATCGTAAAATAGCCCATAAAGTAGCAATATAGCCTACCATCATAAAATGGCCCATAAAGTAACTTTTGACTTTTTACATTTTTCTCTCAAATATCAAAAAATAACTGTGAGAATATATTAAAAATGAGCTCAAATGCATGGAGTATAATTTTAATGGCCAATGTTCAAATAGTGCTGACTGAATCGGTTTCTCAATCACGTTTGTATATTCTACTATTTTCTTTTTATTAGTTTGTTCCAAATTGTATTATAGTGAATCAGATCATTGTCACAAAAAATGTTTTATGAATCATATAGTTCAAGTAGTCAATATTTGATGTCATTGTGAGGTCAGAGGTTTGCTCTCTTCTTATACAGTACTGACTGAGGTATGTATAATACTGCAATGTACATTCTTCGGAAATGACTTCCGTTTAGAGCTACTAGCCCACTGTGCTCTTGTTTTGTTTGTTGATTTCAGCTCATCATTTAATACCATTCAACATCACCACTACTTATGAAGAAAAATTTTATATGGCAGTCACCAATGTTGTATTGGTCTTTGACCACTTAAGTGGGGCTGCAGCATGTTAAATTAAGCTGTACGGCTTCGTCACTGATAATTATTACCCTAAGCCATGATCCCCAAGGCTGTGTTCTATTTCTGTAATGAGTGTACAAGCCTGGACTTGATTATCACATTTTGTGAATTCTGAGACTATGCAGATAAATTGGCTCTTCAGGGTGTCCTGGCCAGTTTACCCACGCAGGAATGAATAGCATTTTTCAACATTATTTTATTTATTTTTAAACTGAAGGAATGCTGATCCGTGTCCATTCAACAGCCAGGATTGAGTGTCCTACTACTAATTCTGAGATGGTGGAGTTTTCCTTTGGTCATTAGCAGGATATTTTTAAATACCAAATTTTTAAATATCATGGCATTACAACTCATTTAACCAGCATTTTAAATCTTATGTGGACCCAGCAAATGTATGTAGTTTCTAGGCTGCGGTTTCGCTGCCTCATAAAACCTGCTGCAACCAGCTAAAACAAATTGTTTAAAATGTCCAACTTTGGGGTTGGGATTGGACTATCGGTTTGGGACGCGAGAGGTTTGGGTAAATATGTGCATGTATAAACTGTTTGCTCAAAGTGGAACGATTGGGAGGTAAATTCTGACAGAGACAGATATGCGCAGAGAGTCCGGGTGCCTTGGAGTTGCCTGTGAGATTCCCGAAACCGTGTTTGTGTTTAAACGCTTAACTTGGCCCCTCCGTCAGTATTGTGTAATTGAGGTAGGCGGAGCGTGAGATGGCGGGGGCGGAGAGCGACGGTGCGGCTGGAACACGACTGCCTCCCGTTTGCCCTCTCGACCCGTCTCGTCCTCTCCCGCGTCCCCGCCAGCTTCGGCCAACGGGGTTTATGACGCCAAACAGATGAGGATTTCCAGCCGCTTTACTGAAGATTTACACAGCTGAGCGCGGGAGAGAGATACGGGTACTGTGCGCATAATGGAAAACGTACGAAGGCTCAGATCTAGATAATACACCGCGTCCGCCTATCCATCTAAATTACTGTTCATTTCCATTTCCCTTAGACTTGTTTAAGAAGCTGTGGCGGTAACACCGGATGAGAACGTCCCCATAGCTAGTAAATAATTTAAAGGGGCAACGCCGGTTAGAAGTGCTGCGCGGTTAATTACGGCATTACAGAAAGCTGATGGATAAAAAAAAGAGGTTCTTGGCAGGAAGGCCCCCACCCCCTTTATTTTGGACCGCGTAATGAAGTGTAACTCCATTTGGTCTCTCAGCGTGCAGCGTTCGCCGATAATCGAGCTCGTTCTCATAAGCAGGTGTCATAAATGAAAGCGTTGCGTAAAAGCCTCCCAGGTCAGCGCTAAAAGACCCATTTGCGTAATATGGGCTGGAGCGATTTGGGGAGGGAGGATGCGGATGGCTGGATTGCACACGGTGCAGTTTGAGGGGTTGGCGCTGTAAGGAGAAAAAAAAGGACGTCTCTCAAACGTGATTAAAATATACAGTTCTTTTTCAATACCGGCAGTGACAAAGTGCACGAATGACACTTTGGATTCAGCAGAGTCCGACTGAACCACGAACCTTCCCAGCGGCTGCTTCTTACTCGTTTTCCAAGCTTTGATCAGGAGTGTTGAATACACGTACTAGGAAGGACATAGTCAGTCCTTTAGTACTCATATTTAAATGCTTGTGTGCACATTGACCGCGGTGGTTTGCTGATATGAACCCACGATTGCAGAAGAGAAACAATGTCCATCATGCTAAGGGTTTACCATTACTTGAAGTGGTTTGTTATTCTAACATTCCTGCTAATGATAAAGTAATATAAAACTAACTTTAGAGTAGAACAGTGTTGCTACTCTGACAGAGTGTACTGCTTTAACTTTCTAGCAATGGCTCTTAAAAGGTGACTAATTCCCCTACGATGACACAGTACGTGACAAACTTGGAGGAAATGTTGCAGTCTGAATTGTAACCTAACTTGCAGGCCATTAAATATTAATGTCTCCAAGTTGTTTTTTTCTTTCCATCTTTTTGTTGCTATAGTTTACTGTGATCAGCTTCTTAGAAAGCTATTGTGGTGGAATAGTGAATCTCTGGTACCCAAGGGAATGCAGTAGGAGTTTGGGAGGTGCCTTTTGTTCCAGGAATATCAGGAGAAAATATGTGTGTGATTTATGTGCTTTTTCAGCAGTGGAAATGGTTTTAGCTTTGATCATCTGCAATGAGCTCCACCTGCTGGTGGGGAGGTATGAGTTATAAAATGGCTCTTGTACTTGCAAATTCATCAAGAAATATGATACTGTACGCCGTGATATTTCTGCTTGCATTTTGGGATGAAGATTGTGAATACAAACTCAGTAAAAAAATGTGCCTCAGCAATATCTCATTTGCCCCTGTTCTTTTTATGAGGTCAGTTGCTGCTACCGTAAGCGTACTTACTGGTACTCAGGGGCGTGAATGCCAGGCATTGTTTTTAAGGCTAAAAGGCCTGTAAGAAGCGGTTAAGGCTCTGCTGGAGTGATCGCTGATAATGTGGCAGGCGACTGCTGGAGCACTTTTCAAAGGACGGATAATGCAATAATGCACGGCCCGATCGCTTCGCAGCTCGTGAAACGGGCCAACCGTCCGATGCCCAGCCTTCGACGTCCGAATGTCTTTTCTTAACTCTGACGCTCCTCCCCTGCTTTTTCAGAGTAGCGTAATTCTGTTGTCTGTGTGTGGCAGCTGTGCGGTTTTTTTTTCTTTTTTCTTTCCTCCTGCCTTTTGGAAAGACGGAGACGCGGCGCTAAATGGGATTGAGGTCCTGAGAGAGTCCAGATGCTCGCATGCTCGCCGGTCTGCTTGTTAAAATCCAATTACACCCAGAACACGGGGCGCAGCATCGGGTCTGTCAAGGACTGCGGTTAATTAGAGGAGCTGAAGGTGCCCCCCTGTTCCAGCAGTCACCCTGTCTGAGGACGCCCGCCCTCGCGCCTCGCCTGAAACTCCGCCCACTGTCTGCATGCGGGCCGCACAGCGATCCACCCCCTGACTCCGCCCATCCACCGCATATTTCAGTCTCGGTGGATGTGGGCTTTTTTAATGTTCTCTTTGTAAATGTGGCACTTGACGTGGGGCTGAACATTTCCGATTCCCACCCTAAACTGGAATGTCCAGTTACCTGCCACCCCTGCCGTGGACGTGCGTGAACTCCACTGCCGATTTGTAAGAGTGTAGACGTCCTCGCATTTCCCTCCAAAACATGTGGTGTCACCAGCTACTTCTTTTCACACCGCAGACTACAGCTAAGCACGTACAGAGCGGAGTCGGACGAAGACCTTCCATATGGAGCAGGAAGTTAGTTGACAAGACCAGTGGCAACGACACCAGCTTGAGAGCGATGAAACGCAGACCCCTAACCGACGTGAACCCGCCCATATCCTGGGCGATGCAACCGCCAGTTGCGCGTAGCCTGGAGCTACTGGCTACAGTCGGCACTGGCACAGTATGGATGCGATCCAGGACCTTGGGGCTCATTCGAGGATATGGGGTTTTTGTTGAAGCTTTCCAGGCCAGTCGCACCAGACCCTTTCCCATTCCGCTGTCTTCCCTTCACAAGCATACCCAGAGAACAGAACACACAACGGCAATTCATCATCCGATTGGGTCGTCACGGAGTCCGTCTCAGCAGATGCGCGGAGTGCAGTGAGGGCGGGTTAACTGGGGACAAAGGGATGATATTATGGGATGTTTCGCGTGTGGCCACAACACAGGGTTCCTTTGAGTCTGTGGCCTTTTCACACAAAGATCTTTGAAATGGAACCCACGCCCCCTCAGCATCGCTGGTATGAGTTTTGTGATTTTCAATGGCGTGTAATCCTCACTGCAAATTTGCTTCGATTTCAACAGATGATAATCCATTTGCTCTGTGAAGTGGAACAGCTGACAGAATTTGTTGATTTAAAATGTATATGAAGCCACATAAATGTAAGCCCAGTGTGCTGGGAAAAATGTAGCGTGGGAGGCATCTCGAGCAGCAGATCGCAGGCCTGGTGATGTCAAAGGATCGTTGGCACCCTGTGTGCATTTGCTGGAAGCTGATCGATTTTTCTCAGGCTGAAATCGCATTCCTCCTCCAATCAGCGATTGCTTTAATACCCAAATTGTATCGCATTTTTGGTACTGGAAATGTTTCTCTATATGTTGTGCTCAGGTGAAAACACTGAAGGGTAATTTTTTTTAATTTTATTTATTTTTTTTTTTAATTAAATGTAAATGTGTTTTAAGAAACAGTTGTTGTTTACAATCTTGTTTTTGTGGTTGGTCATACAGATTTTTACTGAAATGTTGGGGGGAAAAAAATGTTAAAGGTGGCCGAAGAAGTGCCCTTTGTGTAATCTGCTTTTCTTCGTGTTTTTTTTCTTTCCTCCCAGATATTTCAATCTCCGCATGAAGAGGGACACCACCCTGTTTTCACAGGATTTCAAAGTGGAGATGTCGGGAGAAGAAATGCATTACGACACCTCCCATATTTACACAGGAGAGCTCTTCGGTGAGTCTTTCTAACCTTCACTTCCTGCTGAGGCCTCGCCTGATGGGACTGGTGGAGACTCGTTGCTGACTTAAGCTTGTGACTCCCTCCCCCCCCCCCCCTCCCTTGTGCGGCTGGGGGAATGGCGTGAGGGGGGAACAGGTCTTCCTCTCCCTCTCACATTACCGCAGCTGATACTCAGAACCTGTCTGGTGTGGACGGGAGGGCAAACAACCACGAGGCGTGTCTGGTCACGTGACGCGCGTCTGCCTCCGTCTCCGTCTCTGCGCTAAAGAGCGAATTCCCTGCAGGATGCTGGCTGCGCTCCGCCCATTCATTTCTGCCGAATTAGAGGTGCGATTCAGGGCTGACCCAGCAGACAGGGCCGGTGCGAGTTTCTGTCTGCTGAGAGAAGGCAGCACTGAGGTCAGCTCCGCTCCTGAATTATACATGTGTTCAGCAAGGATGGCAAATGGTGGTTAAAGTTGGTTGTGAAAGTAATGTTCGTGGATATACACAGGAAGTCCAGAGTTGCAGCCATTGGGGTTACAATTTAATTGCAAAGCATCACAAATATACCCTGAAAACCTTGCATGGACCTTTGTAATTATGTGAACGAAAGTGAGAAGTAAAATGCACGTGACTTTGGTTTGGTTTCACTTGGAAGCTGAAACTGCTTATTTAAGATATCATAATAAAGATATTGTATTGTTTTTACAGGAATGACGAAATGTAAAGTGAATTTTCAGTTGCAAATTAAAATGTAGATACATTTTCAGGATTATGCAGTTCCCGGGGTGTTCATAATTCAAATTATGCTGCCAGAGTAATTATAATAATTATTATTATAATTGTATTCAGTTTCTGAGAATCCAAATTTTTTCTTGTTGGTTGATTTTTGGATGTTTTCCTTTTGAAAAATTATTAATGTGGTTGTAAGAGACAGACTGAATGTGGGTTTATGTCAAGCCTAACTCTGCGTAGTTCTGTCATTGATTATTCCTCCCCCTGGTATACCCCACCCTGGGTTGCTTGCTAGACACTTCTGTTTCCCTCCTCCAAAATGTTTATCAAAATTTCCCATCTGACATTGATTCCTATTGACTCCTACACTGTCCCTTTAAAACTTACTCTTTGGATTTTTGGGATGTTGTTCGTTCTGGTAGCCTTGACATACACCCACTCTGTCACCCACCCTCCTCAGTTCTAAAATGAAAAGCACTCCTCAGATCCTTGCATTGATAAATGTAATTGCTTAAAAGTGCTCTGAGTTAATTGCGTAATAATTGCTATTGCAGAAAAGCTGTGGAGTTCGAGTTGAATAATAGAGGAAACTTCTGGCTTTAAAAAAAAATACATCTCAGTCTTTGCTAAATTGTTTTCTCTGCTCTTAGTGAAAATATACTGCAGTTCTGTTTTCCTCTAATAGTACTCAAGAGTATCAATAGCCTTTTTGAAACTTATATTGCCTTCACGGCAAATAGTCTTTTTTGTCCCATTTTAATGCTTGAGTAGGTCATTGACAATAGTATTTCTTCACTTAATCCTCTGGAAAATCATTGAGTGGTCTTTATCGAAGAAGCATATCCACTCTGCTGCTATGAGGTATACATGCAACAATGGAGAAGTGATTTCTACAGTGGCAGTATTCTGTCTAGATGTCGAAATTCTTCCTGGGTGTCAGCCTGATTATAACATCGGCTTTTCAGGTTAAACTGGGATATTGAAAATATTTGCCTACATTTTTGCAGGAGGACTGGCTGGCCGCAGACAAGATCAAGTCAGTATTTGAGGGGCATGGGATTGAAATAGCAGTTTTCAGACAGCTAGAGTACTGTGGACAAATCAATGATTCTGATTTGTGAAAATGAGTGGAGTTAAATTCCTTTTTGGCGGGATTGAGAGGCACTCAAGCTGACCAATGAAAACATTTTTGGCAAGGCGTGCTGTGAGAAGCCATGCCGTTTCCCGCATCGCCTTTGCCTTCAGCAGCAGTAATGCAGCCGCTTGGTTCCCAGACAGCACTGTCTACATTTTGGCTCTTCTCCTCTCCGTTTTGGCTCTTCTCCTCTCCTTTCCTGTAATGACCCGCCTGCTTGTCCTCTGTTGCCTCGAGCTCCCAGTGAGCCCCCCGCACAGCTGCTGGGAAGCTAGCCTGTGAGGTTGGTCTCAGGGTACATGAGCCAAGGGTGGAGGGAAGTGCCTGCTCTTCATTTTTCAGTCAGGTAAAATTTAAATGTAAAAATGTAATGTTTTGAATCTGGTATGTGAACAAACGAAGAAGGATGTTATTAGGAAGTTCAGCTCGTTGGAAGTGTGGGGATGTTCAGGATGTGTTTGTTGTCCAGCGGAGAGAAGTGGAATCTTGAGAGAAGACCTTTGGCCTTCTTTTGCCGTAGCCAAGGGTGTGACTCATCAAGTCGAGCGAACATAGAATGGTGGGGAGGTTTCTGTGAAGCCTCTGGAAATGCGCCCACTCCCGCAGTCACACACAGCGGCTCACCAGACTTATCCGGACTTGCGTCTCTGCCAGCCCGGGATGCTTCCGGATTATGACTGGGGGGGGTGGCTTTAGGTAAAAGTGAAATCCCAAATTCCGTCCAAGTTGAATCTCATTATATGGCTCTTCTCTAAACTTGAAAGATCGCCCACTCTCTAAAGTTAAAAGGAGCTGAGTTGATGGAGGGAGGAAAGAACCATTCAAATACACGAAAAGGGAAAATTGAACCTTCCGTGATACATTGAATCCAACTCTATGGATGTAGTAAAATGACAATTACTGTCTACTTTTTATAAGATATGAGCAGCAGGACATTTTATAAGCTTAATTGCCAAATGTTCCTGTAATGGTACAGGCAGATAACTACCAATCTCACCTTGAGTCTTTTGTTCTCGATTTGAAAATGAACAGTATTTAACCATGACACTGCTCAGCAGATGCATTGGGAGCCGAGCCATATATTCACAGCATTTTTTAATATATGGTCTCCAGAATCGGTCCTCCTTGTGCACGGTAGCGAAATTAGGTGAAAATAATGTACCAGCTCTCCCCATGTCTCAGATAAGCCCTACAGGCGCTGCTTCTGTGGGGGTTATATCCCTCAGACTCGCCCTGAACCTACAGGTGGCTTCTCGCCGTTTGTCACTGCTCTGATCCCGGCCCTGATCCCGGCTCGGTTTGTTAGCGTAGCTCGCAGGCGCGCAGCGGTGAAGGCCTCTGGACTTCTCTAGCGTTACTCCTCTGACTTCATCGACATCGGCCTGCTCAGTATGCAAGTCCGCCATCACCATCGTTCCTAGCGGTCTTCATTACAAGCGGCAAGACTGCATGAGCACAGAATATTTTGTGGGTGTGATTAACTCCTTCAATCAGGGCAGATGGAGAATCCGGACGGTGGAAGCGTTCATGTGCTGCAGGAAATCTCTGCAGTCCCTCTGGAGCAGTGGGCCGTTGAGCAGAACTCAGATGGCACTGATGCTGAAGTTGAGGAAAATATCTCTGTAATCAAGCGCGGAGTATTTCCACGTGGAAGAATATAGTCGAGGCGTACCGGTGGTACTCTTTAACCAACTCGTGCCAGGACTCAACAAATTACGCAAAGATTTTTTACGGCCATCTTGAGCGGGAAGTTGGTTAGCTTAATTTAGTTGTCGACGCCGTTCTGTCAGCGGCAGCAGCGGCAGCAGCAACAGCTGAAGAGCCGTTCTGCCCAGCCTGCTGGAAACACAGGCCCTCACATGAATTTTTATGTGGGCAGGAATAGCGAGGAGGCATTAGGGATTAGCCGAACCCTATTATGCAGAGGGAAGTGAAAGGCGATGTTGGGAGGGGATCGTGCGGATGTCTCCGGAGCCGTGATGAGTTTGACTGCGGTGTGTTTTGGGCGTGTCTGATGAGGCAGGGAAACCGTATATCTGTGTTCTTCTCCGACAGCCATTCTTTTTGGTCTGAATGAGACGGTGGGTTCCTTGTGGGGGTTGGACAGGGCAGAGGAGGCAGGTCCCAGAATTCCAAGGGCCTCTTCTCTGACCACAACCAGCTGGGTGTGGTGGAGTTTGGATGTGATTCTTCTGTATCTGCGCTACTTTATGAACTAATTACAATTACCATGAGTGAAGCCACAAAATTAGTTGCAGGTACATAATGTAGGTTGGAAAGCAATTAGCAAGGACTCAAAGTCAGTATTTTATGCTCTGGTTTCTTGTTTTCTTGTTCTTTCATATTCTGGTTCTTTCTTTACTGACTCATCTGTTTAAAGAGAGTACTGTGTTGGATCTTGAATGTCTGTTTTTCTTTTTCTTGCCTGTCTCCCTCTAAGACTTCCATTGCAGTCTGACCAAATGCTCATTTTTCTCAGCTTTGCTTGGGTATTGTGTAAGGGCGCGTTTGAACCCTCTGCGGAAAAAGCCCCTTTGTTTTCCATGACCTGCAGGCCTTTGATTATTGCTAGCATTGTCCAAGTCTTGTTCTTATTAAAGAAGTAATTATTATCAGCCCTGAAGGTCAGAGTACTGGGATCAGAGAGTTATGCTTCATGGAAAATGGTAAGAGTACAATTCCTCCATGGAATGGCTCCATTTTCTTTTTTGTTTGGCCTCCAAGGAATCTTGATGTCTGCTCTGCTTTGTAAAAAAGGGTACAAAGCAGGCCTTATGTGGCACGTCCATGCTCCATGGTCCTGTGATGTGATCCCCATGGTCTGGAAGTAGAGTTGGGGGGGCAGTTGAAAGGGTCTTTGCACCGGAGTGGCTCTTCTGGTGAACTCCACCAGCCGCTTAAGAGATGCCGTCGTCCAACACAGATTGTGCGTCGGCTGGCGCTCCGCTAGCTGCATGCGTTTCTAACAGCACTCCCTCTCTCCAGCTCGTATGCTGCGGAGATGGGGTGGGCTTGCAAGTGCGACTAGGCCTGCCGAATAGGGCGAAAAGCAAAAATACGGGGTCTAATGATACCGGCCCAAACGGCGTGTTTCCCCGGCCTCGTTGCGGCGCGGTTCCCCGCCGGAAAAAAACGCCGCCTCTCTCCGTCACCTGACCTCCGGCTTCCTGTCCGGTTCTCCGCAGGCGAACAGGGCAGCCTGAGCCACGGCTCCATCGTGGACGGCAAGTTCGAGGGCTTCATCCAGACCCGGCAGGGCACCTTCTACGTGGAGCCCACCGAGAGGTACCTGAAGGACCGGGACGTCCCCTACCACTCCATCATATACCACGAGAAGGACATCGGTGAGTTTGAGCCCGCCGGCCCCTATGTGCACATCCATCATTCCCCCCCTCCTGTCCCTGATTGAATATAATGTGTTTTTCCATTATCAGTCATCTCAGATTGGACTGTTATGGGCAAAGGCGGAACTGGGTTGGGATTATATGATATTTTTAAAAGGAATGCGTTGCCAGTGTGTGTGGATGGATAGGTTTGAAGTGAGGAATGGCTATTTTTCTCAATGAAACTGCTGTGTGATGGCAGGACTTGAATCATATTCTGCAAGACTAGCTGCACTGCTTTTTTAAAACCCTTTGGATGTCTTCGCATGAAAAAGGTTATCTCTGTGCATGCATCCTGTTGCAGTTGTTTGATTTGTGTTGGCACGCACACGTTCGAAAAGGCGCGATCGGGCAGAGGCGCGAAATCTCGCGTAGCGGCTCAAAAACACGCCGTAGCGGAAGAGCTACGCTGAGTCTGCGTTTAATCACATCTGTCTACGGCCGTCAGGCGCGGTGAGTCATCGCTGCGCGCTCCCCGCCTCTTATTTCAGCCACCTGGCCTTCTCACGCACGCAGGGCGTTACGCCTCCGCCCTCATGGCCTTCGCTTCAGACGTATAATCGTGTGGAAAGTTCTCGGTTTTTTTCTTCCCGAGCGGAGAGCTTCTTTTAGCCCGTGGCCTGCTCCGCACTGTCCTGCCAGACTTGACATTAAGCGAAACATCCGCTTAAAAGATCTCCAAGAAGAGCAAGCCGCCAATTGCAGATCAGACGTCTGGGTCATCGGTGTAGAGGCAGTTCGTATATGACTGTTACGACACACCCGCCAATCAGTGCAGGTTTCCTCTGGGGAAAAGCTTGTATACGACTGTTCTGACCAACCAGCCAATCATTGCAGGTTTCCTTTGGGGAAAAGGTTGCATGACTGTTCTGACCCACCAGCCAATCAGTGCTGGTTTTTTCCTCTGGGGAAAAGCTTGTATGACTGTTCTGACCCATCAGCCAATCATTGCACGTTTCCTTTGGGGGAAAGCTTGCATGACTGTTCTGACCCATCAGCCAATCAGTGCAGGTTTCCAGTGGGGAAAGGAGTTAACTGTTGATTTTGCAACCTTTGCAGTTTATGCGTTTCAGGGCTCTTATTTTTATCCTTGGGACAGTGGCCTAAATGGTGCGTCTTTTTGTTCCTCCTTGCGCTAACAAAGGGAGTCGAGTGTGGCCACAGGGTCTGTTTGCGTCAGCATCATTCTAATTACAGCTTCTGTTCTTTTTTTTAACCTACTTTTTTTCCCCTTTGAATAGCAGGTTGAAAATGTGCGCGTGGCCAATTCATTTCACACCGCTTGAACCTTCCGGCGTGACTGCGCTCACTGAGCCCTGTGTTAAGGCTGTCTAATGTAAGCGATTGGGGCAGGGTGTTGACAGTCGTGCGCGAGCTGACGGAGGGTTTGTTTGTGCCAGATGTTCACACCCCATCGTAGCGTGACTCGAACTGAAGTGGCCCAACAGGGGCTCTTAGATATCTTTAAAAAAAAGCGCTGGTGTAAATGTTTTGAAACGTGGGTGCCGAAGCACGAGTGTTCAGAGAAAAACGGAACTCATCTGAAGCGGTTGTGTTTCTGAGGTCAAATTCATTCCACATGGCAGCTGCCAAAGCGGCAGCATCCTGTTTTTTTCTGTTTTTTTCTTATTTTTGCTTCTCCTTTGCTCTCCTCTCACTTTCAATATAGTTTTTGGTTGGACCGCAACAGCGGGGCCAGCCCTACAAACGCGAATGTCTGTGACTGAGTGACTGATGAAGTTACACCATTGGTTGGCCGGATCACATGTGTTAGGTCCAGCCATATACTAGGTTTTAAGCTGGCCCTGTTCAATATAGTATTTCCTGCAATACAATATAGTCTTTAATGCTGAACTATGTAATGGTAGCTTCCGATTTTGCATTCCCGTAATTGTGTCTGACTCGACAACAGCTATTTTGAGTGCCGGTCAGCTGGCTGTTATTTTTACCAACATCCTTTTTCACACTTTCGTCTTTGTCATCTATATGGTCTCTCATTTCTGTAGTTATGGGTAAATAAGATTACTGTAAGAGCTGTTGGTAATTGTTCGTAAAGCGGAATCTTTATTATGTACTCCTCTAGTATATTGAAGCCATCTCTGCTTACTAATGTGTGACCAAATGCACATTTGAGTATCCGGTTTTGTACAAATTTGCAGCACGGCCATACGATGCCAAAATAACGCTTCCATTTCATTTGACCGATGTCACTGTGCTCTTTAGCACCTCCTTGTGGCGAGTCAGGATCACGCCCCATGGTCCACTGAGGTTTTTGACATCTGTTCTTTTGTTCTGCCGTGTAAATCATGTTCAAGCTGACAGCACTTAATTATTGAGTTATTATGTCATGCAAATTGTTCTTCGGCATCATCCCTTTTGTCTAGACTAAGCTCGACAGCCAATCATTTCTGCTTTATACAATATTAGACATATAAATCAAGGGGAAAGGATGAAGGCAAATTGGCTAGGAAAAATATTTCTAATATGGAAATAGTATGGCTGCATATGCTCTTGTAATGAATGACACTTGTGTTATTCATTGCTGGTTGTATATTACTGTGTATCATTTCACAGAAATACCTGACGGTAATAACTTGATAATTCATGGCAGCATTCCTAGATGTATTTCTGTGAAGAAAGATCACAGTGATACCAGCTTTTAAAAATAGGTAGAGGCAAATATAGTCTATTTTCTTTATTATGTTAACCTTAGAGCCTCTATACCAGGCAGAGGAGATTAATTCAGACTTGACAGTTGTGTAGGTTGGAGAAGCTAAAAGGAGAAACGGTTGAAAGTGTGGAAAAACAGAAAAGAAAACCGAAATGGTCTCAGACCGGGGACTTGCACAGGCACTCACCACTTCAACTTTTCCCCCTCGTTTTTTCCTCCTTTTCTTTTCTTTTACGACTGTCAGCAATTTGCATCTCAATGAGGTGGCTTTCAGCGTGGACACAAAGGGAGCTTTTTGTGTGGAATCGGAGAATGCGTTGTCAGTGATGAATAAGTGCCGTTGCTGCCCGTACCCAGTCAATCCGGTGGGCAGCGCAGGGCAATTGTCCTGCCGTGACCGTTTGTAACAGTATGACCCCCCCCCCCCGTCCCCCCTCCCTCTCCCTGGCAGTCAGCCATGGCAGACCATACGCGATGAGTCATCTCTGCTCGTTAATGCAGATGAGCTCTAACGTTTCAGTGTTGTTTTGCACTGATTTTTAGGAAAGCGATCCTTGCCCAGCGCTTCTGTGCTGCCATTTATAGACACCACCTACAATTAAGCTGGTAAACGAGACAAGGCTGAGCTGCCTGTGGGTGTTCTAATTCTAGAATCTTCTCCAGGAACATAAGCGCAAAAAAAAAGAAAAGTATCTTTGAACTCCTCTCGGCGGTGGGCATGTGTGGAAGCGCAGCTGGGTACCGCCGCCCGGGGTCTCTCCCTCGCCGGGCGACCGCTCCGCGTGAATAGCGGGTGCCGCGGGGTTTCCGCCTGACCTTCCCAGGAGCGACGGCGGTCGGTGATAAACGAGGGGGGCCGCGCTGTTCGCTCGCCCTGGCAGATGGACGCGTCGTGAGAGAGGAGCCCTTTCAAAGGGAGTCGCTCGCTACGGCGACCGTCTCCTTGGCGCAGCTGCCTGCCGCCGGTGACCGGCAGGTTACTCCCGCTCTGATTCCGCCCCGCTGACCGAGCCTTCCACGACCCCCCTTTGGCCCAGCTGACCCGCAAAAAAGGGCAGGGGGTGGAGCCGGGCATTCACTACTGGAAACACACTTGGGCCTGGAGTGTAGGAAGCAGGGCTTATTTACATACAGGAGTGCGTTTGCTTGAGTGAATCGTATCGGATTGTTTTTATTTACTTTTCAGACCAGACGGTCCTCAGGATGAACCGTGTTGTTTATGTTCCTGCACAAAGCGGTGTCATTCCCCGTTCTGTCCCCTGGTTTTGCGTTTTGCCCTCAGCGTGGAACTGCTGTCGGGTCCACGGCCCTGTCGCTGAACCCTTCAGCCATTGGGCGGGCCTCGGTTGCGATGGGTGAGGCGGGGGTGCGGCGTAAGAAGACAGGGTGCGGTCGTTGAGGGAAAGAAGCCTGCCGATGGCCCTGCGTGTGGCTCGTCTGCTCACCTGGGGCCCCCCGGGGGTTAGGGGGGCACTCAGGCTGCCAGCCCTGAGGTGGGGGGGGTGACAGCACCGTCTCTGGGTGCTCATTAGCTGTGGCTGGGCCTGCAGACAGGTTTGATATTCAGTCGCATCACTACGTGCTTCCGTTTTTACTTTTGTGTGCACATTTGTGCGTGTATGCATTTGTGTAAACGTAATATATAAACGTGTTGAGGAATTTGATTAATTCACACATTATCTCAGTTCATTCCTGTTTAGGTGTTGCGGTTAGTTCCCTGTAGCAGTTTGTACAGGAAGGTAAATGGGACCGAGGTTTGTCTCATATTTCTGTGTAGCAGTACATAAGAATAAATTGTAGTACAGTATTTTTTCCACAAAGGCGCCTCCTTGGTTTTAAATCGTTTTTTTGAAAGATCATTTGATCAGAGGGCCGCAGGTTGTTGAACAGGCCTTGTATTTTACACCAGTGGATTTAAACCCAACTTGAGATTAATGGCACTTGACACTTGGCAAGTTTTAATTATTTATGTCATTGTGTTTTTACTTTCTCTGAACTTCCAGTGTTTCTCTTTGGCTTCTCTGCATCTGCTTGTTTTTTCTTTTTTTACACAAATCTTTCAGATTTTTCACAAGCTGTACCAAAACCAAAATATTTTACGGAATGCGTCTAACTTATTAAAAAAACGAGTCTGTGCCTCCAGTAAGACTAGTTTGTTCTTCTTCAGGCTGTCAGCTGAAGCTGCCAGCTTCCAAACCGTTTCTTGCAAAGTCGTCTACAATTATAAATAGCTTCAGTGCAGTGATGCAGTTCAGTGGCCTCCAGCCCTGTTTCTGAAAAGCTAGCTTCCGCTAGGGGCAATCAGGGGTAACCTGCCATGGCTCACAATACACACTGCACCATTAATTGGTGTAGAGAGCACATGTCTCAAGTCTAGGTGAGTCATAGGTAAGGTAGGCATGATTTGTGTGTGCACAGAAAGGCAATCTGAGTTCATGTTGAGAGCATTTAAATTACAACACCGGAATACATTAACACTCCGTTGTTTTGGCTGTCTTAAGACCGGTACGTGCAGGGACTGCACGTCAGGTGGTCAGCACCAAAAAAAGGCCCTGTTTCCATGCTAGCCTGTCCTGCTCGAGCAGTCTCTCAAGCTGTTTCCCTGATAAGGAATCTCAGCCTGCTATCGATTTTAAACAGGCCGAAATCACTGAGCCAGGCCGAGAGCAGGAGAGGGTGACTGGCGGTTGATTGGAAGGAAGTAAATATTGTAGCAGGATTAGTGATGGTGGAGGAAACATTTTCAGTCCTCATTTCACCTATGCTAAAATTAAGGGAAACATCTGCGGAAGATCAATCAGAGCAGCTACTCTCTGGAACCTCCTCAATTAAAGTATTGTCCTAGCAAGAACGCCTTGGTGCACTCATTTGAATTTCCCTCGTTTTTAGCTTTATCCACTTCTGTCTCTCTCTCTCTCACACACACACACACACGCACCCACACATGCAGACAAACTGTATTTTAAGCAACAGATGTACAGAAAGCTGGGAAATTCAGACGAGTGTGCCATGGAACCACTTTCTGTTTTTGTTTTATTCTTTCCTGTGTTTTTCTTGTCTGTTTGTATTTATTATGTCATTGCTGTATGATTTGCACATTATTTTAACATCATTTTAATTTTCTTTCAGTTTTCAACAAAAACAAATTGACCTGTACGGAGGGGGGGAGGTTTCTGTGCAAGCCCATTTGTTTTTTTTTTGGTTTGTTTTTTTTTTAACCTCCCCTGCACTTTTCTCTTTTTGTTCTGTATGTCTTCTGTTTAACTTGTCTTGATTGTGCAAGTAAATTAACAAAGAAAAAAATTTACCTCCAGATGAACCAGAAAAGAAACAGAGGGAGCCTCATGGGGAAATGTTAATACGGGTAGAATTGGCAAAATATACGTGTGGCTCATTGAAATGCTTTGCAGTTTGGGTCTACCGTGAATCAGGATTATGAACGCCTCCCAGCCTGATCTATGTTTTAAGCCTTCCCAAGGCCATCCTGGCCTATAAATTATAGAAATCTCTTTATCAGGTTATTTTCCCCTAACCTTTGCCGCGATCGATATCTGTGTACCAGTTGTGTGCCGGGCGGGTGTCCCCAGGGATATCTTTGCTGGAAAGGAGCTGGAGTGTGTGTGTGTTCGTTTGGGCTGCGGTGGCGGTGCAGCAGCTGAACTGTGTGTCCTTTCCTGGAGCCTGTTTGTGAGGGAGGCGGAGGCTCGGGTGGAATTGCGGGTGGTGCCATCCAGGCTGATTTTGCGCCCTCCGCCCCGGCCCCGCCAGTCACCGTGCCCCCGAGCGACCGCGCCCTGAGCGACCCCGACTCGGCTGTCTGTTCCCGCGGAGCCCGACCGGAGGGCCGGGTCTTACGGGGTCGCGCGGTTCGTCTCCGCCACAGGGGGGCATTGTTCCCGCTGAGGGACGGCCTTTGTCTCCCGCCCCCGGACCGCGGGGCCCTCCGAGGACGCGGCGCGAGCTTCCGAGGCGCGGCGTGTCAGGGCGGGTGCCGTCGGGACTGTCCACAGCGCGGGGTTTGTCCCCCCCCCCCCGATCCGTTTAACATCTCGTTACCACCGGGAAGAATATTGAAATGCGTTCAAACAAACAGAAAGTCATCGTACTGGAAGACTTCTGTGGCAATTCTGGAACAATGCTCTGTACGCTGATCGCCTACAGTATGTCCCTCCTTAACCTGTGACTGTGATGGGGCAGGTCAGGCAGTTTGCTCATCTCTCCCTCTCTCTTTGTTCTTTGCTCTCTAAGAACGTTTGGTTTGGCCGGGACTTGTCCTTCTCCCCGAGTGCCGGACGCGTTCGTGTTTGTCTGCTTCTCACCGAGGGCGAGCTGGAGATTCTCCTTTCAATTAGCGGCGGGATGAGAGAGGGGGCGGGGCAGCGCCGGCCTCCCGTCCTGGCGGATTAGGGAAATCGGCGTCGTCAGTCAGTCCCGGCGGCGTTAGCGGCGGCGGCGCCTTTGTACGGACGGACGAGACGAAGGATGAAAGAACCGTCTCATCTCGTTCCGGGGCCCGTTACGCACCTCCTAGCCGAAGGAAGCGCTTTCTCTCCTCGGGTATAATGAGCTGCGCGAGGGCTTCTGAAAAAAGGAGCTCTCTCACCGCACCGGCGAGGCTCCGCTTCCGAGTTCGAGGACACCGTATTTTTCTGTCAAGGAAATGTTCCTGACAGGGAAGATGGCGCCGAAGGGCAGAGATCAATAAGGAGAAAAATGTGTTGCGGGGGGGGGGAAGGCGCGGCGGCTACGGCTGGGTGTGCTTGAACGCTGTCCCGCTCCTTGTCTCTTGCAGTTTATCCCCATAAGTACGGGCCGGAGGGGGGGTGCGCTGACCGCTCGGTGTTCGAGAGGATGAAGAAGTACCAGGCCTCTGCGGTGGAGGAGCCCGCCAAGGTGAGCCGCGCAGCGCGCACACTGAGAGTGTGTCTGACTGTGTCACTGCACGCAGACTACTCACACACACTTACTACACACGCACACACAGACTACACACACACACACACACACTCTCACTACACACGCACACACACACACTCTTACTACACATGCACACACACACAGACTACTCACACACTCACACACACACTGACTACACACGCACACACACACACACACACACACACTCTTACTACACACACATACACACACACACACTCTTACTACACACACACACGCTCTTACTACACACGCACACACATACATACACACACACACACACACACACACACACTGACTCCACACACACACTTTTACTACACATGCACACACATACACACACACACTAGACATATGTACACACACACACACACTGACTACACGCACACACACACACTTACTACACGTGCACACACACACACACACACGCACGCACTGACTACATAAACACGCACACAAACACGCACTGACTACACGCACACACACACACTCACATACATTCAGACACACGCATAAAACAGTTGCTGAGCATCAGGGGACACTCCGCTGAGACCATGTGCATCTCTGACTCTGTGACAGCCCCAGTCAGAGGGGGCGCAGGCAGACTCCCACGCACGTTTAGCTTCCACGCGCAGCTGGTTCTGTTCCTGGCTCAGAACAGCCGCCCGCCCTCAGGTTCACCGCTTTGTTTCCCGCGCTCCGCCGCCGCATGAAAGCCGTCCTGGGGACCCGGGCGCGTTTCTGATGTTTCCGTTTCTGAAATTCAAACCCCTCGAACGCCGCGCTCCTCCGACAGGGGAGGCCTGTCAATCCCACGGCTTGACAGATGTGGTCTCCCTTCAGTAAACAGAGGAAACGTTGTCGCGTCTCCCAGCCTGAGCCTGTGGGCCGATCTGTATCTTACTCCCAGGACTGGGTTGAGGAAGATATCTGGGAGAAAAGGAAATTGAGATAAAGACGGTTAAACACAGAAAAATCTGTTACCGGGAACAAGTGAACACCACTGTACTATGCTCTGTTCTCAGCTCACAGACACGTGTTTTTGTGTCATCGTCAGCACACGTTACATTGCAGGCATTTAGTAGAAGCATTTACATTTATGCAGCTGGATATATCCTGAAGCAATGCTGGTTGTACGTTGTACCTTGCTCAGGGGTACAACGGCAGTGTCGCAGGAATCGAACCAGCAACCTTTAGGTTACAAGACCAGTTCCTTACCCATTAGTGCACTTCCCCATGTGGGAAAAAATATAATGTGGAAGTAAACCTGAAGTATACTATTTTATACTTAAGAATTTTTGTTTATTTAAGTATAATTAAAGTTTATATCAAGTATGCTGAGTGTACTATTTTTTCACGAGGCAGGTAAAGCTTTGTCCTGATGAAAACACTTTTAGAGTTTTTTTTTAAGGGAACAGGTGAATTGATTTGTTTTATCGAACAGGGCTTCCATGCTAACGGGTTTTCACTAGATTAGAAGACATGAAGTTAGCATTCCACTGTCATGGTCAATGGTGTGGTCAAGGTCATCTTGCCTGTCTAATGGAGCCTTTTCCCTGTCCTGGCTTGGCTATGTGTTCGTCCTTTGTTTCCCGCTTTCTGCCCCGCTCGGAAATCTACTCACGCCTCAACCAGACCCACCCTGAAATGTCACCGCCATAAAATGAATTTTGTTTGGGGGGCCCGTGTTCCTCGCACGGTTAACGCGCCAGTAAACACAGCCGTCCGGAGGTTGCTATGGGGATGTCACCTGCCCTGCGCGCCGACGCTGACGGACCGCGGCTCCCCGTGCCGTTGTTGAAGCCGGTGATTCACGGGCTCTCCTTCGCCGCGCTGAACGTGTTTAATGATGATGTTGGGCTGAAGGCTCCAGGCAGTAAATGGAATTCCCTCACGCCTCTCCGCCGAGGTAAATTAATGAAGCTGGTGATAATAAAACTTGTTTGTAGTATTGCGTGTTCCTCTGGTGCCTTTCCACGGATGATTACCCACTCTGTTGGCGTGTCACAGTGTAAGTTCTAAATAACAGCTGGAGTAGTGCTAATCTTTCTCAGATCGGTCGCGCGCGCGGTTTTACGCCGCCGTGGAGAACGTTGGGTTAACCGTGATCAGGTGATTACGGGCGTGCTTTCCCGTCTATTCTACCCAGCGGTCCTGAGGATCCTCTCGTCCTGTGTCTGTCTGTCCTGGTTCCCACAGTACGCACACAACATTTCTTTAGCCCTTGATTTTCCTCTTTTAAAGCTGCAGTAGGGTCCGCCCACAAAGAAAGAGACACACCCCCCCACCTCCCCTGTTTTTATACATACATTGTCATGCATGTGCATCAACATTCCTAACTACACCTGTTCGGGAAACTGGATTGCGGGACTACATATTGGCCTAGCTACACTAAAAATGTCAGCACTGAGAGGCAGCTTGCCGCGTCTAGGACGATGACCAAGAACTTGGGCCACATTCCTGATTTTAGTACTCAAAATCTGAGGGTAGGAAGAACAGTGTATGGTGCTGGATTTCTCTCACAGCAGCTGTTTTTGTGATTGCTACCAATTAACCTACTTGTGCTTTAATTGCCCCTGTAAGTTTGACAAGAGTTTCGTGGTAAAATTTGGTGTGTTCACACTCAAAATCATACCTCAGTTTAACACCTTAAATACAGTTTAACGTCCCCACAGGAGACCAATGAGGTGGTGGTGGAGGAGGAGGAGCCGTCCGACGGGCCGGTGCTTCTCAGGAAGC
This sequence comes from Anguilla anguilla, assembly GCF_013347855.1. NCBI lineage: Eukaryota > Metazoa > Chordata > Actinopteri > Anguilliformes > Anguillidae > Anguilla > Anguilla anguilla. The sequence continues at coordinate 45,086,632 of NC_049205.1, forward strand.
GGCGAGCGGCCCAGGTGGAGAAGAACACGTGCCAGCTCTTCATCCAGACGGACCACCTCTTCTTCAAATACTACGGGACCAGAGAGGCGGTCATCGCACAGGTACCGCTAACAACCGAGCCGCACTCGTACGCGGGTCAGAAAAAATAAGCCCAGTCTCCATTAAATGAAAAGTGTCCTACGAGGGTATGCACATTAGCTCTCGCTGTGGACTGGATGTGTCTCCCTGGGATACGCTCTGTTGTCTTTGGGCTTTGATGACTAATAAATCAAGAGGGCGAGGGAATCGCTGAGCTCGGCAGAAGCGGGCGAAGTTCAGCGAGCGGCGACGCCAAGCGCGGACCGAAGGCCAGCGAGGCCCACACACGTAGAGCGGCCGAACGAGCGGCCCCTTTCCCAGCAGGGGGCGACAGAGAGGAGGCGGGGGGGCTAATGATCGCCGCTGTGACGGCGGTAACGAGCATGTGCCGCACTCGGAGGCCGTGTCCGGCGGTTTCGCGTCGCTGATGTGTAGGAGGAGTTCAGGATGACGGTCGCTGATGATCCAGGTGCGCTCCGGCCCAGCGTAATCGGCGGCTTCAGCCCGTGTGACTCTCCCCAACCCCCCCCCCCCTACCCTCCCCAACACGGCCCTCGTGAATCAGCCGTCTCCATTGGCGACGCCTGGGCTGATTATAATTGCTGGGGGAGCAGCGGGATAATTGGAGTTATAGGGGCTGTGGCGGCGAGGAGGCGGGGAGCAGGCTGGGAGATGGGGAGGCCTTTTGTTTGAGCGCCGGAGAGGAGCGGGCCTGGTGCCAGGCCCGGCTCTGGAGCCGCAGAGGTGATTAATGAGAACCCGAAAAGAAAGCGCCGCTCCTGGGATATCTGTCCCCGCAGAACCCGAGGAATAAGCTAGTTCATTATCGCCTGCTGAATAAGAAGTGTATTTTTATTCTCCTCCCGTTTCGTTAGGACTTCATTAAAAGATCAACAGGCAGGTGCTTTTTTTTGCGCTGCGTATATTGCCTTTTTTTAATGATCCGTGGAGGCGGTGGGACGTCTTTATGCGTTTAGGGGTTTTATAGCTGTATATATATATATATATATATATATATAACCTGTGAGCTTTTTTCCCCTCCCGTCGTTCCAGATCTCCAGCCATGTGAAAGCCATCGACTCCATCTACCAGACCACAGACTTCCAGGGCATCCGCAACATCAGCTTCATGGTGAAGAGGATCCGGGTGAGTGTGTGTGTGTGTCTGTGTGTGTGTGTGTTTGTGTGTGAGAGAAAGAGAAAAAGAAGAAGAGATGGAACTGGAGAGACTTCCTTTCCATCTGCAGTATGCTGCGCTACTGAAAAAACTGATGAAATGCATGAATCCTCCCAGTGACTGCCTGGTGCCTTTTTACTTTGGTAGCTCTGAGTTTTCTCAGAATTCAATTTATTTCTCTTCTGAAGAGGGGTGTCTGTTGGAGTTGGTAACCGGCTGGGTTTTAATTGGAATCATTTCTCTGTCTGGCTTCTTTTTGTGGCCAGAGTCCTTTTGCAAACAACAAAGAAACGTAGATGCGTGAGTCTTGCCTGAGGTGCGATTCCTCAGCCCTCAGTGACACCTGTATCATTATTACTCCACCCCACTCTGCTCTTACTCTTTGCTCTGTTCTCCATACCTCAGTTCTGCTCAGTCCCCAGATGTGTGCTACCTTATTTACCTCGTTCCTTTGTTTATTCATTCCTGCGGTCCCTTCTTCCGTTGTTTCCAGATCAACACGACGAGCGACGAGAGGGACAAGTCTAACCCTTTCCGCTTCGCCAACATCGGGGTGGAGAAGTTCCTGGAGCTGAACTCGGAGCAGAACCACGACGACTACTGCCTGGCCTACGTCTTCACGGACAGGGACTTCGATGACGGCGTGCTGGGGCTGGCCTGGGTGGGGGCCGCTGCAGGTACCAAAACCCCTGGCCGCCCCCGAGGCCAAAAAAAATCCATCGCCTTTCCCCTTACTGTGGCTCCAGACCGCTACCGGAACTTTCCAAACCCAAGATACACTTAATGAGTGAATGCATTTTTTCGGCACCTGTGCTTTTTTAAAATAAATGTAGCCTGATGTATGTTCACACACGTAAATGAAGTGCGGATCAAAAGACATGCGTTTGCACTTGCCCCTCGACCCCTCTGAAGAGCCAGTAGCGGGTCACACACAGTTTGGGAACTCGTGCTGTAGAGCTGAAACTGCTCTCGGGTGTGGAAAACGGCAGCATCCGTTTTCCACAAATCAAAAACGAGCTGCTGACTCGTTTTTGATTTGAAATGCTCAGTAGACTATTTGGTTTTGCTGGGCTATTGCCCTTCCTCCTTACCTAAATTGGTCTGTAGTAGTGGGAGTGTCTTCGGTTCCGCTGTTTGCGGTCTGATAAATATCAGCATCGCACCCCACTGTATTTCCATTAACCCTGGAACACGACCCTCTTATTGGCCTTTCTCCCATAGCCCTCCCATTGTAATGTGCGGCTCAGACTGCCTCCTAAGTCCCAGCGCTTGTGGGGACTGTGTTTAGCGAGTGCCCGGTCACCCGCAGTTTCGGCTTAATGCACGCGCGCTACGATCAGCGCTTACGGCGTCGCGTTTTTTACCTCCGCCGCTCGTCCTCGAGCGAACCCGACGTCCCTGCCGCATTTCCCCCCCCCCCCGCGCAGCGTAGACCAGGACCCCATTAATGCAGCTTCCGTTCCTGAACGCCGCTTGAGACGAGGGAGGGAGGGAGAGAGAGAAATGTACGCGCACGGTATCGCCGAGCGGCGCTTCTCTGTTAGCGCTCCTCAGAAGCAGCCCGCGCGGCCCGCGCGGTGGTCACCCCGTCGGCGTCGGAGCGGGAGCCGCCCGGCTGAGAGGACGGGATCAACGGGACGGTAAACCCAAAGGGCTCGCTGCAGTCTTTCCTTCGGCAGGGCGTGGGTGTGCCGACGGACAACACCGCTTCACCTCGGTGTGTGCCTCCGCAGGCGCGGCTAAAACCGCTTCACCTCGGTGTGTGCCTCCGCAGGCTCGGATAACACCGCTTCACCTCGGTGTGTGCCTCCGCAGGCGCGGCTAAAACCGCTTCACCTCGGTGTGTGCCTCCGCAGGCTCGGATAAAACCGCTTCACCTCGGTGTGTGCCTCCGCAGGCGCGGCTAAAACCGCTTCACCTCGGTGTGTGCCTCCGCAGGCGCGGCTAAAACCGCTTCACCTCGGTGTGTGCCTCCGCAGGCTCGGATAAAACCGCTTCACCTCGGTGTGTGCCTCCGCAGGCTCGGATAAAACCGCTTCACCTCGGTGTGTGCCTCCGCAGGCTCGGATAAAACCGCTTCACCTCGGTGTGTGCCTCCGCAGGCTCGGCTAAAACCGCTTCACCTCGGTGTGTGCCTCCGCAGGCGCGGCTAAAACCGCTTCACCTCGGTGTGTGCCTCCGCAGGCTCGGATAACACCGCTTCACCTCGGTGTGTGCCTCCGCAGGCTCGGCTAAAACCGCTTCACCTCGGTGTGTGCCTCCGCAGGCTCGGATAACACCGCTTCACCTCGGTGTGTGCCTCATCAGGGGCGGCTAAAACCGCTTCACCTCGGTGTGTGCCTCCGCAGGCGCGGCTAAAACCGCTTCACCTCGGTGTGTGCCTCCGCAGGCGCGGCTAAAACCGCTTCACCTCGGTGTGTGCCTCCGCAGGCTCGGATAACACCGCTTCACCTCGGTGTGTGCCTCCGCAGGCTCGGCTAAAACCGCTTCACCTCGGTGTGTGCCTCCGCAGGCGCGGCTAAAACCGCTTCACCTCGGTGTGTGCCTCCGCAGGCGCGGCTAAAACCGCTTCACCTCGGTGTGTGCCTCCGCAGGCGCGGCTAAAACCGCTTCACCTCGGTGTGTGCCTCCGCAGGCTCGGATAACACCGCTTCACCTCGGTGTGTGCCTCCGCAGGCGCGGCTAAAACCGCTTCACCTCGGTGTGTGCCTCCGCAGGCTCGGATAACACCGCTTCACCTCGGTGTGTGCCTCCGCAGGCTCGGATAACACCGCTTCACCTCGGTGTGTGCCTCCGCAGGCTCGGATAACACCGCTTCACCTCGGTGTGCGCCTCCGCAGGCTCGGATAACACCGCTTCACCTCGGTGTGTGCCTCCGCAGGCGCGGCTAAAACCGCTTCACCTCGGTGTGTGCCTCATCAGGGGCGGCTAAAACCGCTTCACCTCGGTGTGTGCCTCCGCAGGCTCGGATAACACCGCTTCACCTCGGTGTGTGCCTCCGCAGGCGCGGCTAAAACCGCTTCACCTCGGTGTGTGCCTCCGCAGGCGCGGCTAAAACCGCTTCACCTCGGTGTGTGCCTCCGCAGGGGCGGCTAAAACCGCTTCACCTCGGTGTGTGCCTCCGCAGGCGCGGCTAAAACCGCTTCACCTCGGTGTGTGCCTCCGCAGGCTCGGCTAAAACCGCTTCACCTCGGTGTGTGCCTCCGCAGGCGCGGCTAAAACCGCTTCACCTCGGTGTGTGCCTCCGCAGGCGCGGCTAAAACCGCTTCACCTCGGTGTGTGCCTCCGCAGGCGCGGCTAAAACCGCTTCACCTCGGTGTGTGCCTCCGCAGGCGCGGCTAAAACCGCTTCACCTCGGTGTGTGCCTCCGCAGGCGCGGCTAAAACCGCTTCACCTCGGTGTGTGCCTCCGCAGGGGCGGCTAAAACCGCTTCACCTCGGTGTGTGCCTCCGCAGGCGCGGCTAAAACCGCTTCACCTCGGTGTGTGCCTCCGCAGGCTCGGCTAAAACCGCTTCACCTCGGTGTGTGCCTCCGCAGGCGCGGCTAAAACCGCTTCACCTCGGTGTGTGCCTCCGCAGGCGCGGCTAAAACCGCTTCACCTCGGTGTGTGCCTCCGCAGGCGCGGCTAAAACCGCTTCACCTCGGTGTGTGCCTCCGCAGGCGCGGCTAAAACCGCTTCACCTCGGTGTGTGCCTCCGCAGGCGCGGCTAAAACCGCTTCACCTCGGTGTGTGCCTCCGCAGGGGCGGCGCGGCTAAAACGGAGCTGCGCTACATCGCCAAAGGGCCGAGGCCTAAACGGGCCCCGAAGCCTGCTCTTACACGGCCCCGCCGGGGCCCCAAGCTCCGGCCCCTCCACCTCCTCCTCGCCGGACGGCCCTCCCGTTTCGTCTAAACGAGGCCGGCGGCCCCCTCTTCATCGCCGCGTCCCGACCGCGCGGTCCGGGGCTAATTTCAGGCCGGGGGTTTAATTGAGTGCAGGGACCCGGGCGGGCTCCGGAAAAACAAGCGGCGCGGAAATCGATGCGAGCAAATTAGCAGTGTTCTTATAGCGCCGCGCATCGATCCTCAAGGTTTCCCCTCTCTCCCCGATCCCGCGCGTGATGCGTTTGGGGAAAAAACCTCCCCGTGACGTTTACTGGAACCGAGCGCTAAGCTGGGGACGCCGGGGGGGTCCTCCGGCCGGGCCCCCGGTAACGGTCTCCTTATCGGATCCGGCCCGTTGCCGCCGGCACCGGGCCGCAGGGGGGTCCATTCCACACCGGGGCGCAGGGGGGTCCATTCCACACCGGAGCGCAGGGGGGTCCGTTCCACACTGGAGCGCAGGGGGGTCCATTCCACACCGGAGCGCAGCGGGGTCCATTCCACACCGGAGCGCAGGGGGGGGTCCATTCCACACCGGAGCGCAGGGGGGTCCATTCCACACCGGAGCGCAGGGGGGCCCATTCCACACTGGAGCGCAGGGGGGTCCATTCCACACCTGCGCTGTCGGGTGGAGCGCGGCGAACGGGGCGGCTCGCTGGGCGGGGGCGCTTTAGCGGAGAGTCGTTACCTTTAAACTGGCCGCCCCGGGGTGGGGGGGGGGGGGGGGGGGTGACTGGCACACTGGCGCGTGCGGGCGCGCCATCTGCTCTCTCTTTGGCACGGGCGCCGTTTGGCCCTGATTGATGGCGGGATTAAAGGCACTATTAGCTCTGCTGCCTCGCTCGTGTAGAATGTGCTGATTCATTGGTTCCTGCTAGTAAGTGTAGGAGGGCGGTTTTCCTTCTCACAGAGCAGAGCGTTAATATGACCCGCAGCGGGCCGGAGCTCTTTCAGCCCCAGTTCGGTGTTCTCCCATGACTGCAAGTTTGGACAGGACCACGGTACCAGACCCCGATGGTGCTGACTCGGCTCTCAGCCAGGCCAAATTAGGTGTACACCCACCTCCCCAATTGGATTCTGGGCTGGTCTCTTAGCCCGTGAGCGCAAAAGAGGGGAGAGTGTGATGTTTCTGAGAAGGTGAAATCCCTGATTCTGTCCGCATGGAGTTTGAACGCTCCACAGAGCCAGAACTGAGGACCCTGCGGCCTAGCGGCATTCTGCCAGTGGAAGCCCGAGAGAGAGAGAGAGCAGGGAGAGAGTGAGAGAGAGAGAATACCGGGAATGAGTGAGATAGAGAGAGAGAGCAGGGAGCGAGTGAGAGAGAGAGAGAGCCTCGTCTGAACTCAGCCAAGTTCCTCTGTGCCACTGCTCCTCTCTCCACTTCTGACTCACTCTTTCTTTTTTTTTTTCTTTTTCTTTTGCAAGTCAAATGAAACGTTAGATCGGTGTAGCTAGCTGTCCATCTTCCGAGTTGGAGCGAGCGAGCGGGCGGGCGGGCGGGTGTGCGGGGTGAAGACGCCTCCTCTCTGCACCCTCCGCTGCGCTCAGTCTGTTTCTCATTACCCGCATCGCGTATCCAGGGAGCGCTTAGCATGGGGCACCACCTGGCTCCTCCCACACACTCCTGAATGGCTGAGGGAGCGAGCAGTGGCCCGGAACTTTCTTTTGTCCTTCCCTTCCCTTCCCTGTCCTGTCCTGGCCTGACCCGGTCTCATTTCTCACGGCCTGGCGTAGAAACCGAGGACCAAAAAAAAAAAACATTAGCACGACCTCATCGTTAGCACGATTCGGAAAGCGCACCTGCTTGTCTTCCCACTCCACAGTTTATGATGTCATTGCCCTAGAGTTGCGATCGGGTATTCCAAATTAAGGATTTAAAAATGGGTCACAAATGGGGGTGTCTCGTGGCATAGCCTGTAGAGCACTATCCACGTGCTCATTGCAAGCCGCGATGTCGCCGGTTCGAGTCCATTTGACGCACGTCTCTCCCTCTCTCTTCCCCTGTTCTTCCTGTCTCTCTACACTGTTCTGTCTAATAAAAAACCCAAAAAATAAAATAAAATTTTTAAAAAATGGGTCACAAATGTAAGCAGAATCTGAACAAGCACACGGTGCTCCAGAAGCTTCCACGGAAGCTTGCCCCCTGAATTGCCCTCTGGTTGAGCCCTGTTATACTTTCCATCTTAAGATGTTCCCTCGGTAACGATGGGGCACTCTCGCCCGTGTGCCCGCAGGAAGCTCCGGGGGGATCTGCGAGAAGAGCAAGCTGTACTCGGACGGGAAGAAGAAGTCCCTCAACACCGGCATCATCACCGTGCAGAACTACGCCTCCCACGTGCCCCCCAAAGTCTCCCACATCACCTTCGCCCACGAGGTCGGCCACAACTTCGGCTCTCCGGTGAGTGCCGGGGTCTGGTGCGCCTGCGTTTCGGACGCACGCAGAGGATCCTGGGAGCTGGTGCTGATGACTCGGGGAAAACCCGCTGCTCCGTTGTGTGGGAATGCGTATTTCCGATCATTTGATATTTGAATGTTCTGTGAGTCCCACGATAGAGAGCATTTGAACACTCAAACCCTGGTTTTCCCTTAAGTGGAATTTGAAGCTCCTGTTCTTATTGCGTAAACAGCGACTGCACAGAGATTTGTGTACTCTTAAGCTTTCAGACAAAGACACGAATGATGTCAGTAAATTACGTGAAGGAGGGTCCCTGGCTCTGCCTCATGAATATTAAAGAGCAGTGTTTTTGCTTATCAATAAGAAATGGAATAATGAATAATAAGGAGTCAGTGATTTGTGAACTTCAGTTATTAAATATTCAGTTATGTATTATAACTGTGATTGAGCCATGTGCCATTCTGACCCTTATTTTATTTTTGTTGTGTGCATTTAACACAGCTTATGACAACATTATAACCAGAATCTCTAATTGTTCTGAATAGTTCTGATGGCCATCTCAGATCATGCACTTTCTTCTGGTTAGCATTAGCTGTTTGCTATTAGCCAGTGATGGCTGTCAGGAAACAGATTTGCATCCGGGCTCTTGCTTAATGTGAAGGGAAGGCAGAGTGAAGCAGCAGTCTGGCTCTGTTACTTGGACAGCTGGACAGGAAGCAGAACGCCCACCCCCCCACCCCCCCCCCCCCTCCCCATTCACCTGATTATTATTTAATTTACCCCCCTCCGCTCACCCCAGCACGACTCGGGGACGGAGTGCACCCCAGGGGAGTCCAAAAGCCAGGACCTGAAGGAGAGGGGGAACTACATCATGTACGCCAGGGCCACGTCCGGAGACAAGCTCAACAACAACAGGTTCTCCATCTGCAGCGTGCGCAACATCACCCAGGTGCTGGATAAGAAGAGGGGGAGCTGCTTCGTGGGTAAGTGCAGGAAGCCGGAGACGCCCAGTTGGCAGAAGCACCTGGAGCGTGTCGTTTGTGCTGCCGTGAGCCGCGTCGTACAGTGATGTTACAGTTATGTGCATACGTACTGTGTGAGGGTTGAAAGTGTGCTGTGCAATGGAGTCTGTTGACATCGAGCTTGTTGCCTAGTCATGAGTCACAGGATCTGAGTGAAGCAGTGTGAGGCGGAACCAACAGCTTTAGAAGTGGACTGGTGTGAAGTTGAGTTCACACTTTTGTGTGTGTGTGTGTGTGTGTATGTATGTCTGTGTTTGTGTGTGCGTGTGTGTGTACGTGTGTGTGTGTGTGTATGTGTGTACGTGTGTGTGTGCTCTCTCAGAGTCCGGTCAGCCAATCTGTGGTAACGGCTTGGTGGAGGACGGGGAGCAGTGTGACTGCGGCTACAGTGACCAGTGCAAGGACCAGTGCTGCTTCGACGCCAACCAGGCAGACGGCAACAAGTGCAAGCTCAGGCCCAACAAACTGTGCAGGCAAGCAGCCGTGCTGCGTCCGGCCCACGTTCGCACATGGAGCAGGCATGTTCCGGCATGTTCCGCACAGGCACTGGCGTAACCGACTCTCTCCCCCCACACACAGCCCCAGCCAGGGCCCCTGCTGTACCAGGGACTGCGGCTTCAAGACCCGGAACGAGAAGTGCCGGGAGGAGTCGGAGTGCGCCCACCAGGGCATGTGCAACGGAGCCCAACCCCATTGCCCCTCCTCCGAGCCCAAAGCCAACTTCACAGCCTGCCACGGAGAGACGCAAGTCTGCCTCAATGGGGTGGGTGTTGTGTGTTATATGGGTGTGTTTCTGAGTGTGGGGTTTGGGTGCTGTGTGTTATATGGGTGTGTTTCTGAGTGTGGGGTGGGTGCTGTGTGTTATAGGGGTGTGTTTCTGAGTGTGGGGTGGGTGCTGTGTGTTGTGTGTGGGTGTGGTTCTGAGTGTGGGGTGGGTGCTGTGTGTTATAGGGGTGTGTTTCTGAGTGTGGGGTTTGGGTGCTGTGTGTTATATGGGTGTGTTTCTGAGTGTGGGGTTTGGGTGCTGTGTGTTATAGGGGTGTGTTTCTGAGTGTGGGGTTTGGGTGCTGTGTGTTATAGGGGTGTGTTTCTGAGTGTGGGGTGGGTGCTGTGTGTTATATGGGTGTGTTTCTGAGTGTGGGGTTTGGGTGCTGTGTGTTATATGGGTGTGTTTCTGAGTGTGGGGTTTGGGTGCTGTGTGTTATAGGGGTGTGTTTCTGAGTGTGGGGTGGGTGCTGTGTGTTATAGGGGTGTGTTTCTGAGTGTGGGGTGGGTGCTGTGTGTTGTGTGTGGGTGTGGTTCTGAGTGTGGGGTGGGTGCTGTGTGTTATAGGGGTGTGTTTCTGAGTGTGGGGTGGGTGCTGTGTGTTATGGGGTGTGTTTCGGAGTGTGGGGTTTGGGTGCTGTGTCTTATATGGGTGTGTTTCTGAGTGTGGGGTTTGGGTGCTGTGTGTTATATGGGTGTGTTTCTGAGTGTGGGGTGGGTGCTGTGTGTTATATGGGTGTGTTTCTGAGTGTGGGGTTTGGGTGCTGTGTGTTATAGGGGTGTGTTTCTGAGTGTGGGGTTTGGGTGCTGTGTGTTATATGGGTGTGTTTCTGAGTGTGGGGTTTGGGTGCTGTGTGTTATATGGGTGTGTTTCTGAGTGTGGGGTTTGGGTGCTGTGTGTTATAGGGGTGTGTTTCTGAGTGTGGGGTTTGGGTGCTGTGTGTTTTAGGGGTGTGTTTCTGAGTGTGGGGTTTGGGTGCTGTGTGTTATAGGGGTGTGTTTCTGAGTGTGGGGTTTGGGTGCTGTGTGTTATAAGGGTGTGTTTCTGAGTGTGGGGTTTGGGTGCTGTGTGTTATAGGGGTGTGTTTCTGAGTGTGGGGTGGGTGCTGTGTGTTGTGTGTGGGTGTGTTTCTGAGTGTGGGGTTTGGGTGCTGTGTGTCATAGGGGTGTGTTTCTGAGTGTGGGGTTTGGGTGCTGTGTCTTATATGGGTGTGTTTCTGAGTGTGGGGTTTGGGTGCTGTGTGTTATATGGGTGTGTTTCTGAGTGTGGGGTTTGGGTGCTGTGTGTTATAGGGGTGTGTTTCTGAGTGTGGGGTTTGGGTGCTGTGTGTTTCTGAGTGTGGGGTTTGGGTGCTGTGTGTTATAGGGGTGGATGCGTTTCTGAGTGTGGGGTTTGGGTGCTGTGTGTTGTGTGTGTGGGTGTGTTTCTGAGTGTGGGGTGGGCCCTGTGTGCTATTTATCTGGACTGCATTTCTTCAGATTCAGCTCATATCGGATCAGCCTTTGCTCTAAAACCACTGGAGGTGTGATGTCATTCTAATTCCCAGCTATGGTGATGTCACTTGATGAAGGCTCATTTTCATTGGCTAGAACCTCTTAGTTCTCCTATTGTGTGTCTAAGGCCAGTAGACCTGGCTACATTCTGATACAGTGGTGGGGTAATCCAGGAAGGTTTGTTTTGGTTTGATTTAATTGCTGTGTGTGTCTGTGTGCGGGTTTGTGCCTGTGTGCGTGTGTGTGGGGGCGGAAGGCAGCAGGGATATTGATGTAATGAGAGTTTTGGAGACAGCTGTCCAAACCCCGGATGCGTATGGGGGTGTGAGCGTGTGTGTGTGTGCGTGTGCGTGTGGACAGATGGTGAGGATGTGTCAGGAGCAGGGCTGCAGCTTACCTCCCGTATGTGTGTGTGTGCGTGTGTGTACGTACGTGCTTGGGTGCGTGCGTGCACACGCGTGTGCGTGTGGCGTCCACGTGTGTGTCTGAGTGACTGTGCAGAGGGCGGTGGTGAACATGGTGTGTCGAGTACAGGTCACCCCTTTATCTTTATCTCTCTCTCTCTCTCCTGACAGGGCTGCTCTGGCTCCATCTGTGAGAAGTATGGCTTGGAGGTGTGCACCTGCGCCAGCTTGGATGGCAAGGATGAAACCGAGCTGTGCCACGTGTGCTGCATGGAGAGGAGTGAGTCTGACTACCCTCACTACACTACACCTCACACTAAACCTCACACTACACCTCACACTGCACCTCACACTACACCCCACACTGCACCTCACACTGCACCTTACACTACACCCCACACTGCACCTTACACTACACCTCACACTACACCTCACACTGCACCCCACACTGCACCTCACACTACACCTCACACTACACCACACACTGCACCCCACACTGCACCTCACACTACACCCCACACTGCACCTTACACTACACCTCACAATACACCTCACACTGCACCTTACACTACACCTCACACTACACCTCACACTACACCCCACACTGCACCTTACACTGCACCTTACACTACACCTCACACTACACCCCACACTGCACCTTACACTACACCTCACACTACACCCCACACTGCACCTTACACTACACCTTACACTACACCCCACACTGCACCTTACACTACACCTCACAATACCTCACACTACACCCCACTCTGCACCTTACACTACACCTCACACAGCACCTTACACTACACCTCACACTACACCCCACACTGCACCTTACACTACACCTCACAATACCTCACACTACACCCCACTCTGCACCTTACACTGCACCTTACACTACACCTCACACTACACCCCACACTGCACCTTACACTACACCTCACACTACACCCCACACTGCACCTTACACTACACCTCACACTACACCCCACACTGCACCTTACACTGCACCTTACACTACACCTCACACTACACCCCACACTGCACCTTACACTGCACCTTACACTACACCTCACACTACACCCCACACTGCACCTTACACTACACCTCACACTACACCTCACACTACTCCCCACACTGCACCTTACACTACACCTCACACTACACCCCACACTGCACCTTACACTACACCTCACAATACCTCACACTACACCCCACTCTGCACCTTACACTACACCTCACAATACACCCCACACTGCACCTTACACTACACCCCACACTGCACCTTACACTACACCTCACAATACACCCCACACTGCACCTTACACTACACCTCACAATACACCCCACACTGCACCTTACACTACACCCCACACTACACCCCACACTGCACCTTACACTACACCCCACACTGCACCTTACACTACACCTCACAATACACCCCACACTGCACCTTACACTACACCTCACACTGCACCTCACACTACACCTCACACTGCACCTTACACTACACCTCACAATACACCCCACACTGCACCTTACACTACACCCCACACTACACCCCACACTGCACCTTACACTACACCTCACAATACACCCCACACTGCACCTTACACTACACCTCACACTGCACCTCACACTACACCTCACACTGCACCTTACACTACACCCCACACTGCACCTTACACTACACCTTACACTACACCCCACACTGCACCTTACACTACACCTCACACTACACCCCACACTGCACCTTACACTACACCTCACAATACACCACACACTACACCCCACACGGCACCTTACACTACACCTCACACTACACCACACACTGCACCTTACACTACACCTCACAGTACACCTCACACTGCACCTTACACTACACCTCACAATACACCTCACAATACACCCCACACTGCACCTTACACTACACCTCACACTACACCTCACAATACACCTCACACTACACCCCACACTGCACCCCATGCTGTACCCCACACTACACCTCACAATACACCTCACACTACACCCCACACTGCACCCCATGCTGTACCCCACACTACACTTCACAATACACCTCACACTACACCCCACGCTGTACCCCACGCTGCACCTGCCTCGTGGTCCTGCTGTCTTTCACACACAGGCTCGGACTCCAGATGGCCAAGATTCCTGTGTGATGAGGCATTTTCATGTGAAGCTGTGGGTTTAAAGTACCAGAGTAACACCTGGTTGTTGCTTTTTTAAACATTGAACCCTTCCAAAAGGAAGCAGAGACATAGAGGACCTTAAAGTAGGAGTACTGTGGTGAAAGATTTGTACAGACATATAGCTCCAAGTAAAAAGTACTCTAGAGGGAAAGAGAGAATGGTACAGTCTGTAATAAAAGCAACAGGAAGTGAGAGCTTGTTTGAGTGACGGCCCTGTGTGTACCTGTACCCCCCCCCCCCCCCCCCCCCAGTGAAGCCCAACACCTGCAGCAGCACAGGCTCGGAGAAGTGGGCGCAGTTCTTCAACAAGAAAATCACCACCCTGCAGCCCGGGTCCCCCTGCAACGACTTTAAGGGCTACTGCGACGTGTTCATGAAGTGCCGTCTGGTGGACGCCGACGGGCCCCTGGCCAGGCTGAAGAAGGCCATCTTCAACCCCGAGCTCTACGAGAACATCGCAGAGTGGATAGTGGCAAGTGGCAAACCCCAAGCTTAAATGCAGATCCTCACCTAATCAGTACAGGCCTCCGATAGAATCTGTTGCCTCGGGTATTTTTATTGGAATTTAAAATGTGAAAATATCTGTTTTTGGAAGTTGGCCATAATATCGGTTTAATTTTAGCCTTGTAACTTGTATGAACATTGTAATTTGTGGCATGAATATTATGCAGCTTCATATTACACTGTCTGTCCTCTATTTTAGATAAAGCTCTTCGTCCTTTGGGTTTTCAGTATTGAGGCTCTTTCTGTGTTTTTGTGTACGTGCGTGTGCGTGTGTGTGTGTGTGTGTGTGTTTCTGTTTCTGTGTGTGTGCGTGTGCATGTCACAGGCTCACTGGTGGGCAGTGCTGTTGATGGGCATCGCCCTCATCATGTTGATGGCCGGCTTCATTAAGATCTGCAGCGTCCACACCCCCAGCAGCAACCCCAAACTGCCTCCACCCAAACCCCTGCCTGGTGAGTGCAAACCGGGGAGGGAACCGTTGTGCTAAACTGTGTCTGAGGCTGCCTTCAAAAACCTGAGTTAAAGGTGCAGTATGTAAGTTTGGAGAAGAGAGCGAGAGAGAGCTTAATTTTGAAAAAACAGGTAACATGATTGACAGCTGGTTGGTAAGCCTCCTTGCAGAGAGCTATCCTGATTGTTTGTTAAGATTCAGGCGCAGTGAAATTTTGGGGCGGCTGGGTCTGGGGCAGTCCGAGAGACCAGATTTATTTCTTAGAGCTTATAATTTATGATATCTGACGCAATGTGAAGAAAATTTACAAAAAAAATTATTTAAAAAAACATACATACTGCACCTTTAAGTCTAATTTAAGATGGCGAAAAGGTAGGTGTTCTGTCATCTACTCTGCAGAAATGCAGAAGGTGACCTTGTTCTAATTTAGAGTTAACCTGAGAAATGAACTAGGGAAAAGTGACTGAGGGAGTCTGATGATGAAGAGAGACTGAGATGAAGATATAGACAAAGAAAGTGGTCGATAAACACCATGAAAGAGAGACGAAGAGACTGGTGGAGAGCGGCGTCCGTCCCTGAAGGACCCGTTAAAATGAAAAGGGTCTTAACGTGGCCTCGCTTGTCAGGCTCTTAACCATAAATCACCGTGAGCCTGGACACAGTCAGGGACGAGCCAGCCAGCTTTTGGGATCTGAGATACTGAAAAAAAAAAACAATGGCTGCCTTCTTCTTTCTGACAAACCGTGATATGTGGAGGCAGCGATGCAAGCCAATGTCCATTGACCTTTTATATATAACGGTGATTAAACGTGCTACGACCAGTCCGATTTCAGGATGCTCTAGGGAGATTAGCTCTTAAGGTAAAACAGGAAGTAGACTGGCGGGTGGTTGAAACTGTTGAAACCTTGATCCGAGCTGACGCGGTCGGAGAAAACCAAGGCCGCACGGCAGCAGGCCGAGCTGGTGTGGGTTTATCTGGCGCTGATGACGTCACTGTGCGAGCGTCCTCGAATGACCTCGGCGTGTGTCCCCCCGTCCTTAGGCACCCTGAAGAGGAGGAGACCCCAGCACACCAACCCCCAGCCGCAGCCCCAGCGCCACCACCGCCAGCCCAGAGAGAACTATCAGATGGGCCAGATGAGACGCTGAGGCCGGACTCTCTTTGCCTTGGTTCTTCCTAGTGCCTACAGTGGGAAAACTTCACTCCAAAGAATTACCTGTATCAGTCGTTGCCCAAATCCCCAACCCCCAACCCCCCAACCCCCCACCCACCACCAAACGCCAAACCCACCGGCCGTCTCGAACGAACCGCGGCCGAATTTAACCGGAGAAGGTGAGCAGAGAAAAGACAGAACGGAACGGGCGGACGTCGCTGTTCTGAGACGGCAGCGGAGCCCGTGTCCGTCTCCCTTTCTCAGCGTCTCTCAGAGGAGCAGCCAGAGAATCCCGGCGGCCATTTTAATGCAGTCTCAGCTTCTTCTCCCAAAACTTCCCTACTTTTTTCCCCTTAATTCTGGAAATGTCCAGTCTGCAGTGGTGTCCTCGTGGGACCTTTTTTTTCTTTTTACCCCCCTCCCCTCTAAACCCCCCCTCCCCCCACTTTAAAAGGGACGACGCGCTCCTGATTGTAACATCGTGACTCGCAGGTGACAGGGGGTTTTTGCTGCTGAGTAGGGCCAGGAAGAGAGACCACCTCCAAGTGGAAGAGACTTCACATTGCCAATGTAATTAACATTGTTTAAAAACGAAAAAAAAGCGCTGGCTTTTTATTTCTAATGCATACGCGTACTTTCTGCGTGCAATTGTACAGATATCGCAATATAGTTTTTTTTTCATTGTATCATAAAAGAAAATGGATCCTTTTTTTTTTTCTTCTTCTTTTTTTTCCTGCTGTTTGATGAAGATGACTTACTGTTTTAATTGACACTCTCAGGATTTAAAAAAAATAAAAATAAAAATACAAAAACAAAGGAAGGGCCTGGAAGTGAGGGAGGGGCTGAGAATGTTCCGGGTGCTTTTTATAGCAGCTGCGAGTAAGGATGGCTTACCCTGTGGTGTTAACCAGCTGACTTTCACATGGCATGCGCACATGTAACAGCTGTGAAAGTGTAAACTGCGTTGGCTGTTAAAATAACAGGGCATGCAAATAGATCGATGTTGGCTCATGTACAGGGGCTGCTGGGTAACGGGAGGGAGGGAGGGAGGGAGAGAGGGAGGGGGGGAAGGAGGGAGGGATGATGGGATGTATAGATGATTGAGGCATAGCTCCTTGGTGACATTTTAAGAAATAAGCCTGAAAGATTGTCGAGACCCTAGATGTGGTAGTTTGATATTGTTTGCAAAGAGTACTGAGAAGCTTCTCTTCGACTTTGCGGTTTGCTGGTGAGAGCATGTAGGAACATAGGGATAGGTGCGATTTTTGTTTTTTTACTTCAGACTGCATATACTCATTTTCTCAACTGATATTTAATTGCTCCCCACCCCACCCAACACCTCACCATACCTTTATGTTACTCAACAACAAAAAACCACTAATCACAGCAGATGATGTGTCTGTTGATCAATCCCACTGTGATGAAGGGATGAGAGAGGGAAGAAAGAGAATGGGAAGCCTTGTGTCCAGCAGAGGGGGTGCTCGCATTGCACTTTCAAACGGTTTCAGCTCGTGAGGCTGCATCATATCCACCCAATCACACGATCCTGACTGGACACATGTGACTGGAGGACTAGAGATTTAGGGGGGTGGGGATTGACCAAAAGAGGTATTGAAAAAGAAAATGAGGCAACTGCCGATAGTCCTGTTCATAGACAGACTGACCATCTCCTCTCACAGGGTAGTATCTTGTAGAGTGGAAACATGACCATGCACCCACTGAAAGCGTTGTATGCTACAGTGAGTGGAATGCAGTTTTTAAGGACCAGCTATGCTGAATTTAAAAGCATTCTTAAAAAAATGTAAAAAATTCCAGTGTGGAAATTCAGCGTAGTGTAATGCATAGTGGAGTACTTTACAAGATGATAATTTCCAGACAATGTTGTTTTACTGACTGAACCTCACTTAAAATCAGTTGCTTTTTATGATTGCGTTTCTCTTTCTCTTGTTTTTGTCGATGCAGATATTTTGTATATATAGGAGATGTTATTGATGGAATGTAGAGTTTGCTACCTGTGTTTTAACTGCGGTGAGAAGGGAGAGTCCCTCAGTGGGTGTGGCTTAGATGCATGTAGTGTTAGGTTTGAGACGGAACAAGGCAGCCAGTCAAAGTCCAGACCTTTCACCCTCCCACTCCCAGTCTCCCTAGTGACCTGTAGCTCTTTCCACTCATCCCAGATAGGCAATTAGTGGATTTTAGGTAGAAAATGTGGGTGAAACCAGAGGGCTTTCTCCCCCAAAACTAAGCAGCGGTGTTCTGCTCGCGATTGAAGATGTGAACTACGTGCCTGAATGGAGAGGGGAGAGAGATACTGCCCAGAATATCCCTGCCCAACACCCCCCCCCCAAACACAAATTGACCATATGCCTGATCTGACCCAACAAAGAGTCAAAGGGAAAACCAGTCTAGCGGGTGACAAATATCCACAATGATGTATCAGTTTCTGATTGGCGTGGTCTCAGGAGCTTTGGGTCAAAGTACCGGGAAAAGCTGCTCTGTCCCCCCCCCCCCCCCCCCCACCCCGCCCCCCCCAAGTAAAAACACGCAAGGACCTGTGACTTAAGAGCTCAAACGGCTCCACAGACGGTTGAACTTCACTTCTGTTACTGCAAGACCCAGCTTGACCAAGAGGCAACCGAGGCCACTGGCCCGGAGGAACCCTTCTCTTCTCCACATTTTTCAGCCATTTTGAATTTTTATTGCGTTCTGTTCCTTTGATGCTCTACGACGTTACGCTCGTTTTAATACTGGGTTCAGTGCTTCTGAATCCTCAGGGAGTTCACCTGGAGGGGACACTTTGAAGGCATACTAAAGCCATGCAACTCCACAGGGCACTACCACCTGCATGGTTTCCTCATATCCCTGTACGGTAGTACATGGAGAGTTTGCTTTACTTTTGGAGATAACAGCTGTTTTTATACATGTGTAATGTCCGTTTTTTTTTTTTTTTTTGTATTTGAATTCCAGAGAATAATCGTTTCAAAGGCAAGTTCAGTTTACCAAATTAAAAATTCAAACAGAATGAAAAATGTATAAACTAAAAGCTCCTTTGGTTCTAATTCTGTATTTCTGTTCTGTATTGTGCTGGTTGGAATGGGGTTCGTGCTGGATAATAAAGTAATGTTTTCATCACTTTCGTCATTAGTAAACCTCCTTTGAGTGTGGTAGATTTAATATTTTTCCCATGTTTGTCCGTTTTTCCTGTGGTCAGTTCAGATTTAAAAGTGTGGAGGGTTGCCTGAAATTTTAAATTCTGTTTATGAAGCTCAGTAAAATTCTTTGAGAGAAAAGTGCACTGAAATTCCCAGTTTGAGTTAAAATGTGGTAGGTGATGTAAGCAGATGAAATAATGAAAAAAAAGTCTAATACTACTGTCTGATTTTAACGTCCGCTGTGTTTTATACAGTATCTACGTTTTTTTTTTTTTTGTTTGTTTGTTTGTTTGTTTTTTTGTTTTTGTTCTTGTTGGGTTCACTTTGGAAAATTTTTACTAAAAAAATGCAAAAAGTATTGTGCAAAGGTATGTAATTTTTTTTGAAGTACTTGAAATGCATTAATAAAAATAGAATTGATCAAAATAGTTTTGAAAAACTTTGTTCTCAGAGGTATGTATGTCTCCTTGAGATGGAATGTTTTGGCTTTTTTATTACAGTGCATAAGGTTTGCTGCTGAAAAGTCACCTGGAAAGCCCATCTCAAAGTGAACCTACCTTAGTAGGACACGTTTCCTTTCACATGAGAGGAACCTGAAGCTCTGAGGTGACTCCTCACCTATCCCCTATTTAGAATCTCACTGGTGTGCGTAACTGGGACATGCATACACACACACAAACACTCACACACACATTCACACTCACATTCACTCACACACACACTCACACAAACGCGCGCGCACACACACGCCTCTTAGGTGTGCTGCACTCAGCAGTTGTTTTCACAGATGGCATTATAGCTCCAGCCCAGCTGAAGACATGCCAGAGGAAAAAATCTGCAGGATTCTAACAGCATAGCCAGCTCTCAGGAGGAGGATCTCCTGCCTTTATTGCTGGGTTTTTTGCTTTGTGTATAAATTTCAATGTTAATGATGCAGTAACCAAACATATAGGGTTTCTGAAAATGCTGGACTACCTAAATTTTAATTTATCTGTTTGGGGGGGGGGGGGGGTTTCTCAATTATAATTAGACATCGGTGTGAATTATTGATGAGTGATATCTGTGGAAGCTTTTGTATTGACTAGTGATATCTGTGGAACTGCTTTCATTCCAGATTTATAAAGATTTCTTTGGAGAATTGAACTCCCAAGACAACCACAGATTTACCATGGCGGCTCCTGCTCATTACTCTGCCTATCTTTTCCTGTTTCTCAGCTGTGAAAAGTAATGCTGGTAACCCCTCTCTCCAAACGTCCACCCACTCTCAGCATCCAAGTAATGAACTGCTTTTCTTATTTTTGCAAATCAACATGGCATCTTGTTTTTGCAGGCGAATGCTCTTATCTTATGCTACAGGGACCGCTCTCTACAGTTTTTACTCAAATGTTAAATAGGCCTCCTTGAGCACTGAATACATTTCACTGCTTGATTTGTATATCAAAAGCTCTTGCATTTGTTTTTGTATCCTGAATATCTATTCTGGTCTGATTCCTGAGAACATTGTAATGCAGCAACGTGCAGATAGTGGTCAGAAAGATGGAAACATTTGTAAAATGGGGCATACAGAGTATATCGAAAGCAGGTGCTTTCTCATAAGTGGTACCTGAGTTAATTACGCTAGTAACATCCCATCATGCTCAGTGTCATGAAACAAATACTGGGCAGGTTTGATTGCCAATAATTATGGCTTGTATGGCTATAATACAGTGATTCTGAAAGAGGGGTGATTGTTGGAACATGTTTGGCAGTGATTAATGCAGCCCAGCATTGTCATGTGTTATAAAAAAACTGTCTAATGTGCTGTCGGCTCGAAAGTCTGAGGGCAAGATATTCTTTGGGGGGGGGGGGGGGGGGGGTGTACATACCTTCTATTGTTATTCCCTGACATTTCGTGAGTAAAAGTGTGATCCCAAATAAAAGCAATGAAATGGATGCTGGTGGTGTTAAATGGAGGGATAGATTTTTCCGCGATTTATGGCTTGTGTCCAAAATTAGTCTGCCACTGGCATTTGGAAGGGTTACTTTCTGGGCCAAATATCAGCAAATGGTACAAAATATGAAAGCAGCGACCAAATAACTAACCGATAATCAGAAGGCTTGTCAACTGAGAAGATGGTCTCCGTTTATTCACTCTGACTCAGTTTACTGGTGGTGTACGTCATAACATGTCTGTCCTCTCAAAAGTGCAATATTGGCAGTAAAGTAGACAGATATGATTCTGTTGTGGAGTCTCTGTCAAAATAAGGCGTTGCTTCGAATTTTTGCGAACTGAAACTTTTCTTAATCTGGGATAAACTATATGAAGTTTCAGGCATTAAGACCTTCCAGCACTATCAGTGACGTACAGCTCAGGTCCCACCCAGACGGTTCTCTTTGGCTGAAAATAATCACGCTGTGAAATATCATAGGTCGCATTTATAAAGCATTTAGGAACATTACAGTGGAAAAACATGCGTAAACTACATACATTAAAAACGAAAAAGGAAAAAAAAAAAAAAACCAATGACACAAAAAACGTTTAGTGGCCACAAATTAGAAATGTATTGTCATTGTCCCTAATGATGTAGGGCTAACAGCCATTGGGAAACGTACTTTATACCATATATAGTTAGTGTCTGTATTGAAAGAAAACAGTTTTCACGTTAGCTGTGTATTCGCTTCCTTTGTTGTTTCTGACGTCTCGCTTGGCAGCGCACAAATGTTATCTCCTGCGACGGTTGAAGATTAGTTTCATCGTTCGTCTTGGCACAAAATGACACCCTGCAAAATACAATTTTCAAAGAGTCAATGCAATGCAATGTCAACATGGCAATGTCAATTTGTTTGTTACGTTTTTAATTTAATCTTCATTGGAAAAAGGATAGGCCTATTACTTTGTCCCGCCATTTATGGATCTGCAATGCGAATGGAAATATAAGTGTTAGCCTACTCTCTAATTTAAGTTGCAAATCCTTGTTATCAAAATAGACAATTTGTGCAATTGTAGAGGTTATTCACTAGAGGGTGCTAATGACATAAAAAACGTGATTGTTGGTATCCTAGCTCAGTCTATTTGCCAATTGCTCATTTTAAAAGACGTGACACCATGAAAAATACGCTATAACCCTAATTGTTTTATATAATTATTTCAGGTTTTTAAATGGCTCTGTTTCAAAGTAAAATGTGACACTTTTGTTCTTATGTCAGCCATTGCGCATCAAGAGATGCACATTTGGATGAGCATTTGGATGAATTCATGCATAGATGAATTTCCAAGCTCATGCATGGCAACTAAAGGCTCAGTGGTTCTATGGTGTGTTTCATCCGTCTCTCTCTCCTCACTGGCATCTTAACGTATCCCCTTCCCCTTGTGTTTTGTTGTTTTCCTCAGCAGGGGCATAGTAACAACACTGTAGTATAACTTGTGCACCATTCAGAGGCTAATCTCATATCAGTCTTTTGGGGTTCAAAGCATTTTACAGTATATGTAACCATTTTAAATCACATTTTATAACTGAACTTACTGCCCACTGCAATAAATATTTTTGTTGTGTAACATTACTGTCCAGGGAGGGCTAAACCCCTTGGTCTTTCAAAGCTTGCTACTCAACTATCAAACCAATATATTCCCTTAATAAATCCCTGTTCCTAGCTACCCCTAGGCTACTCCTCTCATATTCATAATCGCACATTTGTGCTACTTACTTTGTCTGTGTATCCCCTGTCTTGATACGTATATTGCCTAAGTTGAGTCCTGGCCTCTTCCTGTCTCTACCCCAGGGGATAAAGGTCTGCATCGTGTTCCACACGGTGGCCAGGACTGGCCTGCCCTCCCAGTGGAGCTTGAACAACATCAGGTCACCAATATCTGAGTCCAGGGTGACCAGGAAGGTGTGTGTCTTGTTACCTGCTACCCCGTCAACACTAAGAAAGGAAAAAAGTAGACGGTGTAAGGATTTCAATGTGGTTAGCAGGTTGAGCTGGATTCAGTATTCCACACAGATGTTGGCAATAATTAAATACTAACAAAAAGGAAACAGACATTTTAAATGTGGGTGATTGGAGAGGCAGCTGACCCACATAGCCTCAGGGAAACAAGACCGAACAGACTTGCATCTCTCACTGTAGGAAGATGGGCTCTGCGTAGCTCAGTTTCTACCCTCCACTGCAGCTTGTGTATGGGAAAGCAGCTAATAGTTGGGTGGAATACTGTCTATAAGAGAAAGGGCATTCTTTTACCTACCATACTTGAATTATTAATGTTTACTCTTATACAGGAATCCTCTCATTTGCAGATGCATGAGTGCTCCATTTGCTCACGCTTCAGCTGTTATTTTTCTTTTTTTTTCTCAAGTGTGCTGAAATTTCTCCCCTTGTAATGGGGGACTACTCAGCCTCTTTCTCCAGCTGTGTGTTTCAAACGAACGTGTTAGAGGGGAGAACAGATGTGTGCCTCGGCTGTAGGGAGAGAGATCAGAGGGAAAGAGAGTCCAAGAACCAGCATCTGTCTCAGAGGGGCGATATACTCACAAAGTGAAGGGCATTTTCTCACTCTCTTCCTTGGTACCAGTGAGAGAGATGGTGAGGGTGGGTTTGATGTTCTCCACCTGGTTTATGAATTGTATCTTCAGTTGATAGTGGTAGACTACAGATGAGAAAGAAAGTACATTGGTTTTGTTTAAATAACATTATCTACCCTACTTTTAAAAAGAACAAGGATCCTATACCACAGAACCCCTGAAGTCATGCCTGGTGTTACAGATATTGGGAATATGGACATCATTCAAGCCCCGTTCTCAAACAGAATGCGTGCTCTGTCCTGGAGAACAGTGAGCAGTATTGGACGTCGTTAAGATTCAGTGATCTGTAGCTGCTACGCAGAGAATGAGTCAACAGGCTTTAATGGTAGAGCCTTTTTAACGCTGCTGCTATGGGCTATGGTCCATGGTCCACAGGGAACAGATTGTGCCTTTTTCAATCAAGAGACCATCTCAGCTTTCCAAATGCCTTTCCTTCCATCTTATTCCCATACATATTCTCAGTGAGAGCCCAGATCACTTCAACCAGAAATGCAATAATATTAAATGACTCCATTTTGAAAAGTTTGCGTTAACAGACGTCTTTTGTAGTAACAAGGCTTGCTCATGTAAAAGCATAGCTAATCCTCTTATCCCCCCCCTCCCCATTTATGTGAGAGTACATGACATTTCTATAAGTAGTTTTTGAGAAGTTTGGAGGTAAAGTGACACCCGCAACCTTTGAAAAAAATGAAATCAATTATCCAATCAAACAAACACTGAATAAGGACCACTCATGTAGGAAAGGTTTATGCAGCTGTTTCTCTTAGGTTAGGTTTCATCTGGCATTTTGACAAACATAAATCCAAATTCCATCTGCTAGCGTCACATAACGATGACTGTGCCCGCTGGTCTGTGCCAGAACCTGGGTTTATTTGGTTAGCACGGACGGTAATGACTGTATCAGGAGCATGCACTCCGCTGACCTTTGTAAGGCTGGTGGGAGCGGGTCTTCAGGTACAGTTTCTTGCTGGTCTTGGTTTGCGCCCTCTTTATGTCATGGCCCAGTCTGTTGCAGCGGTTCCTGCGGCAGTCCAGGCAGGCGCCCCTGTTGAAGGCGCTCTCGTCCTTGCACCAGTAGGCCGTGCTCTGCTTGTCTCTGTTCAACAGGGAGTCGATGAACAGGTAGACGGCTCGCTCGTGAGAGCATTTCACTGACTTTTGGAAACCTGCCCCCAAAAGAAAAGGTCACTGAGGTCAACAGGCTTGGTAGGCACTTTATTTACTGTCCTCTTTCTAGTAGTTGCAAAAAAAAATCATTAAATCTGGCAGGATAAAAGATGTGCAAAAAAACAAACAAACAAAAATTCATGTGCATTTGACATGATTCCAATGCGTATTTATATAAAAAGGCTGAATCCAGTCAAGTTGATTTTGATACATAAAAATTAATGCATTAGATATGAGAAATTCAATCAACCAAAATCTTTACATTTGTCCATGCCTAATGACTCAGTAATAGTGAAATTGAGTACATTATGTCATTTTGTGACAGCTCTGGTATACTGTACTAGGCAGAGACCAATGAAGCATCCCATCCCTTTGTAGTGGTGGACTGGTCTTTTGGGAATAGACAGGGATATATACTGGGTTCTGCTGTTTTTGTATATCATCAGTCCTTTGATCTAATTTAGATATTTTCTTTTATTAAGAACCTGTCAGAGAATACTGTCAATCTCAAAGGGAAAAGAACATTGCCTTATCTCAACGATGTGAGGACTGCCTTTCAGGCAGACTATTGTGCTCCGTGATTTCCATGATGAGATTTCATGCCCCTGAGGCAGAACGCACAACAGAAGCAGAGGAATAATCCACATAATTATCCCATAAGGATGACAGCTGCTTTTATGTGCTTGTGCCTTTATACAGAACGTGCGGTTTTGATTGGTAACATCAAACTCTATCTCTGGATTACTTTGCAAGGTTCCAATTGAAATTCAGCCCCGTACAATAATATAGTTTTATATTTATAGATTCAGCTATACTTAATAATAATATTCATAAGTACTTATTCAGCCTAGAGTATTATGCTGTAGGATACTCTGGGTGTTAGGTTAGCTACAGTTTCTAAGGCATGATACTTTTTGTGTAAACTAAAACTAAAATACTAGATTTAAAAATAAACTCATAATCCACTGTCAAGCATTGCCTGAATGTGAGTAGGAGCCCATTTTTCAAATGTGGGATTTCTCCAAAAACTCTAATTTGTGTGTGTGTGTGTGTGCCTGTGTGTGCACATGCATTGCCACTATTAGCAACACGTGTTGGTAGATGTATGCTGCTATGTGTACATTTGTTGATGTATTTGTACATTTGTGCATGTATGCGCTTGCATGTGCTTGAGCATATACATATGTGTTTGTGTTTACGTTTTCACTTGTACGTGTGCATTTGCACACTCTAGCCAACCCACCCTTTCACACGTACCGCCTAGTCCATACTGTGACAAGTGAGAAAATAGCGTGCTTATATCACAGCCCGGTTGGAAGGCTCCTCCGTTGGGGTAGAAGTCAAAGTGCCCCACTGGCTGCTGGATGCCCATGCTCAGTCCCATGTGCTGCTGGGTAAAGGTATGAATGGCATCTACAAATTTAGCGTCATCAGGAGACAGCCTATCAGTGTGGGACATCCCCTCAAACGCTGGGCCTGTAGGGTCCAGTCCTGGAAAAGGAAACACAAACTAATTAAACATGATTTGAACATTTTAGAGCTTCGCTTCCATGATTCAGCTAATTTCTGTGTGTGCTTCCTCTGGTGGTCTACTTGTGACTCTATCAAAGTAGTTACTGTATCAAATAGCTAGAGGTTAATGGTGTTGAGTATAACCAGTGTCCGGGGAGGACTCGGCCAAGAGCGCAGTGGTCCTTGTGCTCCTTGCTTCAAAGCTGTGTAAATGTAACAGTTATGTAGGCATAGTAAATATACTGTGGTATGATCAAATGGAAAATCATTATATATTTATAGTTTGGGCATTTAGCAGGTGCTCTTATCCAGTGCAACTAACACAGCTTACATTATTTTACGTGCAATCCATTCATACAGTTGGAAATTTATTGAATCAATTTAGGTTAAGTACCGCACACATGGATACAATGGCAGTGCTCCACCAGAGAATCAAAGATACAGTTTAAGATTATGATCACAGTTCCCTGATCAGAGTGCCATGCTGTCACCAAATAATTATCATTTCACCCTTATTTGATATACAGAGAGCTTCTGCAGTATAATGTCACCCAGAAGGAGTAAAAGACATGGCTCTTCCTGTCTTAAATTATTCCACTATTTCTCATCTCCTGAATCATAATCACAGAGCAAGGATAGGCAGACTCAAACACAGCAGAAGAGAATTAGAGAACTTAAGGGTACAAATTAATTTTTTGATGAGAAACTGTATATTCATACTTAATGAATATAAATAGCATAATTATGTTCAATGCTATTGAATCACATGGTTATGTTATTTAAATTAATCAAATATGAATATACAGTTTCTTATCAAAAAGATAATTTGTACCCTTTTACATCTAACAAACAGCTGTAAGTACATGAGAGACATTAAAAAGAAATACAGTATTAAGAATCAGAGCTCCTCCCACCTGTGATGCGTCCAAGCTTTCTGGATCCAGTGAAATAGCTACCAGCGAATCCTGAAGCATGAGCACCCAAGCAATATCCAATCAGATGGACCTTGTCAGGGGGAAACTGGGAAGACTCCTGCCGTGCACACAAGGAGCAGTTCAGCCTTATTGACGTCGCCCTGATGAAGTGTTATGGGTTTGTCTGAGGTAATAAGGATGCCATGATAACTGTTCAATTGGAGACATGCTGTATGCTTTCCTTTCTGTTTTCACTTTTCAGCCTAACCTTTCAGCCAGAGAAGGAAACTCAGCTAAAACATGCAAGCTTGGTCAAATTTTTGTAAGGATAATTTACATTCAAAATTCCAGAATCATATAAGAAGCAGTAGAGTTAGGGTTAGAGTCTATGGGAGAAGATCTGACAAATGTGTGCTTTGTGGCTCATACTACTTGCTCCCATGTAAAAGGACT
Organism: Anguilla anguilla; assembly: GCF_013347855.1. Classification (NCBI taxonomy): domain Eukaryota; kingdom Metazoa; phylum Chordata; class Actinopteri; order Anguilliformes; family Anguillidae; genus Anguilla; species Anguilla anguilla. The sequence goes on from NC_049205.1 coordinate 45,113,907, forward strand.
GTTTCAGCGCTTCCTGATGTTTTCTGTTGTTTTGGTCTGTCAGTCCGTGATGAGGTCAGTCAGTGTGAGTCGAGTAACAGAGTCTCCATCAAAAAGAGCCATTAAAGATTTTGTTAACATAAGAAAAGCCTTTTCCTCTCATTTAGTTCTCTTTTAATAGGCTTCGGCAAGAGAAAGGCAGAAGGTTCAGCATTCAAACCATCATATAATATAATGAGAAAGTTCATCTTCTGATTGCAAAACCTATAACAGTTCTGAATTCAATATTTTTTTATTCACCAGTTCTCCTTTTAATCAGGTTGAATTTCTGGTCTTTGAGTGTGAGTCCCTGTCTGAGTAGTACTGAGACGCCTCCTTTGTCAGAGACAGCAGTCCTGATTGGCTGTCTTACCTCCAGCCACTGCAGCAGGTGGGCCACATCCCGCCCTGCCACCCGGGTGTTCTGTGCAGCAGTGGGGTAGTGTCGGTAGGCCAGAGTGAGCCAATCACAGATCACCACGTTGACGTCTCTCAGGGTGGACTTCAGAGCTACCGCCAGCTCGTGCACCCAGCTGTCCATCCTCCCATCTACCTGGAGCAAGAACATTGAATCATCTTGCCAACCTGGTTCAGGTAAGCAGGGGATTATGGGTCCTATTGGTGGAACTGGAACATCACATGAGTGGTAAAATGCACAGGTAATCACATGTGCAGTAGTGTGTGTGTGTGTGTGTGTGTGTGTGGGGGGGGTGTGGTTATATTGGAATGGGCAGTTATAGACTGCTTCTTGGTTTGTCTCTGCAATGCAGCAGTCTCCAGGTTAGCACACATGCTCTGATGCTCACAGCACCAAGCACCTTCTTTTGAGTCTAAAGTCATACCTACTGTATGTGTGAATATCTTTCACATTAAATCTATTGCATATTAACTCATTTATCTGTTGTTATCTGTTGTCTGTCATTTATCTCCCCAGTGGTGGAACAAACTCCCTGTCCCTCTCCGAACCTCCCCCTCACTACCCATCTTCTGCCGTGGCCTGAAGACTCATCTCTTCAGACTATACCTAGACTAACCACCACCACGCTATATATTTCACTCTAAATCCCCCACCCCCCCTTTTTCATGACACTTGTTACATGTTGCCCCATCCCAGCACTTTTTGGTAATTTGTATTTGTCCTAATACTGTAGCTTATTCTTCTGCCTAGTTGGCTTTGCAGAGGTTAGGTCCGAATAGTGTTCACTGTGTGAACTAAACTGTGTTCTTGGCTAGAAATAGCTGTACAAAATAAGTATTGTATCTTACTGAACCTGTGTTTAGTAGTTGTCTATGACCATGAAATGCACTTTTTGTACGTCGCTTTGGATAAAAGCGTCTGCCAAATAAATGTAATGTAAATGTAATGTAATGTTGTCATTAGTTGAGTTGCTTGTGCTCTTTTAACTTTGCCTACAAATATACAAATAATTGATTTCTAAGCAGCAGTACATGCAGGGTCATAAGAATATACTATATTTACATACAGTATCATTACATTTAATTCTGTGGAAGTGGTTGAGCCTATCTATAATTTAATGGAATAAGGCAAAGGACTGAATCATCCTTACCGTCCACCCGTGGATGATGATGATCAAGGGGTTTGAGGTGTTGAACCTGCAGGAGTGTAAAGACTGTGGAACGTATGGCTGGAGAGTGCAGGCGTCTTTTAGGGAGCCTCCCTCTGAATACAGCCGGAAGACAGACTGTGGAACGTATGACGCCTTCACAGTGTCTGGTTGTGAATTCCACAAAGAAACAAAAAAGAAACAAAAGGCAGGTAAAAAAAAAAAACTAGGACTACAATATTTTAGGACATGACGAGGCCTTTCATTGATATCCTCAGTGTGCATTTTGGTGATAGCGTTCATTCCCCAGTTGTATAACAGATAACAGGTGGACTAGATCTATGATACTGTAAGCAAATCAAAAACAGAAGGATCTTTTTTACACCAACCTTGACATGGGTTATGTGTACACTCCCCCCCCCACCCCCGCCAATTTCTGCCGCTCTAATCGATATTATATATTGACATCCATGACCAACGTTAATTAGACATAAAAAACTTGAAAATGTTTGGTAGACACCATGCTATGGGCACAGAATGACTCAATTAAATGTGTTGCATTTCACCATTGACACTCAGTCCGGCCTATAAATACAACACATTTTTAACTTGAAGAAAACTATAATTTATTTATTTTTGCCCTAAATTCTCCTAATTATATATAGTTCAAAGTCCAGGTTGGAGAACACATGGACTGGCTACACAATTATTTCCTTTGGTCATCTGATATTGCTAAACATTTAAGTGTCCCTGTTGACGTATTACATGCTATAGTTGTATAATGCATTGCACACATTCCTGCTTATGTAATAGTCAAGGCCATGTTGTGCAAAGAATCCGGACTGAGTCAGGATCATGACGTTCTGTTCCCTGTCTTTAATAAAGACAGACACAAGTAAGCACCCCTGCTAAAACCACATTTGTACAACACATTTTGAATCGGAAAACTTGAGCTACTGTCTTCAAAGTCACTGCTTTGCTCACTGAACACCCCAGTTCTTAGTTTGTTGGCTTATTGTTTATTTATGTTTCACGGGGAGCAAGAGATGCTTCTGCAGTGTTCTGAAAGCAGCCCAACACAAAAATTGAGCCGATGTGCATTTGATATAGGGTCATATGTGTGACCTGTCCCTCTTCATCCTGTTGTACATTTTTAAAAGGCTTATGCTCCTAGGCTTTTAATCAATCACAAATGGAAACACGTGACTAAATATTTTTTTGTCCTCATGCTGTTTTATGATATGTGGTACAGTGTGATTTATTAAACCTGATAAGTTGATTTGTTTTTCAAAATATTTTCAGCTTAGCCCAATCATGACAAATTGCTAATGTACTCAGACCTGTAAACCTTATCTTCTCTTTCATCAAACAGTCAATTTTCACAATCCACAAAGTGTCTGTACATTTCTTTTATGTACAGAAAATGTGAAAGTGCTTAGGCAATAAAATTACCTCCATATCATAGTTAATCATAGAAATTCTCTTCTGGCAGAAGTGAGGTTCTGCCAAGAAATCATAAAAAACTACGTCCAGAGGAAAAATAAAAGAACGTTCACTTACCCGTTTCCTTTCTTCCTGTTCTCTGTCCATCACTGAGATGGGAAAAGATCAGCAAGCAAGCCAGGATTTTTATGACTCCCATAACATTCGTGAGAACAGCTAAAACTTGTATGAAAAAGGAAAGAAAACGAGACAGGAAGGTGCTAGATACTTGGTATTTATAGCACTACATGTGATCAGGCCGCTGATTATCTTGATGCCTATTCAGTCCAGAGGTGAGACGTTGGGTGTCGGTGGGGAGTCTTATTGCCCGAGTGTGTGAAAGGCATGGCTTTACAGCCAGGGTAGGGGGCCCGGGGAGGGATAGAGGCACCTGGGAAATTGAAGCTCTTTCTGATTGGCTCCAGCCTTTAGTAGGGCCAATTGGATAGTGCTAAAAATGAGAAGGATAGTAAATAATAATAGTAACTAATAATATAGAGGGATAGCAAAGGGTTAACTACAGCAAGAGAAGCAAAAAGAAGTGAGATTTCTGAGGTTATGGATCTAGGAAATCTCCTACTTATATTTAGAAATATTTACTAAGTAAGAAGTAAGTAAGTTCATATACAGCCATGGAGGGATATTGTGTGTGTGTTGGCCTTTTAATTGATTAAGTCTTGATTGAACAACTAATTGAATTTCCAATCTGAAAATTGGCATCACTAAACATAATCTACCTTGAAATATCTTCGTGAGAAAGTTTCCATGGGAGGCATGTTTGTGTTAATGTGAAATGATTTATTTATTGTCGCTAAATTGTGCCCAATGAACAAATCTCAGATAAGCTAAATCAACTGTTTATTGCTTTGTCTTGGCCCCCGTGAAACAGTGAATTACTCTTAAGAAATAAAACCCTTCTCTATTATCAGTTTGTTGATATCTGGTATGACTTTAGTCCTTCACAAAAACATTTATAACAACTGATATTTACTATCACTATCCAATTCCCATTTATAATCATTACGTAGAGATAATAAAGCAATTAACAGCTCAATCGCTCCAAATTCATCTTATGCTCAGTAGAGTAAAACCAAAAGACTAGAGTACACAATATTAAATAGGAGTTCACTGTTCTTCTTGACACAGAGCAAATGTTGTTTTTGACCACATGTTACTCAAACAGACCTATGTACTGTGTCTACTTTAATGTGAATTTCTTTGCAGAAGACACAGTTTAGACTCCAGTATGGCACTGCTCTATTTTTTGGTGTTGCTGCTGTGTGTTTCTGAGGTTTAAGTAAATAGAATGTGGGACTCTGAGTCTTGCCAGACACAACTGGCCACATACTGGGCCACAGACCTCAAATGATGCTTAGGTTAGGGCTACTGCAACTGTGTGCTTCATAATTGGAACAACTGCACATATTTCTCATAATAAATGTAACTTCAATATGTTTGATTCATTTGATGTTCATTGGTAATGTTAGAACAAGCGCGAATCCGCAATAGCTGCGACCGCACACGTGCATGCATCCATGTGTGCATGCATCCACACACACACCCTCACACAAACACGTGACTTCTTCTTTGGCTCATGACCAACCTTTTCACAAATCTTTGAATCCATTCAGGAGTTATGCACCTTTTTGTGATTTATGTGGGGGCAACGCCCATCGTCACGCCCCCTCTTGGTCAATTGGTCTTGAAAGTTACTCAGCTCTACCTTCGGTCATGACCAATGCCCATGCCAAATTTCAGCCTCCTGGGGCAAAAACTGTGGCCGCTACTGGGTGGGACACTTTTTCAATACTCACTTTGTCAATATAAAGAAGATAAATTGAGTTAAATAAATGAATAATTTCAGAGATATGTTATGGCCCTTGGGAAGATTTATGTTTGTGACAGCAGTGCATAACTACCATCATGTTTTGTTAAATTATGGAATTTGATACCTTGATAATACTGCATTTGAGTAATCTGTGTATTTAGCATTGTGGCCGAAACATTGAAGGACTTACTGTTGAATGGGAAAAAGCCCATTTAACACACTACATTTAATGAACGTTGGGGTCATATCCCTGCTTAGGCACCCATTTGGTTGTGAGATGCTGTGATTAGAATGTTCCTCAAATAGTTCTAGAACATCTTTTGTCCCAAAACAAAGTTCAGCCAAAATTTCAGAAAACATTATAGGAATGTTGCATGCAAAATTAATAGTAAGCAGAGCTTGAAGTGGGCCCCGGTCCACGATAGTGGCAATACCAGTCTTGTGAATTTCTTTATTACTGGGTACCTATTGGAATTCAGCAACTAACCTTGAGAATGTTTTGCAATATTGAATCTTTTTTTTGCAAATTTGTCTTGGTTCACTGCCCGCTCACACAGTGAAATATCTGTTTGGTAATTGAGCCTTACTGTGGTTCACGAAGGCCGCACGTGCGGGTGAACAGTGCACACTGTGATCTGACGGGAGTCTGGCCTTTGATCATGAAATGCAAATATGCAATCGCCTGTTTTCCTGGAGGTCAGGTCCCAGGAAATGAAGGGTTTGCTGCTTTGGCGAAGCTGAGATGTCAACATGAATTATAAAACTGATATGAGACAATAATATCATACTACAGCCTGGACGATTATTTTTGACTTTATAGCTGACGCTGTGTAGAAATGCTATGTCAGACGATATTTCCCCTTTCCGTAAATATTTGTTGTAGTACATTATTGTGCCTGGACAAAATTGTGTTTATAAATACAATCCTGTGAGAACTTATAAACTATACTGTATACTGCAGGGTAGTGTACCCACTGATGGTACACATAATTATAACTATAAAGAACAAAATCTTTTAGGTCCATATGTGTCCCTGGACTGGGCAAGCCATTGCTCCATTGCAGAAGATTCAGGAGAGGATTAACAATGCAGAGCTCTAGATTGGAGAAAACATATTAGTACTCAGTTAATCCTCTCGATGTGGATTCCAATACACCAGCCTGTAAAGGTGGGTTCTCAATTAATGCACACTCCTGCATACCAAATATCCTTCATTTATGCTGTACGTGCTCACACTTACGTTTCAATTAATTAGACATTTAGCTGCCATTTGACCAATTGGAGATGAGCTCATGCTAACAGAGATGTTAATGGAGATCACTGTGGGACTGGCCAAACAAATATTGATAGAAGGCCAAGCAAATATAGATAGAACAGTACGCAATTCATTACGAATATATAACAGTTCATTTACCTTTCTTGCAGTTGACATAGGTGTGTGTTGGCGGGACAGACAATCTGGCATTTAGTCTGCCAGCAGGAAACAAGAGTGAAAGCCTAAAACTGCACACCTTTGGCTTTGGTTGCCATAGCCTGTTTAGTTGCCTGTTTAGCTTCCTGCCCCTCACACACCTTCTGCTGAGGGAGGAGCACCTATCACAGCTCTGGATTCTGCTATGCATATCCCACAATGCACTGTGAAACAAAGTTGGGTCTGGATTTTCAAAAATATCTGTTATCGTTGGCTTGAATTTATATTTAACATTTTAACAATTATTTACCTTTTTGCGCAGTTCTGCATTTGGTGATTTTTAAATGTTTTTAACAGATGAAAGAATAGACTCCAGAAATGGCAATAGTCATCATTGTGTCCTCAATTTTTTAATTACCATCAGCATTTTTGCAGTGTGAAAAGGGAAAAGAAATCTTTACATTAAATGACATAAACTATCATTTATATAATATAATTCATATAGTATAAAAATTATTTATGCTCATCCAAATCCAGGTTTTTGGACTATGTACAGCATGGAATTGGTGGCCAATTAGTTTACATGTGCATAGAAATAAATTATAGTTACATTGTGAGCAATACTACCCTTTTGTGCTTCTTCATTATTAAATAGGATTGGGCCTTGCTTGAGAATGTGATGAAACGTGCCATCTGACGTACCCAGTTACAGATCATAAACTTGTTGATAACAGCAGAGCTTCTTATTCAAACCATGCATCAGCATTGCTGTCAACACCTGTTTATCTATTTGCTCCCACCTGATAAACCTCAAGCCGTGACTTGAAAAGAGAACGGGCTGTGACTGAGAGTATACTGAATACATGTCAGATTCAGCCAAGTACAGGGAGAATGGGTCAAACGCACAGTGAGATGGTACTTTGAGCTGTAGGTGAAGAACAGAACAGAGAGTCATTGCGTCATGAATCATGAATCTCTGTAAGCATGCCTATGTGCTCTCCGGCTTAATTGCCTCTCTTTCTCTCACACACATACAAATACACATGTACACATGTATGATTGCATGCACGCACACACACACGCACACGAACACGCACACACACAAACACACACACACTCCACAAGCCTGACAGTAATCACTAAGTCTTTGTCTGGGTTGTGTAGAGTGAGGAGTGAGTAGCATGGACCAGTTTCTGTATGAGCGTAGAGAAGGTACCAAAATATTTATCAATGTGAGCATTTTTATTCTGCACAGCAGAACTACATGTCAGATACTGCAGTGGCAGAAGTGACTTTATTTTAAAGGGCTCATTGCAAGCCAGCGAGCCAGTTCTGGAGGATGACATGAGCTGCTGAGTGCAGTCCCTTATCCACGGGATCCAGAGAGCATGCAGGATGAAGGGGAATGGGGGGTTGGGCGTGTGTGGTGTGTGCGGGGACGATCAGGAAAGGATCAGGGGTGTTGGCGTTCACTGAAATGCACGCAGACGCATTGGGCCTGAAACAAAGGCACAGAAAGTCAGGCTTCATCCATTTCACAAGAGCATTACATAACCTTTAGCAATCGCTCTCTGAATATGTTTTATTCACAGCCCTCTGTCACGCTTGGATGAATTATTGGGGTACTCTGCAGCCACGGCCGGCTTTTTCTGCCTGTATTTGCTTCTGTTTTCTTTGTGAATTGTGAATTCATTTCTTTTTTAGCTGGAAGGTCTGTTTGAAAGCCAGATTCAAATACTTTCATTTATTTTTCTATTCTATAGATATTGTTAAATGTACAGTACATACAAAGCAATTATATTCATGTCAGCAAATTGTGAAATCATGACACTCAAATCAATGTAAATACAAGTTTCATCTTTATTTCAGCAAATCTACCACATGCAATTTTAATTTGGCGTTCATAACAAAGGAATTTTGCTAAATATGTTTAAATGTTTTTTCTCTAAATGTATGGAGTCACTCAGAGAGAACAAATATAAGTGAAAATGCCTTTGACATAAAAAACAAAAAGAAAAACAAAATGTACAATTAGTGAAGAGCATCAAGCAATTAAATTACATGTAAAAAAAAACAAAACAAAACAAAACAAAGATGTAACAAAACCAACCATGCAAGAGCTAAGTGCCAGCTAAAGTTTCCAATTTAGTTGCTTTTAGAGCTGCTAATAAATACTAATCGATTTTTATATTCAGACTTACATTGAGCTCACTGGTGGCACAGCAACAAAACAAAAAAGGGCATTACATTTTACAGCTAATGGATTTAAGGCTGGCTTGGAGACTCTTCTGGACAATGTGGCACAGATCATCTTCCCAGCCCGCCTCAATCCACCTTTCTGCATTACCCGTAGCTGAACAACTTCACCATGATAACAGGCTTCGGTTGAACGTAGCAATAACCTGCGAGGCATGCAGATTGTATCAGTGAGTGTCTGTGAGGTTCCAGTGGCCGGAGCACTGCGACAGGGCCGAGATAATCCTAATCTTCCGGTCTGGTGCAGCCAGCTAACCCTGCATCATACAGGCGGCATGACAGCACAAAGAATCAGTGCTCTGAGGAACATTTGGGTCTGTGCTCACTGCATGCGTGTCCCTACTCATGTAAACCTCACAAATAAATATGACCTGTAGAAGCAGAGTACCCTACTACTTTAAAAAAAATATTGGACATGACATGCATTATCAACTTCTATTATCAATCCCCCAGTGGGGCAGAGAGTAATTACGTAAACTGCCATGGTGAACTCCTGGCAACCATAATTGTTTTATCGATTTAAATTCTTTTTTAATTCTGTTGGTTCCATTATGTAAACGATATGCTCATGCATAATATATTCCAAGACGGTCTGCCTTCGTGTTTTCCACTTCCATTAAAGAAAATGTTAAAGTTAATTAAATGTGATATATGTATGATACCTTATGTGTAGCGGGAAGTGCAGCTCTAAGCTCAAAGTGTAAAATGAAGCGGATGTTTAAAGATGTCTAGCTGACACACATTACGGATGATTTCTCTGAATTTAAAGAATTCACCAGGGCTTGTCCAAAATACACAGAGTAGAAACATCCATTTGCTTACACCAGTCTTGTGAGTATTGGGTCATTCATTTCAGGAAGAAATGTTGCCAAACCTGTGAAATATAGAGGGTTGGCTGAAGTGTAAGATGGAACCTTCTAGAAGGACAATGATCGTGTTATTACTGTCCAGTGGGTCTAAACATATCTTTATTCTCCTTTATCATAAATGCTTTGTGAAGGTTTTTTTTTAAATACTTCAGAGAGGTTCCTACATACAAACAAACTTGGCAGCTGCAGCAGTGGGTGGAACATTATGTGAAAGTTTTACCTGTTTGTGGCCTCAGAACAACCTGCAGATTTAGAACTACATTTATGTTCCTGCTGTCCAGAGCTATGCTAACATAATGCTTAGTGTGAAAACCAGGGAAGACATAATAGCCTATACTGTAGTGTTTTATCAATGACTGGAGCCTGGTCATGGCTGGCCAGCGGCCTAAAATTCCCTAGACAGCACACTGAGGATGAGGCCGGAAGGAAGGTGAGAGAGAGGATAACTCAAACAGCAATGTCTCAACAATTTAGTCTGTTTTGGTCCTGCAACATGAAAGGGGAAGACAGCCCGACCTTTCACTGTACTCTTTAGCTCATGGTGATAATCTCGTATTTGTCCTTGACGTTGTTCTCCTCCTCCTGGTGCTTCTCTGGCTCGGTGTGGTGCAGCTCGATGAAGAGGAGGTACACCACCGCTCCCACCACACCCCCCACCATGGGCCCCACCACGGGAATCCACCACCAGTGTCCCGCCGCACTGCACAGGTAAGAACAGACACATCAGTAAGCAGTCAAAGCTCTGCCCTCCATGCTCCAGTACCACTCCACTTCTACCTGCTTCTATAAATGCCCATCGTAATATAGTTTTCAGTCCTGCCATTGTTCTATACATTCTCTTGGCCACATGTTAGCCTAACATGAACTATCAACACAACAATCTGATCTCTACGCAAATCTGTGTCTCCACAAAGTGCATTATATTCAACTGTTTTCATTTTATGATTTACGATCTCTAAATTGCGCAAGTGACCTGGCTTGATGATTAGTTGGGGGCTCACCCTTGTTTACAGTGCCCCTCATTGACTGTTCCCTCAGCTGTTTCCTGTCCTGCATGTACTTAACCTGTGCTGACCATAGCAGTCTCGCCACATTGCTATATTCTCTCCCTGAGACCTGGCGAAATGGGATTAGGCTCCGTTTGCAGTGATGGCGATCGCCAGCCATTACTCCGAATGGGGCTGTACTAATAGTGCGACAAGAGTAGAGACTGAGCTGTGGTGAGCTGTCTGTGGCTCTTAAGAGTTTAGGATCAGTGTGCTGAACAGGATGGAGGTGGGCAGATTATGGACTGTAATCTCATGAGAGCAGTCTCAGGGTCAGGGTGACCATCCCTTCTGATAAGGGTGTTATTATGCATAACTGACCCACCCCAACCTCAACACCCCCACATAGCTGTGGGATCACCACCTGTTACCCACATCAATTTGTTCCTCTCCACTGGAATAAGCTCCAGACCAGGAAAGTCTTCCGTCTTGTCTGTGCGAGCTGTTTCTCAGTGTACTGGAAATGTACTGATTTGTTCATCTGTACTAAGTGTACGTAAATCTATATGTCAAGATTCTTACTCTGTGCTTATTGAAAGGGACTTAAAGGCTTTCATGAAATAATACATGGTCTAAAGAAGAAGATTAAAGAAGATCTGACACACATCTGTGATGTAAACTTTAGCGGTAGCTCTTGACCACTCTATTTAAAGCGATTCCCTTATATATCTTCATAATCTCTTAAATCAGATAAACATCTGCTGGAGTGGTGTTTTTCCTTCTCATGAAAGTTAAGCGGGATATCGGTAATGTGAACACTGGCCAAAAGGGGACAGGGTACCTGACTGTCAATGTCAATGGACAGGGCCCCGGAACAAGAGGTGCTCTTAAATATGTTTTGTTGCTCTCTTTATATGCATGCTGTCCCGTAATTGTACGTGTATCTTCAATCAACAAATGAATCTGCTGACCCGTCTGTTTTTCCTCTTGGCTTTCAGGCAGGGCAGACAGGAGGAAAAACAGCAGTATCTGATGAAAGAGGTGAGTAAACATCTCCAAATAAATAGAGACAAATGCCAGGGAAAGCCTCAGGGGCTTCGGAGGCTAACCCGCATTATGAAATTGGCTGTCCTCTTCACCAAGGCCTGGGATATTTATGCACGGGGGTTTCTCCCTCTGCCAGCGAATGGGGTACAGCCTTCCAATATGCAGGAGATATGGCATGGTGTTGAAAATTTCATTTGGCTTGTCAGGAGAGCAAAGATTGCCCTCAAAGCTTTGCTCTGCTGTAGAGAAAAATGAAGGATGCCTCCATTCTTACCTTTACACACATTACTCTTACTTCCCTATACTTCTCTCCCTTTGGCAAAATGGCCAAGACAATGTGCCCACATCGTAGGTCCAAGCACCTTTGCCCTATCATAGGGTGGATTCTTCCCTTTAAATCTATACAGCCTCTCTTTATGGTAAACATGCCTTTGAGCTGAATATAGGTGTAATCATTTAAATGTGTGCAGCCTTTTCTTCTAGGCTAGGCTGAGGTGTGTATGAATGTGTGTGTCTTTAAATAACAATTTACTTAGGGACCGTTCTCTGCCTTTGGGTAGAATGCTGTAAAGGAGCTCCACAACAAAATTAGTCTAACTGTGTATGAACCTCCCCCATAATACCCTTCTCTAACAGGACGGAGCATCCCTTTTCTGATGGGTCACCTGAAGACTTCTCTGCCCCACCCAGCTACGGCAGTGAAGAGCCTGGGGCCCAGGTCCCTGGCAGGGTTGATGGGATATCCGCAGTTGAGACCCATGGACACCCCGATCGCCATGATGATCAGACCGATGACCAGGGGTTCCATCCCCCTGGGCGCCCCAATGTTCTTCCCATCAAGGATGGCCAGGATGCACATGACTAGAGAACCTGTTCCGATAACCTGGCCAATAGAGAAGGTGACAGGTATGTGATTAGTTTGAATGAGCATTCTGCTGTGTCCTGTAGAAGTCTAGAACAAGGTTTAAGTAAATTACAGTGAAGGTGAAGAAGAATGTTAGAAGATTTGTATAATGTTTCTGTGAGTGACACACACAACCCAGTAGACACCATAAAATCCACTCATAAACTGATTAAGTGAGGCAATCAAACAGAAGAAAACAACCTTTTCCACCATTTTAATCAGAATTTTAATATCTGTGAAATTTTAAAATACCAATTATATTTGTAGACCCATGTAAGTCATCTGTTGTGTAATCACCACCAAGAAATATCATCTTAAAAATTCATCTAGAAATGATGAAAAAAGAATAACCATCCTGTGTGATGTTCTGTAGGAATCCTAACCTGGCCTGTTCTTATTAGTTAAAGCCTATAATAGGGCTTTCCCTTTCCTCTAATTAAAGACTGGATGAGTGCTCAGTGTCCATATGGCATGACCCAATTTCCCTTGGCAGTCTGAAGCTTCTTTGCTTTAATGTACATGAAATTCACACTTTTTCCTTATCGTCTAATTCTATTTTAACTTAATCATTTTCGTGAATACAGCAGAGAACTCCTCAATGGATTTGAGGTTCATTTTAATTTAGCAGTTAATGATTATCCTCTTAATCTACACTTTTCTGCCCATATATACACTGCGACACATGCAAACACACACACACGTGTACGCACCCACACACACACACACAGTACATTGACCTGGCACTTGTAAATACAAGTGCCAGGTCAATGTGGAGGGGCATAACCAATTGCCCCTCTGGGGACAAATAAAGTTCTACTTGACTTGACTAGACCTTTCGGATGTAACTATGCAACAATACAAAACATTGGAGGTTGTTCACCTGGTCTACGAATCCATTCAGGATTGATAAGTGTTTGGCTGGATAAGAGGCAAAGATGTTAGCTGTGGCGTTGCTACCAGTCACGGTCAGGACTCCACCGGAGTAGTCCATGAAGGCATCTAAAGAAACAAGATCCGTAACTTTAAAAGTCATCACTGTGCAATTCTGCTTTCTTATCCTGCAGCACCGGGGAAATGCTCGTTATTATTTTTTTCCCCAAAGATCAGAATTCTGTAGCTAATCCTGCAATCTCACGTTCAGTCAGCTGCGAGACGGACATTCAGCTGACTGCCTTAGGCAAACACATAACAGTCATTAATTCTGAAATGTCTTATTTATCCAAACTAATGATGAGCACTGGCATTTAATGGAGTATGATTGCCTCATTGCCACACATCATTCCCCTGACTGCCACTCCTGTGGTTCATTTTTATAAAACCTCAATAAAGCACTTAGAGCTGTTTGTGTTTCATACAGCCCACAGGAGAAGAACTTAGAGCTGTTTGTGTTTCATACAGCCCACAGGAGAAGAGAGGTTAACTGCGGCTTCTGATATCGTTTTGATGTTCCTGCTCAATGGCTTTGCTAGAGTGCGTGAAGAGTCTGCTTACTGAATGTACTATAGCCTGCTGAATAGCCATTGCTGATGTTATCTAGGGTCAACATTAGCATCTAATGGGAGACTATAAATATTGAAGTTTGTGATGATGATGATGATGATGCTGATGAACATAGCAATGAGTATTGCAATGACACACACAATAATAATAGTGATGATGAGGGTAATGATGATGCTAATGGACACACTGATTGCAATGATAATGTATACAGTATGCAGATGACAGCATCATATTATATGACCATACCCACCATAATACATCCCAAAGACTGCTGTGGCTCCAGCAAAGGCACCAAGGAACTGTGCTAGTACATACACAGGGAATTTTGCCACCTTCAGCCTGCCCAGGACAACCATGGCTAGAGACACAGCAGGATTCACATGGGCTCCTGGGAGAGGAAGTGATAAACACAGATTCATAAGGAGTGCACTGAAATATAATTTCTACTATATTTTACATTGCATTTTCCTATAGAGTGGTCTGCACTTTACTTAGAGGCAACAGAGCACCCAATACGTCATTTTCCTATTAGTGATAACACCAAAGGCACCTCAGTTAATTCAACCCAGTTTTCAGTACCGGCGAGAGTTCTGCCTTATGAGATAAGTTGACATTTCAGAAACCACACCCATGGGAACAATTTGTAGTGTGACATGGGTATGGCTGCATCATTTTGAATTCATACCTTCACAGGATAACTGGATTAAGTCACCATCACTGTTGTTAATAGAACTGTAGAACTGGGGCAGATTATATGAACAGTTCCTTATGATATTCCTGATATAAAGTAATATTAATGTGGACATCACTTGGTTCAGTTTAACTACATTTCAAAATCAATTTTCACAAAATGTTTATTTGAAGCATTTTTGGTTTGCTCTGTATTTTTAAATTTGAAACTCAAAGAATAATACATTTTCAGCATTTCATGAGATACAGGCTACTCTCCATCTATATTCTGTCCAGGAAATATTGACTACTCTCCATCTACATTTCATAGAAACAAGCTGTATTTTAACTGCAGTGCAGAAGGCTGACACGCAACCTCTTTCCTGACTCAGAGCCTTAATTTGGTCTTATCTGCTAAGTGATACGTGGGGTTCAGTAAACACTACCCAGGATCAATGAAGCCCTTAGGCCATTTGTTTGACACCCAAGGTTAACAGCAGCCTCTGTACAGCTGATACCACCGGGGCACCACACTGACTGAGAATTAATCCACAGGCCCTGTTCAAAAACAGACGGCTGAAAAAGCCAGTCAGAATTGGGTCTGACATAATCTGTCTGAATCTGCTTAAGACCGCGGGCGTGTCGGAAATGACATTGTAACTGTGATGCTTTGAGGAACGCCCATTTCCTTTGCTCGGACGATATCATGGAAAGAAAGAGGAGGGAAAACACACTCCTGTGGGAGAGTGCGACCACACCTGGCACCCAGACTCCTTCTACGCTCAAGGGAAGCCTGCCCTAGAAAAGCACATTAATCCCATACCTGAGAGCATCCTCACAGATGAGCACCGAGCAGCATGTAATCATCACGGGGTCACATGGCCTACCCTGAAGAGCCCAGTCATATAGTAGAGACCATGTTATTCTTCCAAACAATACTGTTCAGTTTTTCCCAAGCTCACTGATCTATATCATGTATTCTGTGTATGTTGAGTTCTGTTTAAGCCTCCAGAGCAACTTACACAGGTTCCTGTTTACAGCTACCATGCCTAAACACAATTTGGCATAATATAAAAGGTAACAGATAATTGTCCAAAAAAGTGACCATAGCTGTTTGAGGGTCCAAATTCGAGTCTAGCGTTGCATCAGATCTGGAAAAGTAAACCTTATTGTGTTGATTGGCATAATACATTTTCAAATTCTAGGATGACTAACTTCACTTAGTCACAGTGAATTATCTAATCACTCCATTTATGTTTGGCTGCATTTCAGGTCCAGGACAGTAAGGCTTGGTCTTGAATACTTTCAGTAAAGTGTTCAGTAATCAGATCATGCTGTGATGGAGGAAAAGGATGAATTACTGGCATGGAAGATAAGAAAATGAGTCCATTCATTCTGTAATTGTTTTTTCCACAAATGATTTAAACATGAAATTAAGTCCATGTTTGGCGTCCCAATTAGAATCCTCCCTTTCATGTTCACCAAGCCCACCAACATGCCTTCGTGATTAATTGTGGATGACTCCCAATCCTTCTGCATCACTCTGCCTGGCAAAGCAGTATAGGTCTCTTTTTCCAGTAATCCCCAAGGAATGTACCCAATAAAGTCATCCAGGACATTGCAAACCACAACTTGGCCTTGTAAGCCTAGCCTGCACACTGAGACTCAATGAGGTATCAGGTGATGGTGAATTCATCTTCTCATAAGGCCTGCTGTAGTGATACCCATTATTAATGGTGTATGAAGTGTTCAATGTGTGCCTAGAGTGACAATGCCCCCTTTTCACATGTGCAAAAACTAGTTGTCCCACATTTGGATCAGGTGCCCAATATCTGTTTGACAGGGTTGAGAATGCCAGAAACTTCTGGTTTACGTCTTTGCCTTCAATTTCCCTTCCTAAAATCCCTGTACAGAGGTGCCACAAAAATCGTAGACTTACACTTAAGATGGGGTAGATTGGGAGTGGTTCAGGCACTGCAGAAATCATTATCTTAATAAACAAAAGCCAAATACTGGTTAGAAACGTTGACTGAGGTCGCACAGGTACTGTAATTTGCTCATTTAAAAAAAAAAAATCTTTACCTCAATGTCTTTACAGTATACTGGCTGGCCATGTGACTTCATCTGTTCTATCTACCAGTAGCCTATATAGGATCTCTTATAGAATGTTAGCACTCAACAAAGAATAGAAAGTAATGTCTATATTTGGGAACTCAAATAAATATCTTCATTCAATTCATAAAAGAAAACCTTAAAAAGATGCTCCCGGTAGTTAATTTAGCATCCTGGACAAAGATAGAAGACTCCACAGAAGTGAATGATACATTCAAAGATCAAAGCAAGGGAGTTCTATCTGTGACAAACAACCAAACATGACCTTTGAGTCCTCATCTTGTTTTCCCCCACAGCTCTTTTCTGCAGAAATGGTATTTCACTCTTGGGTGACGCATTGCATATGCGCTTGACCCTCCTCTTCAACAACTTCTGCCCATTTGGGCTGCTTCTAAACACAGATAGACTGTGGTTTACTGTCTATGAACATCCAACTCATCCCACTCAAGAAATATAAACCTCATGAATTTTCTTTTAGCGCTTTAATGTTGTATTGCTCTGAGCTGGGATGCACCACTCTTATTGCCCCAAAGCAGGGACTCCATGAGACATAGAAACAGAGCTGCTAGACTGGAAAGCAACAGCAATGAGTACATGGAAGAGGTGAGCAGCAGCACAGGACCAACTCAGTATCGTTGCCCTGACTTCAGTGTAATTCCACACGTGTGCCAGAAACAGCTTAAGACCACTTGCGCGCTGTCCATTCAGTACGTCAGGATGAATTTTAATAGTCGAAAATCTGATTGGACAAAGCTTTGGCCTCTGCACACCATAAGTGTATTGGATGCGTGTAGAGGGGACATGGTGGTTACCTGACACCCCCCCTGCAATGTAGACAGCCATCATCACTCCCAGAGTGAAGCCAATGTGAATGGTCAAGAGCTCCCCCTGTGTCCCACGACTCAGCACCGTCTGGGCAACGGATCCACACCCAAACAGCTGGGACAGGAAGGGGGAAAAGGCAAACAAACAGAAGAGGGGGGAGAACCCAGTGTTTAATTTCCTTTCAATGATTGCGGAAATTAAAAATGCAACAAAAAGATTTCTGGTCTGGAACAAGCCTTTAAGCAATATGCGGAGACAAACAAACAATAACAATCCAAACATGTAGAGTTTAAATAATTTTTTTTTTTTTTTTACATTTACCCTTTAACCGATCATAAATCCAGATTAATTAAGTTCAGACAGAACTTCCGAGGTATTCTGAAAAACAGGTCAGAGACAGTAAAACACATAGATGTCATGAGCATTGATACTGATGCACTGATGATCCTATACTGATACAATATACTTGGTATGAACTTGACATGTAGCACCAGCCACTAGGAAGCACTTTGTCTAAAACTAAATTGTATGAAAGGCAACATGAAAATAAAGAGTAATATTATATTATTAGCTAGACACACATATAATATCAAAACACAATAAGACCATGGCAAAAAGTAGGACATGAACACATAGCGCTAGCAGGGCAAAACGTATTACATATTTATACACTTCATATCATTAGCCTACTTGCTTCTATGGTGACAATACTAATTTACTTTATAACATTATTTTATGACTATATAATTATACAGGTATGTAGGGTGCATACACATTTGAAGCATAAGATCTGTGTACAGGGCAACATGCTAGAAATGTGTCATATCCTGGGCTATTAACAATCTGGTGCTTGTCCTATTGCTCAATAATTTTCAAGTTCAACTTCAATATCTTCAAAAGACTTTCAAAAACTTCCCGTTCTACCGGCCTTTGAGTGATTTAGGGTACATTCACTGCGATTTCTAGAGTGATATGAACTGTTATTTTTTCTGTCGTTTTGCAGTATATTTGTTTTTATGGTTCAGTTACAAATATCAAATTTCAATACCATCTCGTGTCATATCTCTGCTTCTTATCCCTAATTTTATGAACGTGTCAAAAATAGGCTGTAAATCAATAAGCAGTGTCCAGATGTGTGACAAGATGATTCACGAGCAAAGAGAAATTAAATAAAATTAAGAACAAACAGTCACTGTTTTATGAATATATTAGTCTTTGAGTATATAAGTCCCTTGAGTATTATTTTTGACACATGCAGTAGTGTTACTTCAACTGATACAAATACAAGCAAAGTCGTGGAATGATAATCACAGAATACCTTAATTTGAATAAGAATACGTGCACGGGTACTCACAATTAATACGAATGTCCCGAGAAATTCTGCTAAAAATTCTTTGGCGATGTTTCGCCTCAGGGCACAACGCTCTTTCAGTTTCCTCTTGTTTTCTATCTCCATATTTGCGCTGAAGAATTATGCCTCACTCTTGTCAGGACAAACAATTGACGAGCTTTGTGTGCTACTGTTTATGTGCTTCGAGTATAACCTCCGCCCCCTGGCACTACATTAGTTTTGTGCACCCTGTCATACTGTCATCACATTACGTCCCCTCCATCACCCCCCCCCCCCCTCCCCCCCCTCCCCCTCCACACACACACACACACACACACCTCGATTCTACTACGCCATATCAGAAATAGCTCTCAAGGAGGCTTATAGAGCCTAGACACTTTGCTCTTCCGATCACAGTCCTGTTTAATTATTTTTAATAGCACAGTTCTAGAAAAGTTTAGTGTCTTTACATATGTTCCCGGGATATTAATGAAAAGCCATAATTAGGCTGTTTTACTGTTTATCCTGGAGTTGCATCCTCTAAAGATATGGTAGATAGCTCATGGGACTATCCCCACATAAAGGCTTCAAGATTATCAAGCAGTAGGCTCTGCGACAACTTGCGTTACAGGACCAATACTTCCACCAAGCATATTAAAATTTTAGCAAAAAAGTTTTTAAATGTATTAGGTTATGCTAAATATGCGTTGCCTGTGCAGTAACGAATATCAACCATCTAGCCTACTTTCTTATCATCCGTGTTGACAATGCCATTAATGGAGGAAGTGTGGAGATTCACCATGAGTAGGCTACATTAGCTAACCACTGCCCTCTACTGAGTGGTCCAGGGTTATCGCCAAGTTCCACGACTTGACTCGGCAGCGGGCAGTATGAGGGCTTTCAGTCACTTTTCGGAGGCGGTCAACCTTTACAGCCATTGTTTTCCGAATATACAGCGTAGGCTACATTTACCTGAAGGTTTTAAAATATTTAATTTCACATCAGTATGAAATGTAGGCTAATTCCTGGGCTAAATCCCACTTAGAGGCTAATTCCCTCGAAAATACAAAATAGGAGCCTTCTATATTTGGCGACAGATGACTTAATAGGCGCTGACTTATTTTATTTTATTTTTTTTATAGAATCCCGTTAATGTGGGGCTAAGTATGTTATCTTATTGTGTAGCAAACCTAAAGACGCATCTCACGTCGAAGAAAGCCGCTAATAGTTTAATCTAATATTTTATTGTGACTAAACTAGATAAATGTTATTATTATCCTGGAACTGTTTCAGTGGGCTACTTTTTGTTAAGAACTGCACCACGATATGCCTCGAGATGCCCCATACAACTTATGTTATTGTTGATTTGTTACAGACTATGAACTTTGATCAACAGATCTGGTTATTGATTTGTTCTTGTTTTTTTCTCTCTCTCTCAATTGCAAAACATTACCAAATTTAGGCATGTTGTATCTCAGCATGAGGTGAAAATGAGTAGCCTCATTAATTTATTTCATCTTGCCTGGATTATTATTACTCTCTTTTTACATTACATTACATTACAGGCATTTGGCGGACGCTCTTATCCAGAGCGACGTACAACAAAGTGTATAAATGTAACCAGTTACAAGTGCGCTGAAAAGACTAGAGCGAAGTACAGTTCCAAGTGCAGGTAGCAACCGCATAGTTTAACTTGGACCCTGTAGGTAATCTTGTTGACACAACAAAAAGTAGTCTATACAAATAAAACAGGCAGTAGTTAAGTGAGTACGTAACTAAAATAAACTAAAAAACAGCTTACCTAGCTACATTCCTAAGCATACATAGTCAATTGGATGCAACAGGGAGGTAGGGAGGGGTGCAACCTGAAGAGGTGAGTCTTCAGTTGCCGCTTGAAGGTGGTCAGGGTCTCTGCTGTTCTGACCTCCACAGGAAGGTCATTCCACCATACATACCTTAGCAAGTCTTCCCTGGACCTTGTACAATGAGCCAGAATGCTGCTGCCAGCAGCACATCACATCAATCATTACAGGGGCTTCCCATCAAATTTACAGTTGAATTTAAAATTATTGTGATTACCTATAGGACCCTGCACGGCCAGGCACCTGCATATATTAGGGCCTAGTCAGTTCCTCTGTCCTTACACCACCAGTAACTCTTCTGATCAAGGATTGCTGGCTGCCCCCGTCAAAACTAAACTAAAACGGTATTGAGCTTTCAAAACAGTTGCTTCCAAACATTGGAGCCCCACCCTTTAGACATAATATCTGCAGATAAAAAGCAGCTAAATACCCATATGTTCATATTGGCCCTGGTCTAGTTCTATTTTTCTTGTGTTGCACCTGTTACTGTGTTTTTCTGTGATATTTTTATTTTATATTACAGTTATATTGTTTTTACTTAAATGCCCTTGGTGTTGGTATACTATTGCTACTATACCCACGTTGTAAGAAGGCCCACGTTTTTGGCATCTGTAAGACTATGCATTTCACTTAATTTTGGGATGCAAATCGCCAGAGCTGGAAATCACCATAATATCCCCTTCTGCTGCTAAAAGAATGCTATCAGGTCAACACACAGAAATCCGAATCTTTTGAATTTGAGGACTTTTTTTCCGACAGAGGGAGCTCCATGAATATGGAATAAATTAGACATTCTTCTCAGCACGCACCAGCAAGAAAGACAGTTAAGTGTAATGCAGTCTGAAAAGGAACGACAAGTAGTGAAGGAAATGTTTTCGGTAACATTAATCAGTGTCACTTTTTCAGAAGTGTCGTCTTTGATGTGAAACAGACACTATCCGAGAGTTATCCATGCTGTGAAGAAAGGAATCGTGGTGATGGAGAAAATGCACCCTAGTGGGTATTTTTAAATTATCACACCCCGTGCACTTCTTGTCAGTGAATCTACGTCTCATACACTTATCTTGGAATTAGTTTGCCGGTCTCTTTTATTTTAAGTTTAGTGCCACGCGTCCACAATATATGCTATTTAATTTCATAGGATGTTTTTTAAAAATTAATATTGCTTATCAGGGTGTATTAACACATGTTTTGCTTCTTATGGAATATGTTACGGACAGATTTGCTCAAGAAAAATGATGCACATTGTTTTTTTCTAACATTATATCAAATCAAACAGACTGCACTTCTCGCTAAGATATTTACAGATATGCCACGTTAGCCTACTATTATTGCGAATTGCGTGCATTTCTAACTTGCATTTCTCACAAGACACGTACAAACGTCCGAAGCGACCAGAGCATGTCTTTATTGGCCTGATTCTGGAAAATGTGAACTTCTAATGTAGTTTGTTTCCCTCTGTAATAATTAACCTCAATTAAACATGCCAAAGTCTATTTAAAAAACTGCAACATTTAATTCTATGTAGCTATAATGCAATTTTGCAGTCAACTGGGGCTGGAATAGATAATTCAGCTAAATTGCCTCCAAACATGCACCTTGTGTTGTTCCTCTTGGTTTAGAAGTGTGAAGCCGTTTACAAATCTGATAAGCTACCATTTAAGCCTAAAATGTGCGAATAGTTGCACAGCTCAAACACAATGTAAACCTGAATTGCTGGAGTGTGATTTTCTGTGGAATTCCAGAAGTCGAGGCTGCCGCTAAGTGCTGCAGTCGTCTCGCAATCCTGAATGTTTATTGAAATTTCTTGGGTAAATGAAAAACTTAACACCGTGAGACGGATGTCTCTCTTCATCAAGCGATAAGAAATTAAGTGTGATCGCTTGATGTCAGCACTTGAATAACATCCTGAGGATGTATGGAGATGAAATAGAGAAGTTCTTTAAATGTGTAACAAATGGACATCGGCAAAAGAAAATTCACACTTACAGAAGTAGCCTAACACCCACAGAGCGCATTGTGAGAAGGTTATCTGGTACGGTTAAACAGATTAGTGACGATCTTCTTGGTGATATTAACAGGCGTATACTTTAGTAGGCCTACATAGATATATGAATTATGGTGGCCTGATGTGTCATTATCATCCGATATAGACTTGGCATCTTAGTCGAAAGGGATGTGCAGACATTAGGCTAATCTTACTAAACGTAAGTCTCAATATGCATTTGGTAAAGCATAACTAATAGCGACAAATTTAAAAAAAATAAGTGACAAAATGAAAGCACATGGTTTGCAAAAATTTTTTTAAAAGGGGGTTCTTATTGGCTACACAAGTGTTGATGCCTCAATGATAGAACCTAATATCGAATAATGTCTGATACTAGTGTTTACAGTTTGCCTCAAGCACCTTGTTTTGATTAAAGATTGTCATTCAGACAGATTTGCGCTAGAACTGGGGTGTTAGTTTTTTTGTAATTAGAATGTGTAAATCCCAGGTTTCTCCACTTAAACATGCATTCCAACACCTTTCACTTGTGTCCCCTTTGCCAGTGATTTATGTACGCGGACGAAAAAAATAAAAAATAAAATTAAATAAATAAATAAATAAATAAATAAATAAATAAATAAATAAATAAATAAATGAATGAATGAATGAATGAATGAATGAATGAATGAATGAATAAATAAATAAGCATCTGGTTTAAAGGAATTTCTCGTGAAAGTTCCGTGGTAATAGTCTCGTCCATTATCTGATCATTCCGTTTGTTTGGAATAGTGGGTGGGGGTTGGGGGGTTCTCCTTTTTACGGTTGGCTAGAGCGGTTTATGTTAATGTTCAATTTTAATTATATCAGGAGGGCGGCCCTGTTCGCTGCCCAATAAAAACGAGTCTTAGCTGACACCTGGTTATAAACACAGGAAGGATTCCAAAGGCTAATCAGAAATCAGCAGAAAAAAATCAACGGACACATCTGTAATAGACGAGACCCAGGCGAAATGACTTCAAGTGAAATTGAGCTCCCAGGTGAAGTGAAGACTGACGCCGCTGCGCTCATGGCATCGCTCCATTTGATGCCCTCGCCGGTCCCCAACCCGGAGATTAAATACACCAAGGTTTGTGAGGAAACTTCTAAAATAGTTTTTTTTATTCTTTCGCTCTGTCTGTATTTAGGCTATGCCGCTTCTTTAAATACTTATGTATTTTACATTTCTTTTGTCAGTATAATTTGACGTGTTTATATGGATGGGCATCAATGCCGAAATTCTAAAGCTGAGCAAGAAACGCCAGATAGTATTTGTTTAAATGGTCTTTTTTTTTGGCCGCTACTCAAAACTTACACTTTTTTGTCCGAAGTTTGCTTTCGGTTTGTTTTGTTAAGCTCACACAACATGTTTATTGCAATATGTAAATTTGTCGAGATTTATCTTAGCATATTTGTTTCTTTAAAGTTTCATTTATGATATTTGGTAGCGTCACTTTAAGTAAATACAGCAAGCATCCCTGAAGTTTTATTAGATGACAAACTGCATAATTAATTACACAAATAAAGTGCGTTAGGCGACATAATTCTTGCAGGGTGCGCACTGGCTCAATTATTATTTTCCATCGGTCATTATGCCATTTTAATTAGAACCATTAGCAGCAAAAATACAGACCAATGATGTAGCTATGCGGGCAGTTATGTACGTTTTCGTTTTAACGTCAGTGGCTGCACATATTTAGCAGAAGTAGGCAATCTTTTGAATAACTTGTATAACATGTTATACAATTTTAAAACAGTTCATGTTATGCAATGTTGTTATCATTTAAAAAAAAAATATTTCCCATGCTGTCAAAGTCATAGATAATATTCCGCTCATTATCAATAGCCTACACCATACTGATAGTAAATCTTAGCAAAACTTGTCATATTTACCAGTTGGTGTCTAAGAATCTTTACAAGTCGTAAAGCATCTACTTTCATTTTTACATTTAGGCTACTCTCAATAGAAAAACATATTGAGATATAAGATTTAGTACAAAATTTAAAATCTTTGGCTATAACATTTAATCACATTATTCCTCAACTGTAATTGAAGTTATACTTAGTGAGAAGTTCATAAATCAGTGATTCCGGGGTATCAATCTTCCCACATTGACGACGTAAAGGTTTAACCAGTGGGCGTTTCAAAAGTGTGCACCTCCAGACCAGACGCAGGTTCAAATTAAATTTATGCCGCCATTTATAATGCTATGGCATTCGATGTCATAGTGTTCCTCGTATTAAATTTATGTCATTTTTGTTGCATGTTTGTTTTAAAACAAGCAAAAGCAGAGCCGTTCACCCAGGACCTGTATTGTTTTACTGTTTTACAAGAGAGGTTTTAGCACTCTATAAAAGCATGCAGTAAACCTTTGCTAATTTGGAAGCTGATTTTATTGTGATTGATTTATCACGCTTGTAATTAGGTATGCAGATCTGTCACAGTCGTCAGTCTCAGACGACTCCCGTGGAGTGAAAATTACTTATTGATCATATTCAGTTATATGCATGCACATGCATCATCGAACATTACGTAACTTTAAAAAAATGCTGCACGTGCATTATAAAATGTTGCAGAACTTTAAATATATTTTCAAGTATGATATAATTATTTGGAGTAAAATAGTATTTAATCATAGCTACTGAATAAGGGCATATCCTAATTTGCATATTTTGTTTATTAATTTAAAGCAAATCCAGTCATTGATTAAGTTGGCAGATTCTTCGGATTTCTTTTGGAAAGTTCTGTGCCGCTGGGCAGTTCCTGTCCGGCAGGCCCTACTCCGTTTAATATACTCAAACCATGAACCACTTTTTCTGGCTTCATCAT
Source organism: Anguilla anguilla (assembly GCF_013347855.1). NCBI lineage: Eukaryota > Metazoa > Chordata > Actinopteri > Anguilliformes > Anguillidae > Anguilla > Anguilla anguilla. Next base: position 45,139,424 of record NC_049205.1, read on the forward strand.
AGAACACTCGCGATCATTTGTATTTTGTAAGCATAAAATAATAGCTTTATTAATGCTGTTGATTGATTGCTGTTGATCATAGCTGTTGAATGGCAAGCAGCGTGAAGGTGGTCATCATATATATATATGATTTCCACCATCACTCTGTTTATCATTGAGTTCACCAGCTTATGCAACACCTCATCTTCCATGTCACTCCAGCACCTCCAATTGATGATGTGTGGGATGTGTGGAATGTCTGGCTCTTACTCGATATTTGGCCTTTTGAATCAGGAGAAGGCTCCCATAGATATTCGATTGGGTTCAGGTCCAATGACTGCTGTGGGAATGCCATCCTAATAAGCTCCCCTTGTTCTCAGTGGTGTGTTCTCAACTAAGAAGTGTAATTAGAGTGTCATAATTGCATTATTCATTTATAAATAATGAAAACAATCATGAATGTGTGTGTGTGTGTACTTAGCTTTGACTGTTCATTACAATAAAAAATCCAAAAATAAATTCATTAATAGAATGTATTCCCATATTACTAAGGTTCTGTAGCCACTTGCATTAGTATAACTATTTAACAAGGGTTCTTTACAGTTCAAAAGCATTTATCTCATTGCTACAAGGTTAAAGTGCATTACAGTAAAGGAAAGCTCGATTACAGTGCAGCAGAATACATGTTGGGCAACCACTGCTTGTAGACGTTTGTTTCATTGCTGAGAGACTAAAGGGTACAGCATACAGACAACATCATCGTTACATTTAGAGTAAGGAGAGAAATGCGTCTCTCACCATCAGAGGTTTAGCTGTAAATCAAAAGCAAATAATGTAATAGAAGATATTGAATGATTTTTTGTTGTGCTGGAGCATTCCCCCACTTTTCAATATGTTCCCATCCTGTTAAAGACTAAATGCACGAAAAGGGTTTTGGGTGCCTGCTATGTTAGGGAGGACAGGACTTGGTGAATTAACCCCCAGGAATTTAGGCAATCTTCTCCCTGCGGGGGGTGCAAGGTGGAGGTGGAGTGGGGGTGTTGATTTATTGGCAGCTCAAGTAGCCCTGGTGTTGGCTCCTGCTCTTCCCTATCTGGTGCCCAGCAGAGTAAACAGGGAGGGCAGGTAGTGCAGTAAAGCAGAACTCACTCACAGGAAGGCGTGTGCACATGCACATGTTCACCAGCCACTTGATCCATTCATTCCAGTGCTACGCAGTTACAGGGATCAGTGATCAATACAAAATTCATGTGCTTTTCCCCTTTCCAGCTGGAAGCTTGGCGGTCGATGAATGCATTCAGTTTAGAGACCTGCTCTTTTTACAACTGTGTTGGGCGAACAACAGTCTGTGAATAAATTGCCTTTGATATAGCTGTAGACACAGCATGTTTCCTGTAAGGAGAATTACTTTTTTGCCATTGATTCTTTAGGTAGAATCAAGAATGCCAGAAGTGGCCATTGGTTATTGCTTCTGGTCAATATGGTCTGAGGCTAATGCTTGGCATATTTGTAGAGTTAAAGAAGCAGAGGGTGAATGGCAGTTGTGAGATAGTGGTGTTAAAAGTGTGAACGTAACAGTCTCCAGTTTCCCTTGTCCCCTTCCTCCTGAGATTTATCCAGCAGAGCTCACTGCTCAATCCTCGGTTTCTAACAGGTAAAATTGCACAAGTCGTACATCACTCTGTTTGAAGCCCTGAGTCTTTGACTCCATTCAATTGCTGTAGCCCAGGGAACAGATGATCAGTTTTTGTGCTGGACATCTCCCTGTTCCACTCTCTTTGCCCAGACCAGAGGACAGAGGGGGTTCTTTGTTGTCTACCCCCTGCCCCCCTCCAGCTGTTTGTCTAAATGCTGTTTAGGGAGAGCTCAAACCGCTGAACCTGGAATAAAAACATTGTGTTTGACTGGTCACAGGAGAGGGGAGCAAGAGCTTAAGGAGATCCCAGACTGGGAACTGTGTCCAAGGGGCTGATAACAGCACTGAGGAAGCCATAAATTATCCACCGCCGATGGCTGTTTATTGATATTTTACACTTTTTTCCCCCCAAAGAACAGAGAAAGAAGAAAATAAATGCCATGGGTCTGTAATGCCCCATATGTTTTTGGTCATTAGTAAAGGCACATGCTGCCACTGGCTTTGGGGGGTCTAAGTGAGCCTGTGTTCTGGACAGGACAGTTACTGCCAACGTTTAAGTGATTATGTCATTAAGCCAGACACCTAGGTGAATACATCCAGGCCTGTAAACCAGGGGTGTGTGTGTTACTCCTCAGCAAGAGTGGAGGGAATGGGAGTTGGGTGCATTGTGCTTTTTGCTTTTTCACTTACAAAATGGTGTCTAATAATGACTTTAATCAATGATACGTGTGCCCTCGGAAATCATAACCGTGCTCTGGTGTTTTTTTTTTTTACATTTCTGTATTCCCTCTATGCCACTGTGGCAGAACTTCCTCCTGTTAATATTAATCGCTAAACAACATTGCTCAACTCCCACTGAGGAAGCTGATAAGTCGGTGCACACTGTGAGATGAAGTCATCCTGGCCTGCCATTTTGGAAGGAATTTTGGTTGTAAACTGAAAAGGGTTTAATTTTCAACTGTGGTATGTCAAGTTAAAAAAGGGAGGGGAAGGGGGGGGGGGGGTTGTTGTTTGCGAATACCATTCCCAGCCTTCAAAATGTCTCAATAGGCAGTGCTTTCAGCCACCTGCTGTCTAAACGGTATGCATGTGTGCATTCATCTTTATCCTACTCATTTGTACCATTTTACCTTTCTTGAATAACTTTAAATTTAGGAACAATTAGAAGCCTGTCGATTAGTGTGAATCTTGTTGGAGAGTTGTGAGAAATAAGTTCACGGAGGTTGAGCAAATGGGAAAAGTGCCATCAATCCGCCGCTGATTGAGATAGTACAGAGGGAGCCAGGGGGGTCCTGAGGGTTTTGTGCCATCCGCTAGGGTGTAATATATGGCCCTGCTCTACTGTGCGGGTCAGTGGCCCTGCCTTGCGAAAGTCTGACCTGCCCAGATCTGGAGTTCTTCACTTCAAACCCGGGGCTCTTACTGCAATTCAGATCAAACAGCACCCGAGCTAGAGGACACTGTGAGCTGGGTGATTTATCACACCCTGCATGAAGAGAGAGAGGGAAGAGGGAAGCGGGAGGGAAAAAGAGGGAAGGAAAGAGCAGGAAAGAGAGGAAGAGATAGAGAGGAATATATTTTACATTTATTTCTCTCTCTCACCTCTCACACACGCGCGCACACACACACACACACACACACACACACACATACACAAGACATGTGCTGTAGACTGCCTCCACCAATCTGATAATCTCCTTGTATCTCCCTGAAAAGAAGTCTTTAGTGTGAGCTCTCTGCTCCAGAGATCCCCTAATTAAGCAAACAAATTAACCTGCTAATCCTCTCGTTTTAGTGACAATAACACACTGGGACGGTGTTTGTGCCACTTCCTCTTGGAAGAGGGAAAAGCAGCCACCTCCTCATGTCAAGCTGTGTGGGGGTTCGCAAGTAAAACACAGGGCCCCACCCTGGGATCCTCACCAGTGACAAACAATTAATCAACACACTGTCAGCATTTCTGGGCAGATTGAGCAATGAACACGGTGTGTCTGCCTCCTCCTGGTCTGCCTGTTTAACACTGTGAGTTGGCTGCTTGTGAAGACGCCCACATCTCAGCCTCCTGGTTTCTCGGAAATATTAACAGTTGCAGCATCACCGCTCTTTCTGTTTTAGTGTACTCCTTAATATAGCCTAGAGATGCCAGAGATTTAACAGATCTGTCTCATTTTTACTGTAGTTTTGAAGAGAACTGGCCCAGAGCATCGTACGGTTGTGTTTGTAAGAACAATCTCGCAGTTTGTCCATGTTTGGCCAAGCTCCTTCCCTCCACTGGAAATGTCATTTCAAGGAGTCAGTTGTAGAGTGCATCTGCTGTGTTATCTCCTCCAAGCTGGAACAGACAGAATATGTTGTTAAGAGACAATATTTTCTCTTACATCTTACTAAAACAAAAGTGAGAAGGGACAGTGTCATATATCTCAGGACACAGATGCAAGCAGTGCTTCCAGCCCCTGGTCCTGAGGGAGTGCTGCATATTGTACTTCTGTTCTGTACTTCTTCTAAATCATGTTTTATTGAGCTGAATGGATACTACACTGTTATTAAGTAGCTATGAATTATTATGGACCAATTTTTATATCACGACAAGTTGTATAGTCCGTAGATACAGTGACATTTTTTATTATGCTATATATAATTATGTTTATTTTATTGTTCACCTGTAACCCTTTCCAGACCTTGTGAAAACATGTACAAATATTTGTTGTGTGATCACACTACATCACTCATTAGCGGTTTGTTATGGAAGCATAATGCAGTCATATTTAAAATTAAAATGCAATTCAGCAGTTGCATTTCATTTTCATTCATTGGCCCCCCCGAAGCCCTGGCGAGGAATAGGCCGGTTGGATATGTAGGGTGGATAGATATAATTTGGCCTAAGCAGAAAACATCCTTTTATATAACTGTGTAGCAGCCAGCAAGTTATTGTAAAATGAATACTGTAAAATATACAGTAACTTGTTGGCAGCAGCTAACTTGTAAGTTGCTTTATTACATTTCACAGAATGCTTACTTTAAATACAATTACATTACAAGCTAATTGCTGCCAAATTTTACAGTATTCCTTTTATAGTGTAGTTTAAAATCACCCTGTCCTCTTTAACAAGGTCTTGAAAATGGAGTTGGTATACTTTTAAAATATTTATTAGCTACTGACCCAAGGCAACAAAAATGACCAGAAATAAATTGATCTACTTTCACAAACACCTCAACCACAACCACTGTCAACGTAATAGGTTAATCAAACATGAGTAATGTAAAGTTTAGTTGTAATGAACCCCTTCCCAGTAATGTTGCTTGGGAAACACTACCACAACGTCTTTGGAAAGGAGAGAAAAGTTAGGCAAGGTGCCCTGGCCTCACCCAAAAGTTCTGTTGGGTCAGATGCATTGTGGGAGTGGCAGGCACTAGAGCACATGTGAGACTTTCTCCCCTCGCCTGTTACGAGAATAATTATAAATGTCCTGAAACATGTCCAGGAGTACAGTGGAAAACAGGTTTCTGAGATAGGAAAGAATATGAAACTTCCTGCACAGATGTGGATCCAGGTGCCCAGTAAAGGTCTCACTGAGGAACCTTGGCCTCCTTTTTATAGATGCATATATGTATTTTTTTGCATGCCCCCAAAGAAAACTGATGTGAAATGAGTGCCATTGAGTATCTGTTAACCTGTGTGTCAGCGATGAGGAGGCCCTTGGCGACAAAGCAGATGTTTTGCTTGCCTCGGTGAGTGCTTTGGCATCTCCTGTCCTGTCTCTCTGTCTCTGTGCGGTTGTAAGGACCCTCCAGAGGGGGAGGAATGGCAGATGAGAAATAGATCTCTGTGAATGGCAAAGTGAATGGGTGGAACCGGGGGAATATTCTGCTGAATATTTCGATTCGATCTTGTGGGACCAAATGTTATCCTTCTTCTTCCTGTGTCTTCCTGCAATGGGGAAAAGACTTTGTGTTTACCGTACATGTGAAAACAAACCTGTTTAACAATCACAAAACGAGTCCGGTAAGGTTTTTTTTTTTGCTGTATGTTTCTCTCATTCCTGGCAAGAGCCATAGTTTGTAGAAGACTGGTCTCATAAATGTATTTGTTCAACATATTAGTACTTTCAGTATGAACTGGTCACTGACAGCGCTTGCTGAACAGAGTTTCCAAATGTTTCTAGTTGTCATGGCGTTTAAGCCGAAAGACTTATCATACCCACGCACTGTCCAAGTCCCCTGGGTTCTAACATCTATATTGCAGAAGGAGGATCGGATGCGTGACTGCACTGGGAATACTTTCTCAGCCAACTTCTGTAATACCAAGCGACCTCTGTGTTTACAAACCAGCAGGAAGTTGTACAGCTGTGAGCATTTTTGGCGTAAACTGAAATAGATCAGTTGCATTTTTGTTAACCGATTTTGGAGTTTTGTTCCTTGTACATGTATCTGTCTAGAAAATTGTCTTTGAATTGGTTTCCGGAGCTTTTGAATATCCACAAGTCAAAACTTTCGCTTGCTGTTTTGACAAGTTGCAAAACCGTGATGTAGGAATCATTGTCAGACATGTCATTGATAATCTCCAGGTACACTTTAAAAACGAAGGCTTTGAAGCTCGCAAAGGATTCCAGACATAGAGTGGTTTATAAAGGAATTCCAATTGGGTACAAGTTGTATAAATGGATGATTTATGCGGCTGCGCAGTTAGCTGCCTATTAGATTTTTTCTCCTCACGTATGGGAAAAGGATGAAGAGGCTGGAGCAGAATAGAAAGGAGGTGGGGGAATAGATGGTTGGCCTATTTAGAGGTTCTGCACTTTTGCACTTTGCGGTTTCTGCCCGTTTTTATAAAGTAAAAAATCATTTTAGAAAACATTGAGGGTTGATTTACTGTGCAGCCTTGTCGCCTTAATCAACTTTCTCAATGGGACTAAACAAAAAAGTCAATAGCCCTTTCAGCGGAGTGGAGGGCGGACAAAGCCGCGGCTGATGGTTGTCCTTTTCTGGCCATGATTTAGATTCGGGGGTTCAGCTCGCCGATCTCCCCGCATTACCGTCCCTTGTTCGGCGGTGCCGTCTGAGCAGGGTTGCGTGGAGCGGAGAGCGACCCACCGACTGCATTCTTCTCTTCCTCAGACTGTCGAGCCGGCGGGGGGCTCCCCTGATTTAGGGCGTTCCACTACAGTGGCCCCTATAAATTTAAAAACTAATTCTGCGCTCTGTAGGGCTTTCTGTTTTTGTAGCGGGTCTTCGGTTGTTGTAGTCACTGACACTTTTATGAAGTGCCCTTAATGAGAGTCAGATTAAAGGCAGCCTGGAGCTGAGCGCCTGAGAAAGCTGAGCTGGGCAGGCTGAGAAGAGAAGGGCCCGTATCTGCTGCCAGTGGGGAAGCCAGCAACTAGCACAGATTAATTGGAGTGGAATCCGTCTTTGTGCGCTGTGAATGTCCACGGAGTGGTACCGGCTGGTACAGGACAACCTAAAACTTTCACACGCGAATTATTTATGTGTAAGGTTTTCCTTGTAAAGCGGCCAACTCGATGAGAGGGGGGAGCGGGCGGGATGGCAGGGGTGAGCCTTGAATCATTTCCAAATGAAGTTGTATTTTATACCTGCTTTCAAGTAAATGCCCTACAGTTTACTGCCAATTAAGTTGTGGTTAAGTCTGAGTTTATGTTCGTCAATATGCGGAAGGTTCAGACAAAAGGAGCACGCGAAACCCAATTCGGTGCGTCTTTTCCCTCTTTGTGCGCTTAGAACTACTGAAAGAACATGCGTAGATTTGGGAAATTGTTTCGTTTGGTTGTGTTGGTGTGTTGCGCTTCCTAAAAGTAATTTACCTACTTGTCTTCTGCCTTGACATTCATCAGCTGCCATCAAAATATTTTAATATATGTATTATGCCCTCTTCTTTTTTTAATCAAGCTTGAGAATTTGAAAGGCAATGCAGCAGTAAAACAGTCCGCTTAATGCGTCACAGAAATAAAGCGTGGCACATGTTTTAAAAGAGCTGTGTGATCTTGTGTAACGTGTGTCTGAGTGTGAGGGAGAGGAAGGGGGGGGGAGTCTCGTGTCTGATGAGAGTTATATCCCTGTCCCCCACCTCTTTGTCTCGCTGGTGGAGGGCTCCCCTGAGACCGTTGGCCCGGACAGCCAGGCATCCCGGCCCAGATTCCCATAGCATTCCCATAGCATTTAAAGGTGTGCTCATGGGGGAGCACACCTTTAAAGAGCCTAGGCTTGTGGAAGAAATGACTGCAGTCACTTAATGATGACACCGTCCCCTGGGTGTATTCTGTCAAAATCATCAAATTATCTAGTCTTTTATCTGACACCAGCGGGGGGCTGGGACCAACGAAAATACACTCCTTGATTCAGTCCTACAACGATGTGTAGGTTTAGACTGATTGCAGAGGTATATTTAAATTTATACCTCTATTAGGGAATTCTTAAATTTTATGTTTGTCAGACTGTGTAGGAGGAAAAGTGTTTGGTCATGATAGGAAAAATCCCAGATGAAACCAATGTTTGATACAGTTTTTGAGTTGTTATGGTTTTAACCTGAACAGAAAATAATTTTGCCCTATATATAAGAGACCAATATATTGCAAGCCTAGCAATGGAACAGTTTCTTGGTAATAGGTTCAGTGTGAACAAATGCTATTGGAATTTTTATATTGCATGATTGTGCTTAACTTTTAATTTATTATATTGTCATACTTATCATGTACAAAATCAGGTTCTTGAATCAGAAAGCATTTTTAAACCAGAGGTTTTGACTATTGGAGTGAAGGAAATCTGGCCTTTCAAACACATGGAATCATGCTCTCAAGTCTCTGTTTCTCTTTTGTGCCCATCCTTCTTCCATGTTTTCTCGTTCTCCCTCATGAAGCTGTTGATACTTCAGTAATGAAGGGTCCTGAAAGAAAACTAAATAAACACAGCCAATTTAGCATTAGTGAGTGCACACAAGGATACTGTGTCTGGGGTGTCAGTGTTCATTTTTGTTTTAATGACTCATTTTCTGAAGAATTAACTTAAATTTTTTTTTACTTTTCACAAAGCTCAGTTTTGCTCTGTACATTTTGGATGGGGCATTTTACAGATATTACAAAAGTCTGATATGCTTATCTGTTAAATTTTTAACAAAAAGATATGAGTAAGTAAGACGCAATTTCAAAGTGGCCCTGCATTGGACTGTTCATTGAAATGAACCTGAAGAATAGCTGAATGAACAGTTAATTGTGAATGACCGTGCCCCTTTGCTTCAAATGCCTCCATATAGTGTACTGAAATCTGTATCTTTCCTTATTGCAGATCTTCATTAACAATGAGTGGCAGAACTCTGTGAGTGGAAAGACCATCCCAGTTTACAATCCTTCCAATGGGGAGAAGCTCTGTGAAGTTCAGGAAGCTGATAAGGTAAGGTTTAAAGGTGGAATATTCCTTTGAAAAATACAGCAGGGAGATCTAGTGTACAGTACATTGAAGTGGAAGTGGTATTATAAGGGTACGGGTTTGATTCTCAACAACAGCACTGGTATTGCATCTTTGATGGAGTTCTCATTCTGAATTGCTTCAGTAAATATGTCCACGTGTAAGAAGGAACGGTACATGGTACATTTGTACTATATAATCACTTGCCATTTACAAGGGTATCTGCTTGGCAGTTCAATAACATAAAATACTTTGGATGACTCATCATTTTCTCAAGTAATATCTTAAAAAAGAAAGACACGCAGAAAGTCTATTGCGTACCTGAAAGAATCCTGCACGTCTGTCCGTCTGTCAGAGGGGATGCCTTACAGGAAGCGCGTGTGCACTCCACAGCATTCCACTGAGGAATGCTAAGCCATGTTTTTCACAGTTCTCTGCCCGACACCCTCTTATCGGCTGATGTCCAAGTACAAATGAATAAGCGGCCAAGTCGTAGTAAGGAAAACAAAAAGACAAGTTTAGTCTAATGCGCTTGGACGGGCTGGACGACACCTGTTGAAAGAATAGCTCTGTCGTTCTAACTCACCCGTTTCCCCCACCTCGTCTCCTTCGATCCCTGCGCTCTCTCTGCGCCCGCGCAGGCGGACGTGGACAAGGCGGTCCAAGCGGCTCGCCTGGCGTTCTCCCTGGGCTCGGTGTGGCGGAGGATGGACGCCTCAGAGCGTGGGAGGCTGCTGTTCAAACTGGCCGACCTGGTGGAGAGGGACCGCGCCTACCTCTCCGTGAGTCCCCCCCCCCCCCCCCCCCAGACTCACACCCGCTGTCACCATTCCTCACAGATACGCCGCTCATGTTCAATTACTTAGTCTGAGCAAGATTTCCATACATCTATCATATTTCATTGAGATTAGTCAGAACACCTCAAGGGTTAAAAACTGGCTGCATTGGCAACCTTAATGTGATTTTTTTAAAGGTGTTAGATCATAATGTATAGATTGCATTTTAAGGCAGTTGCCAAGGGTCAGAGTCAAGCTATTTGAAATAATGGCCACCATTATTGCTGGAAACTTTGAGCTTAATGCATGGGCCGTCTCTGATACTGATATAGAAATAACTACTCTAATAGCTACTATGATAGAAATGTCAGGAGATGATTATATTATGGTTGATGTTGCATGAAGCACTTGCCAGTTCCTTTATTTCATGTTCAATTATTTAAAAATTTTGAACACTGTGTGGATAAACCTTTTTTCTTTATAATTAAAACTAACATATGGATGAATTACAGAATGTTGGAATTGCAATATGTCTGGATCCAGGATCCAGGTGGTTATGATGGTACTTGATAACGCCCTAATCCCCCTCTCAGAAGGATTTGGTTCAAGGGTATTTATCTTTCTGGGATCAGATATCCTCCTGGGCAGGACATAAACCAACTGTTGCTTCAGCAACATAAAATTAGACATGTCAAAGTACACAGAGATCCAGATGTTTCTGATACACCTAGAGTATCAGTCATCCCATGAGTAATCCTGACCCTTCATGTAGTTTTTTCGGGCACTCACCTCCCCCCCAACTAATTTCCACACCTTTTCCCTCAGACGCTGGAATGCCTGGACAGTGGGAAACCTTTCCTTACGACCTTCTACGTGGACCTGCAGGGAACTATAAAGACGCTCAGATACTTCGCCGGATGGGCCGATAAGATCCATGGATTAACCATTCCGATGGGTATGTTCTGATATGACAGGGGTTAGGCCTCCACTCTGGAAAAAAAATTCTGAAGAGGGGTTAATGGCTTCCTTATAGAGCTGGTGTCCTGTGGTGGAGAGGAGGGACTTTTGAGGAGCTATGGAGACTTTTGTTATCACACTGGTCTTATTGGATATAGTGGAAATAGGGTAAAACTGTAAAACTTTTAAACATTGTTTCTGTTAACTTAGTGGGACATCTTGTCTATACAGGGCAAGCCTGGTCTATATGATGGGACAGAGAAAAGCTGGGTTACTACAGACCAATGCTCTTAGCTAAGAGAATCAATAATCAGAATCATATCCTTGTTCCGACACTAAGGAGCGAATATCATCATGTGCTAATCCATCCTTTTGCCAACACTGTATTAGCCTGTTTGCTAGCTGTCTGCCTTGTTGAGCTTCAAGTTGGTTGAGTAAATGAGGACAATCTTGCCTGTGATTTCACATGCCCACATGGGCATGAGGAGTAGGAGGAGCTCTGAAGAGGGAGTGGGTCGAGCTATTAAAGTGTTGTGGGTGGGGCAGTTAGGGAAGAATGGACATAACTGTAGGGAGAATAGTGGGGGTGGAGTTTGGAGTGAACAGTGGCCTGGAGAAGAGCTGTTGTGAGGGCAGAGGTGGTCCGAAAGTAAACAGATGCAGTCCCCAACCAGTTATAAATCTGAGTACTAATGGTCACCCTCCTGTTGAGACTGCCACCAGTGGAGCACAGTGACTGGGCCGGCGGGGGGTTTTGGGGGCTGTTCTGGCTAATTTAGCTGTTTGAAAGGGACGCAATGGGGAGCCCGGAGGCCGAAGCAACTCGGCTCTGATGTCACAAAGCGGCCGTTAACGGGGGCTTTGGGGGGGAGGCGGGAGGGTTACAGAGGGGCAGGCGCTCAGGGGCCCACATGAGGGCCAGATGGAGTCTGGTGGGCATCTGGTGCTCCCTGTCTCTCACATTCCTGAGCAATCTTTTATATCCATTTTAAGTTTAGTAACCAGCACTTACCCGTGTCCAGCAATGTCAAAATGTACTTTTCGGAAGTCCACCTGATATTCCTAGATGGCTCTGTGCCCGGTCTATAGTGAAGGTGGCCCCATATAGAAGCACTTTCAGCTCTGTTGGGCTCTGTTAGCTCATAGCTCTTTAATGTGCCTCAGTGGAAAATCTGCCAGCTGATTTAGATTCCAGGGCTTTGCTTGAATCCCCTCCTAGTCTGTAATTATTACTGTACAAATAAACAATGGCTGCCAGGACTGTAAAGGATATGAAGATGGTGGTGATGTTCTTATCTGACCACCAGGGTAGTTGTAGTGGGGTGGCTCTCTGGCCCAGCCTTCAGAGCACTACCTCTCCAGCCCAATGTTTAATCAGCTGAGGCCTGCGTGATCCTGCGGTTCTGCCACTCCCCGTCACACAAAAGGAATGAACAACGCACTTTCCCACTCAAAATCTTTTGCTTGAATGTCCCGAAAGTCCGTAGTCTGTGTTTATTTATCATATGTATTTTATTTTGCAATTGTAAAAAAAAAAAAAGATCAGAATTCACTTTCAGAGACACCGCGCGTATATTAAATTTGTTTCCCTATTATCAACGGTGGGAAAAATGTGTTTGAGCAAACAGTATGAAATAGTGTTTTGATGTCTCTTTGAGAAAAAGTGCCCTAGACCAGTGTTCTGCTCTTGACTCTAGCGCATGTTCTTTTCATGCGCTGCCAAACCCAACTGGACCACTGAATAATAATGATCCTGTGTTCTCTCTTCCTCTCCTTCTCTCCCTCCGCCTTCCGCTGCAGATGGAGATTATTTAACATTCACCAGGAACGAGCCCATTGGCGTGTGTGGACAGATCGTCCCGGTGAGTGTCTTGTCTGTTTATTTTCAATTCAAATCAGTAATATCGGAAGACAAATAAAAATTCGCTCTCACAGCTGCAAAGTTCTTTAGCAAAAAAAGTTGGGAGTGGGTGCAAAATTAAGACTCTGGGGATGGGGCGGGGGTTGGGGGGGGGATTGGAAGGGTGGGTGGTAGGTGGGACATTGGCGATCTGGGATTGAGAACAGAGCCAAACCCCTCTGTTGAAACACATTGAACAGTTTCCTGGAACTCTCTGACAGGCTTATCAGTCTGTGTATATTTGGGTAAAGATGCTTGTAGTCAGAGCAATCAGCTTGGTCAGGGATTTGTCTGGTGTGCATGCTGCTTAGAGCGATAGCATGAAAGCGGACCTTAAACCATCAAGTTATGTTCAGGAACAATAAAAGAGGACCTTTGTAATGTTGTGAGGAATGAGGAATCAATAGCATACAGTGTACACCACTCCTTTTTTAAATGAACAAAAAGCGTACAAAGAACGAAGGGTTTGAGCAAGTGGATGAGAGGGTGGCTGTGAGGAGACAATGGAGGGCTGGTGCCAGAAATGTGCCAACCGTGTGGTGCCCTCTCTGCCCTGTGTCCAGTGGAACTTCCCCCTGATGATGACAGCATGGAAGCTGGCTCCTGCTCTATGCTGTGGGAACACCGTGGTCATCAAACCGGCTGAGCAGACCCCCCTCACCTGCCTCTACATGGGGGCCCTCATCCAAGAGGTATCAGGCTGGCTTTTTACCTCCGCCACACTTGCTTGTCCTCCTAATGATTTTTTCTTTTCGATGTGCCGCACATTTTCTCCCTGGCTATTTGGAAGAAGGGCTGGGTCCCTGATTCTCCTTCTTTGTCTGTGGTTTAGCTTGGCTCCGGAACCTTCTCTTGTGAAGCTTGTTTCCTCTCGTATTGTTTTGACAGGCTGGGTTTCCACCGGGAGTTGTCAATATTTTGCCAGGATTCGGGCCAACGGCAGGAGCGGCCATAGCTTCACACATGGGCATAGACAAAGTGGCTTTCACAGGATCAACTGAGGTAATTTTTCTGAACAAAGACACAGCAGAAAATATGTGCCCATCATCACAGCCCCATTTTTGACAGTGGAAAGGGCATTAAAAAGGTGTGGCGACCCATGAGGGCAGACCAGTTCTGAAAGGAGGGACTGCTGTGGCCCAGGAGTGAACAATTAAGGCCTGTCAGTCTATAGTGCAGAAGGCATGAAATACAACAAACTGGGTAAAGATGTAGAAGTAAATACTATTACTGTATGTTTTACTGTAGCATTGATTTAGCAACGAGGTCATCTGGCACAATTTTATATATCCATGAGGCTGTTAAGTTATCCTCATTACATGCACTCAACTGTGCGCTACCCTGGATTAGCATAAATGCAAAACTACTGCAGTCTGCTCTACCTGTCTAGCTGTACATAGGCCAGCTTTTAGAACAGTAAGAGAGCCTCTCCCCGTCTCCATCCTGCCCGGTCCTAAGTACTGTGCTTCATGGCTGTCACATTCCTGTGTAATGAGCACCCACAGCCAGTTTAATCCCCTACCTGCCAGAGACTGCACTGTGCTGCCCCAGACATACCTGGACATTCACAAAGTTCTGAAAAGGAAGTTAATGGAAAACCACAAACAAGGGCAAACCAGGATAGAGGAAGAGGGCCTAGTGATGTTAAGGGTAAGATATAACTTTGGGCTCTTTTGAGTTACAGTCGACAGAATAGCAAGGAGCAATTTACCTTTCCCTGATTCACAAGCAGTCATTTCTACACACAATATTTATTTTATACAGTTTGTAGGCTGTCTCTGTCACCGAACCATGTTTAACTGACTGTGATTCATGTAAATGTATGCCCCTTGTAAATCTACTTTCTGCTGTCCCAAGTGCATGGTCTATCTGCCTGGCAGCAGGACAAGTGTACAAGCTCTGGGAATGTGTTTATTCTTGCTTTTGGACAGGCAGGGAGCAGGGGCACTGCAGGAGGGGCTGTTTGTGTGTGGTAATCTGCAAAATCCAACAGTGTTTCGAGCTCATAGACATTGCATACTGCCATTATCCATCAGGGCGAAACAGAGACAAAGCAAAGTTAGCTCTGTACAGGAGGCTTTAGAGCAAATGATGCAAGTTGTCACATGGCTTTCTTTTGCAGCAGAGAGACAGCGTTGGCTGTGTTGCTCCTAAGTGGAGTTCATCATGGTATATGTGAACAGACACAGATCAGTGGCTGAGAACATTAGCGATGCCATGCTCCATTCATCACTTCTTACATTAGCAGCGAGCTTGAGGGCTTCTCCTTTCAATCCGAAGTAATGAGCAAACGTTTCCTAAAAACCCAGCCTTTGTTTTTCCTCTGTGACTGATGTTGTCCCTGTTTTCCTGTGATCTGGAGTCAATTAAGAGCCGGGTAAACCTAAGCAGCAAAATTGTGTAAATACACAGACAGTGAGTCACATGGCTGTTCGTGGAAATGAAAGGGGGACAGGGAAGAGGGTGCTTTGAGGTGCGCGGGGCGCTGCAGTCGGAGGGCGGGTGTCAGAGCGGGGGATCATCACAGTCGGGCGCACGCGGCTCTGACTCTCCTGGAGGCGGGCAAAACGGCAGGTGGCCCCCGAGTGTTTTCTTAACTGCTAAATGAACACAGGCCCGTGATCTCAGCCTTAGCAACTGGACACAAGCGAGGGCCATCAAAGCGAACTACAGGAGAGTTTGCGGGGGAATGATTCACGCCAAACAAACGTTTGCCGACCCGACAGCTGCTCCACCACTTGGCCCGGCGGTTTCGGCAGGCCACCCCCGATCGATGTTCCTAACCGAGATTAATCCTAACTCAGCCTCGCCTTATTGTCGGTTCGGAGTCATCGTGGTCATTGAGTGAGAAGCAGAGATGCTCTCTTTCCACTGGGCTGTGGGGGAGGAGTGGAGGCTGTTCTCCTGTACGCAGCCCCTTCCGTCCCCGCCCGACTCACTATCTCCTGGAAAAGTGAGTCAGAAAACATTTGATGCTGGTAACTCCTCTGCAGACACAGGACCTTCAAACTTTTGCGTATGATTATGAGAGCTTCTCGTTGGTGCCTCAAGGTTTGTGGAGCACATCTCATATGATGGGGAGACAGGGAGGCTCTCAGACTCACTCCATGTGCCATGTCATATAGTAGTGCTCACACAGACCCAGCTGCAAGGGCTCAGCAGTGGCATGTGGTTCTGTCATATAGATACTGTATGTGCTGTAAAACAACTGGATGTATTGCCCTTGGAAATTTCTGAAGTTAACCAGGGAGGAGGAATGGAAAGAAACATGGAAATCAGAAGTGCTGGAGGGCCGCGGACACAAATACAGATAGAGCAGGGCTTCAAGTGAATTACAGAAAGTAGCTGGGTAACAGAACATCCCATGGTGTACTCTGGAAAACATTCCGACACGCTTTAGAATTTTCTCTTCTGGCTGTGAGAAGCCTCACAATATGGAGAGGCTGAGCTCAATCTGACAGCTTTTCGTTTCATCTTTTGTGCCTGTTTGTGTTAGCTGTGACAGGTCTTGATCACTTTAACACGTCTCCTCATTTGCACTCGTAAATCAAAGTACCTGCCCACACAACCTGCGGTCTTTGCTTCCTGTACTTTATTAAACCATTGATGCCTTTCAGAGGTGAAATATCAGTCCATCATCCCCGCCCCTCCCCAATTCCCCACAAAAGCAAACAAACAAGTGTAATAGATATTTCGGGTGTGTTTTTGGCACGCTGTGGTTTCGGAAGTCCTCCTTGCCTTTCTCCTGAATGGGTCTGCCTGACCTGCTAAGTCAGTTAATGGCAGCGTCCCACTGATTTACTGATCTGGCTGCGGGAGTTCACTCCAGGCCCACGGCTCCATGAATGAAAGCCCAACTCCTGCTTCCTCCCCAGGTTGGGAAGCTGATCCAAGAAGCAGCTGGAAGGAGTAATCTGAAGAGAGTGACGCTGGAACTGGGAGGGAAGAATCCCAACATCATTTTTGCAGATGCAGATTGTAAGTTTACATACCCGGTTTTTATTAGTTCCTTGTCTGTTCCTGTTAAAGCTAAGAGGTGGTCTTACACACATGCATACAGGTGCTTTCAAAGCCCGCTCGCTCTGCAACTGGTTTGCTTCAAAAGATACCTAGAGAGGGTCAATAAAAAAGAACCTGGGGGAAATCATTTGGTGGGCTGTGCAAAGATTTATGAATCAATCTGGTAATGACCAGTAGTTTTTGTTCTTGTCAAGATATGCCCAACTAAACGTGCTCATTTGGTGCTGATTTTAATAATTATTTTAATCATTTATTTAAATAGTAAATAGTGATTTGTTCCACAGTAAAAAAAATAAATAAATGAAATCCCTTTCAAATGTTATTTAAATATACATTTTAAACGATTGCACATGAGGCAAAATCGAGGAACTATGAAACAACTTAATAAACTACTGGTATGTTTTCAAAGAACGGTTACAGTTACTCTTCAAATTCTTGTTTTTTTTTTTTAGATTTATATCTTTTCATAACAATAGTCACCTCAGTCGGACGCAGATGAAAGAGCTGATCTCTGTGTGCCGGCTCCAGATTTCCAGCTGGGACGATGAAAGTGGGCGCGGGCCTGACGCAGAGATTTGCCAGTGTCAATAGAGCCCAGTGCGTCTCGCTTCCAGCAGTCGCACAGGCCCGGTGGATTAATGGGGCTCGTGTAGGTACTAAGTGGCTTTCCAAATTGGAGAATGGGTGCTCTCAGATGCTTTCAGCAGCTGCAGGCCCGGCTCCCCGAGGCCCGTAAATTAGCGAAATGGAGCCTTCCCCAGTTGTAAGCATCAGGCGAGGTCCATAAATTACCAGGCCCCGTTAACCCCTCCCATGCCACTGGAGGGGCTCGGGTCTCAGATTTCGGATGTCGGCGGTACGAGGGAAATTTTAACAGGGCAGAGAGAATTGCAGTGATATCAATTGTACCGCAAGCAGTATTGATCCCAGCACCCGGCTTTACTCCACGCGTGACAAATGGCTTTCTCTGAAGTGCGCATAAAAAATAAATTTAGCTGCCCTGTTACTCATGCAGCAACGCTTGTGGTGTTTCAAGATACTGTCTTTCCATATCCAGATTTAAACTTCTTCTTTCATATGAGGTGTATATATTTCCATGTTTCTCGCATTACATTACTGCAGTATTCACCGTATGTGATTGATTGTAAAATGAATTGATGTGCTTGAAAATGTTTTAATACTGACAGTGTCTTTCATGCAAGGTTTATGTAGCATGGTTGAGTCTGCGAGTGTGTGCGGTAACAGGCTCTCTTCCTCTTCCTCACCTTCCTCAGTGAACCTGGCCGTGGAGCAGGCGCATCAGGGCGTCTTCTTCAACAGCGGCCAGTGCTGCACCGCGGGCTCCCGGATCTACGTGGAAGAGCCCGTCTACGAGGAGTTTGTGCGCAGGAGCGTGGAGCGGGCCAAGCGAAGGGTCCTGGGGAGCCCGTTTGACCCCACCACTGAGCAGGGTCCACAGGTAAGGAGAGAGCAGGTCTGGGAGCTCAAGAGCAGAAGTACAGGAAGCACTCACTCACTGCAGGCTTACCGAATTGGTGGTGAATTCTGGGAGTCGGTTCATCTGTGCCACCTCTCTAATGGATTGAAATAGAATCCATGCTCATTTTAATTGGGAGAACATATGCTCACAGAGGGTGGCTGTATGCTCAGTGGATTTTGGTCATGCTGCATTCTTCTTTGGCCTCCGCTCAGAACAGCGAAACGCAAGCAAATAAATGACTATGGGGAATGTGAAGCAATGATTTGCTTTACTTATCACTTATTAAAGGCTGCATACTCATGTCATTCAGTTCTGCCTGTGTCATGTGTAGGCTTGTGTGTGTAAATGAGCCCTCTCTTCCTGACCCCAGATCAGTCAGGAGCAGCAGAGCCGTGTTCTGGAGTACATCCAGAGCGGGATCAGCGAGGGGGCCAGGCTGGAGTGCGGCGGCAAAGCCCTGGGGCTCAAGGGCTTCTTCATCGAGCCCACCGTCTTCTCAAACGTCAGCGACGACATGCGCATCGCCAAGGAAGAGGTAACGGCAACCTGGCCAATCGGGAGAACCTCGGCCTCTGCGCCAATGGGAATCTGCTTGTACGACTGGCTGATGTAAACCTAATCCTGAACTTGCATCTGGGTGACTGACATTCGTTCCACCCAACAGCTGTGGGCAGACATGCAGCTGGTCTAACATCTGCCCGCATTGCACCAAGCGACCATGCCAGGAGATCTCTGTGCCATCGCATTCCAATTACGACTCCATTTTTTCCCCTTTTTTTAACTCAAACTTCTTTTACCTCCTTCTGCAGATTTTTGGCCCTGTGCAGCAGATCATGAAGTTCAAAACTATAGAGGAAGTGATCGAAAGGGCCAACAACACAGAGTACGGGCTGACCGCTGGTGTGTTCACCAATGACATCAACAAAGCCTTGACCATGTCATCCGCCCTACAGGCCGGCACTGTTTGGTAAGGAACTCTTGAACATCCTCAAATTCAGCTCACTTTAGTGAACCACTTATGCCCAGGTTTGATCAAGTCTTTGGGGGTTTTGCTTTTATCACTGATCAACTGCCCCTTGTCCTGTGGCTTCCTCTAATAGGACAGAATTAGAGCACTAGAAGCACACACTGACATTCTAATTAGTGTTGTTTTTGCCAATGTAAATGACCCCCCCCCTCCCCCCTTTGAAAGCAGCTCTTAGATAGCATTGGTGGAAGAAATGACTGTAAGAATGATAAAGAGGAGAGGACCCACAGAGTGATAATGAATGCTTTGTGTACTCCATAGGATAAACTGTTTCAATGCTCTGAGCTGCCAGTGTCCTTTTGGAGGATTCAAAATGTCTGGAAACGGCCGAGAATTGTAAGTACCCCCCGCTCCCCTGTCCCTGCCCCCCAATTCTGGCTCAGTGACAGAGAGTGTGAGCCAGAGCCAAGCTGCTAATGCACTGGAACATGTTCCCCTCAGCCACGGAATGATCTGGAGAAAAGTTTGCAGTCCAAATCTGGAGCTCTTCTTTACACTTGACTTTGCAATGTGCCGTATAAATTTAAGGAGTACATATTTGAGTGTCTTGAAATGGACTATTTACCACGAATTACCACACTCTAACATGGACAATAAATATGTACACGCACGCACACACCCACACACATTTTGGTTCCTTTTATTAACATTGGTTTACAAACACTATTATGTAATTTTGATTTCATTTGTATTAATTTCATTTACTGTTCAGTTAGTCTTTTCTGTTGTCAGTGAGTTTGACATTTAGTTTATCGTTTTTAAGCACCTCTGAGTTTTTTATGGTCCGTGTATCAGAAGTTAATTTTATAATATTCTTCATTCTTGGATATTAATAATATTCTTCAATATTCTTGTCAATTTTTGTGCACAAATACCAATTTACTGACATACATACATATACGGAAATACACAAACACACACACACACACACACACAAATACATATTGTATATATATACTGTACTGTACATCAGTACTACCCTGCTTGCTTCCAAAAATGGTGATTATGAGGCAGCAACAGTACAGTGACAGGAGCTGTGTTTGTGTTTCAGGGGCGAGTACGGACTGAGAGAATACTCTGAGATGAAGACAGTCACGATGAAGCTGCAGGAGAAGAACTCCTAAGAAGTGCAGTGCCATAGGGGGGCTCTTCCTGCGGAGTGCACCACTAACCGTCCATCTCCACTAACTGTACTAAAGCACTCGGAGAGGAGGTCTACTGACCAGTTCCCCCCCGCAGTGGAAACACGAGACACACGCACTCACACTCACACACACACACACGCTCACACACACACACACACACTCACACACACACACACACATGCACGCACACACACGTACACAAACACACACATATGCACAAACACACACACACACACAGACACACTGCTGCCGTACCTTTGGCCACTGCCTCGCCCCCTGCTGTTAACTTATTGAAATGCGCAGAGAGGGAGTACAGCTGTGGAGATTTTTGTAAGCAATGCCCATCATCTGAAACCCCCAGGTGTCATTGCCTTAATTCTTCAGCCAATCATCCTTTGTTTTAGTTCCCAACTAAAACTACTGAAACTGCTCATCTAATTAAAAAAAAAACATTAACAGGAAAAATAATTAAATGCTATGTTTTAATGTTTGTTTTAATTGCTTGTGATTTTACGTATTTTACTACTTAACGCTGTGTATCCCCTTTTACCGATGTTTTAAAAATAGTTTTGACCGATGTTAAAATAGAAAGCAAATGGTTAACCTATAAATATCTTGCTTTACTATCTGCTGAAAGAGAAGTTGATCCATGTCATTCATAAATGATTCTGTGTTGGTGTTTGTTTGTTATCATGTTTATACAATTATGTACTTTGAAAAAAAAATAAGAACTAAGAAAATATAAAATTTACTATAGATTTTTTTTTCATTAAAACCTTTTTTTCCAAAAAGAGAAGAGGTCTGTGTTTACTTCTCAAGGTTATGAAATGATGCTCTGTGCTATGCATCAGAGCTCGGTTTCCTCATCCGCATCCGAGTTATCTCAGCTCTGACATCGCGCTCATGAGGTCACACAATTTACTGTTCGGTTTTGGAGGGAGATCTGAGAGGAGAAGGCTAGCCATGGCCTTTAGCCATGTCTCATATGTTACCATAAGCAGGGATGAAGAACACACCGCCACTCTTGCCATTGAAGAAGAAAAGCCAGCTGAATTTACTCACTCAGTGAGGCATCTGGGACAAGCCCCAATAATATTGGAAGGCAAAGCAGAAGACACCGGGTGTGCTGTATGCTCTTAGATGACGTAGGCAGTTTCTCCACCACGATTTGTAATTTGCTTTCATTTTGTTTGATATTTTAACCATAACAAGATATGGATGTGCGTCTCAGTGCTCACATACCCTTGAAATTGCAGGTTGGATGCAGCCGTGCCGTGGTAGTAAACAGACCATGCCAAATTACTTTCTGTGAAAGTTAAGGAGGCCACTAGTTTATTTCTATTGAACACTGGCTCCAGGGGGCCTTCTGGTGCACTTGTGCCTGGATTCTGGAAATCCGTGAAAGTGCAGGCACACACACATTTTGTGTTTTACTTACGCGGGCTCTTTTATGCCAGGGCACTTACATACTTCCAGCCATGCTTACAAACCCTTGCTACTTTGTAAGCATGGCTGGACGATTCACACTTTTAGGAGTACGCACATTAAAATATATTCCTCAACAAGCTGGAACAAATGGCACCCTGCTTGTGATGCTCACATGTTCTGGGTTTTTGTGAATGTTGGTGCGGGAGTGTGTGTGACAGTGTGAACAGTGTAAGATCACGCAATGAAGGAGGAGGAACAGACCAGATGTGTGCACCCTTCTCCAGAGCCCTCCCTTGGCAATTACTTTTCAGTGTCAAGAAGGATTTTTCCCACTATTCCCCGGCCAGTGACTATCTCTGTCCATACGCAAAAGGACAAGCTAAGTGACAGAGTACATGAAGGATGGCTGGGGAATTGAGAAATAACCCCCCAGGGTAAGGACTTGGGCTGAGGGGGGAAGTGCGCCAGCTGTTAGGACATTGGCTTTTCCGAGGTGATGCTCTTAATCTGTACGCTGAGTCACATGGAAGCCAAACGCGTCCATCGCCCGGTGTTTCCGTACCCCTCGCGGCCCAGCTCCTTCAGCATCCCCCCGCGGCCTTCCGCACAGCTTTGTGTCTCCGCCGGCAGTCGGTGCCCCGCTCCTTTCATCCGCTCTGAATGATCTATTCTTTACTCTTCCCCAATCCCCTCATCGGGAGAGTCTGCTTTAGCTCAGTGGCTCCGGCCTGCGCTATGCCGCAGCCTGCGTTTGAATCGAGACCAATCACGGCGAGGCGCACGGAGGAGCGAGCGCAGCGATACGAGGGAGGCCGGGCAGCGCTGGGGCCTGGAGGGGAGGCTCTCATCCCCACACGTTACGGGGTTGCGCAACAGCACTGCCTCCTCACAGGACGTGAGTCAAGAGTTTCATTAAAGCTTACAGCACGATCCATTCTGCAAGTACGGGTTGGGAAATGCTCCTATCTTCAGTTTTTCAGCACTGATCCAAGATTTTGGAGACTTAGATATTTTTTATCAAAAGCCTTCCAACATCAGAACGTTTATTATTATCTTAAGGGCAAATTCTTAGAATAAAAGGGGGGAAATTCACTTTCCAGTCACCAAGCTAGTGTTCAGAATCTGCTGAAATTCCCCCTAGTGACACAAAGAATAAATGTGCTCTGAAGATCACACAAAGAAATGGTTCAGTGTCACAGAGTGCTTCTCACTGATATTTTCATTTTTATGTGTTCTCAGTTTGTTTACTTCTCAAAAGAGAGGATAATATACTGAATTAAGCAAGAGTGCACGCAGTGGAAAATCAGCCAGACAAAACTGCACTGGAGCTGTTTGCACAAGCCACAATCATTCACTTTCAAAATCAGCTGAGTAATTGTCAGAGGTGGAGAGGTGTTTGCAAAGTCCAAATTTACTCATCTCAACTATCACTTTCTTGTCCATGTTCCATTTATAGCGCTAGCTAACGTTAGTTTGAAGGCCAGGAGATTAGTCTTCATGACAGTTGTCATGGTCGCATCCACAGTAATCGGCTAATGTGGTTGTGTGTAGTTATGTCAAGCGACCAAGCCGTGAAAGTTGAAAACAGCTGAGGCAGCAGAATGACTGAGAGGTTGCGGTTCACTTCAAAACGCTTGGTCGCAAGCATTCCACTGAAAACAGTAGCGACAGTTGCAATGACTGTGGCCTGTGAGAATGGCTCTTTGTGCTTCCTGTAACGAGGCTCATTTAATCACACCACAGTTTAACTGACTCAATAACCGCCCCCCCCCCCCCCAACCCTAACCCTAACCCCCCCCCCCCCAACTCCTCCATCTCAGCTGATTTGTGGTGAAGAGTCTAAGACTAAATTTCATGCCTTAAATCACACAGGTAGGTGGTACACATCAATGGAGATTGAGATGAGTTTACTCCACCTTGCAGTGAAGTCATTTGAGATCATGAGAGCTGTTACAAAAAAAATCCAAATACAAAAGCAATCTATATATTGGTTTTGCAGATATGAAAATACAGGTTGATATGTAAAAAAGCTCAAAGCTTGCACCCAGATAAATACATTCTCATTGACCTCTCACTCTCATTACATATGTGACTTCTGAATTTTTAGACAGTTGACTACTTTTACTATTTATACACATAATTCACTTATACATTGGTACACTTATAGATTATTGCAGAAAGGGTGTAGTGTTGCTTTTAAAGCATAGAATTAAATGATGAATGAATTGGTGACACACAGTGTAATGAGAAACATAAAGCATCTATTGCACTGCAAAATGTCATCCTTTAACATTGGTCAAGCTTTTATAGGAAATGTAATGAATGAGTTGATTTAAGCTGCAACTTGGAAGGGCTCCAAGGTTAAGTGGCAATTCTACATCTAACAGGATTTGAGATCTAATATGTATGTGCCACCTACTTCCTTTATTGGACAGAGCACTTACAGTTCCTCACACGTACCACACACTATCCATTACCCTATGCTCTTCCTAATGATTTATATAATTTTATATCTACAGGATGTGATGAAAGAGTCAATTTGTCTGCAAAATGACTCAAATCAATCTATGGGGCTGTCTTTACATAGACTAATTCTGCTAAGATGATGCATGAATGTTTCACACTTTCCTGGGCTCATATTGGAATTAATGCATGTAAGTCTTGTTTTAATGCTGGATAACTTTGAGGAGACTCTGTCCTTTGTCTCCTCAATATCTAGGAAGTTGCACTGTCCAGCATGGAAAGTGGTGTCTTTGGCTCATATGGTCTCACAAGATTACTGTCTCAAACAGCAGGGAGAAACACATCTGGATCCTATTATTTAAATCTGCAGTGACTGTTACCACTCTCTCCCACTAGAGGGAGGGGTCCTTATCCCTGATATTCAGACCATGTATATATTATGGGCTAAACTTACTGAAAAACAAGCAACTGAGATGGCAGGTATGCCATCCAGCCATCCAGCCAAGTTACACCTTGGCGGACAGCATTCTACATACAGTTCATTCTGAGATAGCATGTCTTCATGGGGTGTGTGATCACAATTAATGTGTGGACATTTTTTCTGTTGCAATATAAATTGTACAATAATAATAATTATTATACAATAATAACTCTGTTACAATTAAATTATTTTAATTGAAACGGCAGAAATGTATTTATTGTGTGAATTATTCACACCATTGTAAAAACACCAACTGCAATAGGAGCTGTCATTTGCATCATATCAGTAAAAATGCATAATGCTTTGCAGAGATAATGCTTTTACAATATTCCCTGAGGGAAATTCTAATGATATTAATCAGCTACATAGGAGTCCAGTTCTTAGTGCTATAAGGAAATATTTTGCAGCAAGCCAACGTCCTTGTTGAACCATCGTTCGTAATTTAAAACGAGTGACTTTAACTTTGAAGTTGTCAAGTATATTTTGCCCTTTAATTAAATGCTTAGACATGGCAGCAGGGTCTTTTTGGAACTGTGCCATGTTTGACAGAGGTAACGTATTGCATAGCCATGCACGCATCGCAGGAAGTTCAGCTTTAATCTGCAGTGAGTGCACTGCTGATCCATACGCCGTTTGTTATGTTTTGTCGGTGGGAAATTGCTGCATCATCTAACCAAATAAGACAAATTACCCATGAGGCTACAACTTTTAACCATTCACCCAGCTTGCATGGGGCCGAATATTTGTTTTGTTTGTATGAAAACACTTCCCGCTCTTCCTGCACACAACGATAATCTTTTAATTACAGACCAGTCTGTCAGAGGAAGGCTAGCAAGAATGGATTGTGTTCTTATAATTCTCAGCCCAGTTCCTTAAAGAGTTCTGCCTTTGTGACTCAAATTCTGACTTTTGAGCAAAGCGAGCCAAAAAGGAGGTCAAAGTCAATTCTGGCGACAGCTGGTGGCTGAAAGGCTTATCTCATTTTCATCCAAAAGCTAAGTCGGAGAAAAGCACATTAATTGCACAAAAATACACAGACACACAGCCAGCATTACTTACATAACGTTTCCGTTTGCGTTTACAGATAGCCCTCACAAACAGACCACTTATGCAAACCAGTAATGCATAATTCTTCTACTAGCCTGGCCAGAAGTGAGGTTTTTTTCTGTTAAGAACAGGAACACAATCACACACAGTTCAGTTAAGAATTGACTATCACAGACAGTTCAGTTAAGAGTGGACTAAGTTTCACTCTGTATAATATTAAAAATATTGGCCTAACTTTATTATTATTTCACTATTACTTTAAACTGGCTAATGAGTCAACTGAAGCCAATTCTTAACACATCTGTACATGATCAGTTCAGCTATCATGTTAGCAAGAGGGACACTACTGGGATATTTTTCAAGGAGGATAAACTACCCAAAGTAGGAACCTGATGCCATGTTAAATTCACACCGATTTTCCCTTGAAGACCATCTCAGTTTAACCTCCGGGGTGCATCACAGACGTGTCATCCTCACATGTCAAATCCATTAAGCAGCAGTCTTTCAATCAATCAATCTTTCCCAAGGTTTTTTTTTTTTTTTTGATGACCGTTGCACGCACGTATGGGATACCATAGGTATCATGACTTGTTTGAGGAGGCAAATGAAAAAACAAAACGAATTCTCTGGGCAACTGGCGCTAGCAATTACCGCAAGACTCGTCGGCTAAAACACCATCAGCGCGTGCAGCGCACGGCCACAGCTGCTTTTGCGCTTCACTTGGAGGGCGCAGGTAGCCTTAGCAAAGCAGTCGTAAATCAAATCGATGCTGAAAGCTAGGGAAGACGCGTTTATTCTATGCTGGCCACTGGATTTTTTTTTTTTTTTTTGTTATCTCCGGTTACCATAGGCATGACAAAAGGGAGGCAGCAATGAAAAATAAAACTTGAGCCTGAGAAGACGGTGAGATGTCACACTTTTATGGAATCTTGCACAGTGAAAAATTTTAGTTTGAAACAGTCTGTCGCACAACTTTTTATGAACATGGTTTCTTTAAATTTAGCATTGTAGCCTACTTCTCAATTTATCTGTAGCATTTTACAGATAACGTGTAAAAGCATGGGTCCTCAGTTAAATCATTAGTCCACTGGGTGTGCTTGAATTTTGAGACCCTGCTGTCTCATTTTATGCTATACGTTTTAATGAACTGAAATGCTTACAATAGATATCCTAGTGTACTTAGGTACTTTGACAAATTATTTTTAGAGATGCTCTGGACCCTGAGCGATTAGGCTTACTGCAATTGAGCAAAGACAGATACTTTAGAGAAGAAAATAAATACAGGGAAGCATAAATCAGAGCCATCCATTTGTCACTATTTCAGCCATTAATAAAGCTGTCCTCTGACAGCGGATATTTTCACAGGATATTCCTTTTGATAAAGCAGAAATCTGAAACCCTCAGCTGAGCACCATTACTCAATGCTAATAAATTACAGATAATAAGAAAATATACAACAGGAGGTGTACCTCTTTTCTGATGTGGGTGTAACTCATTTTTGAACAAAAGCATGGAAAAAAGAAAACAAGAGAGAAAGCTGCAGTCAATCTGGGCCCCAGCCAATTTGAATCTAACCTTTGCTCCCTCGGGTGGGAGTTAGCTAGTTTCCTCTTTCCTCTTACATCACTCCCAGGGATTCATACAAAAATAATATGGCCCCAATTGCATGACATTACAGCTTCCTTAAATGCACATGGGAGTATTCTGTTAAAACTCCCCCATAACTGTGGGCTGACTGCAGTTCCCAGAAAGCACCAGCTGTGTGACTGCCGTCCCTGGGAGAAACGGGAAAGGACACACAGATTCCGATCTATGGTGGCTGAAGGAAAGCCAGATCCCAGATCCTGAGGTTCAGCAGTCATGAGGTATTATACCAGGTGACTGTAGCGAAGAGAAGATACCAGGGAAATCCACTCTTCTTCATTATTATATATTTATATATAGTATTTATCATGGTTCCCATTTCAGTTGAAAAGTAAATGTAACTGTGTAAATTGATAAAGACATCACAAACAACCAGGATTTATCATTGTGATATATGGCCAAGTATAACCTTCTACTTATCCAAAGCACATTAGTGACCATATGTAAATAAATCAGTTTCACGAGAGGCAAAGCAAATGTGAGCTCTGACATTGCACTCTTGATACATTAGAAAACCCTCTATCTTAGCGTACATGTTTTAATTCACAAAGCAGTAAACCTCAGTGAGCTCTTAAAGTACGGTTTCTAGTATAAGGTTGCCTCTCAGGAGCCTGCTTTTGAAATTTTAAACAAATTTCTGTATGAGATCAGTGCTTTTCTCCAAGTAACAGATCATAATTTGTTGTTGTAGCCTACTTCAGAAATATGAGCCAAATGCTAAAACTCACTCAAAAAATCTGAAAAAAATTGCACCTTGCATGATTTTTAATAAAAGCCAGATGTGCGCAAGAACCATAGAAACAGGTGATGATAGCATTATGTTGGTATTGCACACAGATGGAAAAAGGCCCGGACCTATCCCTGTCTCAGTACCAAGGTCATAAATAATTTTCATCACAATGATGAAAACGGTTTCTAAGTGAATTGAGCTGGACCCGCTCTCAGCGTTGTGTAAACCTGGTGGGCCAAAGGGCTTCTCTCTGAGCTCCGATCTTTTCTCAAGAACAACAAATCATTCTTTTACCTTTTAAAAACTTGCATTAGTGTTGCACAGAAGATCTTCATGTACACATGAAGTGGTGCCTTGCTGGAGCATTGCTTCATCCAAATCATGTGTTTAGAACGATTGGGCTGAAGTTCAGACCCTCCAATGGAGTCTCGACAAATTCAATCTGTTGTAATGGCCCAGCATTTTCCTGCTGTGCGTCTTGCTGAGATATGTGTGTGTGTATATATATATATATATATATATACATATATAACCCACAGTCCTGTTCAATATACCATGGGAGATGGGTATTCTAAAGACTCTCAGTCATTGTTTTAACACTACCATTTGTGGGAGACACATCTGCATCCTGTCAGGTCAAATGAATCCACAGTGACTGTCAGGAGCAATAAGAGAGCGGGCTGTGGAGAACTGCTAGCTTGTCCATCTGGAGAGACGGGGAGAAGCCACTGTACACGTCCGACTCCAGCCAAGCAGAGAGCAGAGCTCTGGAGTCGGACATCTGAGACACATCTTAGACACAGTAATTATACCTCCAGTTCACAAAGGTCTAGCGTCAGTTCTCTTAATGAAAAAGACCAGGTTGCCAACATGCACTTCCTCTTACTCTGGCTTAAAATACTCCCTGACAGAGGAAATGCGACAATTTCATCGCAATACATACGTGCTCTTAAAGACCTGTCACGTGAAATGAGAATTTACCCAGCAAAGGTAACCAACCATGTTAAATACCTACTACAAGCACAAAACAAAACGTTAACGTAAAGAATAAAGCACCCAAGATTAAACACCTGTGTAGCACGTCAGTGAAGGGTCTCATAACAGTAATTCCAGGGGTCATCTCTCCCACCGGTGCGTTGTTGCTGTCATGGTTGTTCCCCATGCTGAGGTCTAGTGAAAGCAGGGAGGCGGAGCGCGGGTCCGGCTGGGGCTGCCAGGAGAGAGCACAGCTGGCCAGCCACCGGGCCTCACACCTCCCTTCTCCCGGGGGCCGCTGGTGACGGGACGGCACCGCGGGACCGGCTCCGCCCCCCCGCTCCTGCAGGTGTAAAAAAAAGCCAGCCTCTCACACACACACGGCCGCCGGAGACGCGGGGTCCAAATGGGGGCCGCTTATCGCTTGCGGATTGCAGCGCCGCCATTTGGAAGGCATGGCGGGGGTGTTTGAAAGCGGCGGGTCGCTTGTTATGAGAGATGCGTGGGAGAGCAGCGTGCTCACAACGCGGTGTGGAGCAGCTGTACTGCGGAACAGGTTAGAGCTCTCGCCAGACTGAACTAAGATCAGACAGACCTCTGCTACAACATCCTCACCATTACAGTTGTGGTGTTGTTACAGCAGCACTGCATACCGTACATCACAGAGCGAACACATTTATATCTTACCTATTCAGTAACCCAGAACTACAACTAGAAACTGAAGAAATAGAGATGGATTAATTGATAATTTACATGAACAGAGATTAATTTCAGGCCTAATGTCATCTACTATAAGATCAGGGTACCACCTCACCAGAGCCTTGTGCAATAGCTCCCATGTGACAGGCAGTCTCCCCATGTAGTTGAATTAATACATATGTTACCATGCTGCTTATGGGTCAGAATTCATATTGAAATGAACATGTTACAGGGGTGTGGCTTACAGCCAGACTGAACCACTGTCGTTGTCTTTCTCTACACCTGAGCTTTTGTTGGTACACCAGCAATAGGCACGTTAGTAGATGTCCTTGACTTCTTTGTCAGACTATAAACCAACAGCTAGGGGCTGAATGCACATGAAGATAAGCTCATTTCCTGAAATGCAAGCGAGCGAGAAAGAGAAAGGGAGAGAGAGAGATAGGGAGAGAAGGAGAGAGAGAGGCTTACAGAACTCATTTCTTTTCAATCAATGGCCCTTCTCCCTGCAGTCCAAATGTGCAGTGACTCAGTGCGATAATTGAGGATGTTGGGGTGGCGTGTGATTGGAGACAGCAGACCACCTGAACTCCTGTTGCTCAGGGACACACACAGCTGCCTGAAACCCACTAATTGCCTCTCTTTCTGATGACAGCAAATGCACGTGCATGTTCGTAATTTCCCCAACAGTTTTACAAATGTGTTTTTCAAACATTGTTTAACAAGCAAACACAAATGATATATCTTTATTTAATATACGCTACATGTGTACATGTTGTATAAAACAAAAATAAATCATTTTGCGTTTGCTTACGATTAACATTCCTCTGTACAGTATGTACATCTTTACTGCATTAGAAAGAATTTCATTCACCATGATTAAATATAATCCTCCTTATTATATCTGCTTGAAAAAAGAATGCATCACCCTGTTAAAACCAAACATTCAATATGATAGCCAAGGGATTTGAAGCAAGCTGATGCCATATGAATTTTATGAGAATATCCTGGCAACCTTATGGATTTTCAAACTAAACTGTTTATATATTCAGTCTGCCTGATTTACAGCGTTGTACTTTCTTCCATTCTTCTGAAAATACAGCTGTGGCACAATAAAAAACTGACGGAAATTTGATTTGACAGAGTTCTTGCATTCTTTCATCCTCAAAATAACACTACCTCCAATTTTTCATCTCGTACGGCTGAGGGGGAAGGAGGAGGAAGACAAAAGTCCGTGTTTATAGACGGAGGATCTCGGGCAGGAGAGGTGGCCAAGACAAGAAGAGATGGTGAAGAAAACAAACAGTCCCCAGCCGCCTCATTCTTTGGTGAGTGCAGGAATGCCCTGGTGCTCTGGCCACTGCAGTGACAAGACCCAGCTGGAGTGATGACACCTCTGATTTCTTCCCTCTGCTACAGCCCAGCTTTGACAAAGCCCAGATCCTCTACTGATTAGGCAGAACATCACTGCTGTGCTCTATATCACATCTCTCTCTCTCTCCCTCTCTCTCACTCACTCACTCACTCACTCACACACAGGGTGGCCATGCTGGGCCATTTGTTTTGTTAACAATGTGTTAAATGCTACAAGGTGATAATCTGGTCTCCAAAGTGGAGGCCTTCCCAGTCCCTTCCCCCAGTCCTGAAGGGACACACACCACTGCTGGGGTCCTTCCTGCTTGAACTTCAGCTTCAGGCTTCAGAGTGCTGCATGGGGGAAGCAGCAAAGATCAGGAGTTCCATCACAGACCTCCCTCCGCAACCCTCTACTTGGCAGCCTGTCTTTCACAGAGTCCCAATGTCAGAAGCTCAAGCCAACCAAATCAAACACTTTGTAATGAGAAAGAACCATCATGAAAATACACAGCCTCCATAATATCACTAATATCTCCAAGAAAAGGCCAAAATGTCAATCCTGAATCGAGCTGTTCTTCATTTATGAAAACTTTGCCCTGGTTCACATGATAATTTTATATTGCTTCAATGGAACAAATTCATGAACAGGCGATTTGGACGCAACAAAATCAATGAACACTCATGTTTTTCTTCTAATTTGCCTTTTCTTCTCCCTAATTCATCTTTAATTCATTATAATAATGAAAATGGCAGCTTTTGGCCTTATGTGAATATAACTGAGTGATCTTCATAGCTCCAATGGTTTCATCGGCTTGGAGATTTATCTCTGTCTTCCATACAGAATTGCCTTATTGTGCATTGCTTGCCTGTGAGCTAGTGATGCACAATATACCACAGGTGAGCTAGGTCTGACTGTAGAAGAGGCTCATCTGTCAATAATCAGTACAATAAAGAAATTGTAATAAACATCATACTCACATATTATCAAAGAGCTTTTGTGTGTGCATCCCAGTTAAAATGTTTTTTCTTGATTTTTTTCCACCATGGAAAAATGTTAATCCACCATGGATGACCATTCCTTACTGAAACATCCTTTAGCATACCAATAGTGTCCTTAATATAAATCACATTGGTCAACGGTCTGATGTTTACTTTTGTGACCACCAGTTGAATAATTAAAATACTTACCACATGAATTACATTGGTACAAGAGTAGAATTAAATATTTATCTGTCTCATCTTCTCTTGCGTAACAAGTGAATGCATTAGTGATGGTTGTGCTTTAGATTGTGAAACACCAGTTGAGGAGAATGCCATTTTTTGTGCTCATGTTTTTTTTGTGTTGTCTGAGAGACTGATTTTACACTGTCCATATGCATTACTCTTCAGATTGAAGACTAATCTTGTCACCCCACATTTTCTCTGTTACCGGGCCACCCACAACAGGCACTCCCCTCACATGTCGTCCCCCTGTGTGGTCCTCAAACAAGAATCTGAAAGATGAAGAAACGCAAGAAAGTGCCGATGACTAAAGATATTTCGAAGTCTGAGAATGTCATTTCTGGGAATAGAAAAAAGAGCAGTTGTGAGTGTGGGAGTCGTGCCATGGGATGAAAGCAGAGAGCTGGAATTGACTGTGGAAAGGCCGGCCTGCAACACGGTGAGCTCAGATATTTCCCAGGTACACACAGAGATGGGGAAAATTATATCCTTAAGGACCTCACAACTAGGCCAGGCAGCTGCGGATGCTTATTTGGGAGAGAGTGACTTTTCCTAAAACATGGCCTTGCGTCTGGCCATCCTGTCTCAGATTCAATGGGGTGTGTGCATATGTAGGTGTGTGTCTGTGTGTCTGTGTGTGTGTGTGTGTGTTTGTGTGATACCTGTCATGATATGAGTTATTTTTTCACTAATGAACACATTTGTCATTTAACTTACAGATATGACCTAATTATCACTATTATTGCCTCCGCCAAGAGAGTTGAAAGAGGTCATATTTTTGCACCGTTCCATCTGTCCATCTGTTCCATCTGTCCATCTGCCTGTCTGCCTATCGCCAGGATATCTCAAAAAAGTTCAATGAAAATTTATGGAAAGCTTGGTCATGAGGCAAAGAAAAACTGTTAAATTTTTCACAGTGATTGGCCAAAGGAAGGTATGGCAGTGGGCGTGGCTTTTCACAAAAAGGCATGTAACTGCTGAATGGGTTCATTTAATGCCACAAAACTCTGTGGAAAAGGTTGGTCATAACTTACGAACAGATTCACGTAAAAACCAGGAAACATTGCGTGCCTCTCAGCCTGGGGGTGCCGGAGAAATCATTTCCAGCCACTGAACAAATATCATGCTGACTGGCCACATGGTGGTACAATAACTGACTAAAATGCTTAAGAATGGCTAAAATTTAAACAGGCATATCGCATGGTCGATTTGAGATACAGTCATGAAAATCCATGCAGATCCTGATATGAAGGGCATGGAAGAACTGAACTTTTGTTGAATATCTGACATGTGGAACTAGCATATCTTGACAATTGCACTGTGCTGGCAGAGGTATGTGCTCCACAGAGTGCCATCTTCTAACCATTATTGTTGTTGTTGTTGTTATTATTATTATTATGCACATTCATATATTGTTATTTAAAATAATAATAATAATAATAATAATAATAACAACAACAAAGCATGATAACTGAAAAGGGGAAAAACTCGAACGTACAGTTACAGGATAGTTAGAGCCAACTTTATAATGCCTATGATGTTATCCCCGAGTATTATTTCTGGCTTTCGGGATTAAAAGGAGAGTTTCCGGAACATGCGCTGGAGCTGTAATGGCCCTAAGGTGTTTTGTGTCAGTAAAGCTAGCACAGCTGGCAGTGATTAATAAACAGGCGCAGCGTCGTAAACACTGCAGCCGCTTCGTGATTAATGCCATATCGGGCGGCGGGGAAGGGACGAGGAGGGGAGCAGAGACAAACAGTCCGTTCCAGCGCGGAACACATCGCGCCCTCCGTCGCAAGGTCTCCTCCACGCCTCCACGCCAAGGGCCGCAGAGTTCTTGAGAGGCTGCCTGAGCGTCAACCTGAAAGTTCACAAAAGTGTTACCGGAATGTTTTGTCAATGTTATAACGTTGTTGATGCCCAGCAGTAACATTGTGAGAATGTTTTTTTTTGTCTGATGGGTTGTTCACCAAGAACATAAAAATGCATGAGGGGCACGCCTGGTACTTGTGGGTTTTGGATCAAGGGGTCCAGATTTTTTTTTTTTTTCTTTTTGAAAAATCACGTTAAAATCTGTGTTAACATCTGACTGATCCTCATTTTCTGACTAAAGAAGACATGAATGAAATCGAAGCATTCTTCAAAAACATTGAAAGTACTGAAAAATCAGAATACAATCTAAACGGTGAATTTCATTTGGATAGGAAACTGCCAATCACAGATTTGTTTTTTTACAAATCACAGGTGACAGGTGACAGGTGTCTGCGCATGTGGTCTGCACATCACCACTCTCCTTTCCCATGCACGTATCAGTACCATGTTACCTTCATGCCCTGCTTGCATTGACCATGTTCAAGACACCACAAAATACAGACTATGAAGTTTGTATTCATACACATGTGAGCGATCCATTTGTATACAAGCAAACCGGCATATCCTTTTTCTGGCCATGGAGGAATGTTGTGGCTACAAGAGGAAATGGAGGCCAACAAAGCCATCCAGTAGGCCACAGGGAACGGAAGAGAAGAGCTTACAGTAAATACAGACTTTTGGGCCAATCAGAGCTGCTCTGAGGAACAACATGGCAGAAAGACTTTCATGGTGAAAAATGAGAGGTGCGGAACCATGCGTCAGGATTTGTAGGGTAGCGGATAGGCTAGCACAGGTACTCCACACTACGAGGGCATCGACGGGGTGAGGACCTTTTCAAGAGTGTGGCTCTGTACCACTGTTTCCCCCTGAGACTGAGCGGTTCAGCTCACAGATATGAAATAATAATAATAATAATAATAATAATAATAATAATTTATTTGTATAGCACCTTTCATACAGACTGCAGCTCAAAGTGCCTAACAGGAAAAATGAAAACAAAAGGCAAAAACAGGGAAAAGCACAGCAATCATATGTGATGAGACCTGGTGAGTCCGGCGTGGTCCAGTAGCAGATCCCAAAGATAATCATAGCTAAGGCCAGGCAGTGTAGAAATCTGCATACCAGAATCATGTGCATGTTTGCCCTCACAAGCTGAGATTCCATGAAGGGGAATTTTTTCTATTGCACATTTTACTGTTATAGAACACTGAATAGATGATTATTCCCCTCGCTACCCTATAAGATAATCATGATTTGAATGGTGATTCGAGGATGTGAAATAAGCCATTAAACACAAGCTATGCTTCCATTTCAGTTCATTTAATAGTGCTATAAAACAATACATTTTTCTTGTTTAGGAAACAATCGCCAAGAAACGTTTTTCCAAATCGCCCTATCTATGTAAAAGTGGTATCACTTGATTTGCACACATCCCCCGTAATTAATTAATCTGTCATTCTGAGAATGACGGATCATTTAATGCAGCCAAGTTTTGGTCAGTTTAGTGCCAATTGCAACTGCTTCCATTTGCCTTAATGTGCATTTAGGCCATTTATTTTGCACCATCAAAAATACTAAATAATTATAAGGTCTAGCACTTTTATAAACATGGCTTTTATTTAGACTTTTCCATTTGGCAGGTACAAAATTTGCACAAATTAATGGGAGATCATAAAGTAAAGCTGCTAATGGAAATGCAGCTGCTGATACAGATGAATGAATACAGCACAATAAATACTCAGTAGAGCTGTGAGGAAGTCATGGCAGTACTCCAAATTGCACTGTATTGGTAATAAGTGCACCTCTCTAAAGCAATTTTAACTTGATTAAGTTGAAATGACTTTGGTCCTTGCCTTAAGGAACAATAATGTCCTTCATTCAGGAAAAGGTTTTTTTCATTCACGGAAAAAGACACTTGACAGCTCTGGTAACAACAGTAAAAATACAAAGATCATAAATTAAATTGCATGCTATTGGCTGTTGGATGGCTGGATTCGGTTAAGGCACCATGCTGTGTTGCATGGATGAGCCTCATTGAGCCGTGGATCAAATCCAGACCGTGCCATTGCTGACTGTGACTGGTAGCTCCATAGGGAAACGCACAACTGGCGATTGCATCACCCAAGGTATGGGAGAGTTCAGTTGGTTAGGGGGTCCATGTTCATCGCTATCTAGCGACCCCTGCTGGTTCAATGGGCACCCATGGACTGCATGCTAAAGCCGCATATGAAAGGTCTTCCTCCAACTCTGCTCTATGCAAGCATAACTGTAGTTCTTCGGTGTGAAAAGAAGCATCTGGCGACCCCACATGTTTCTGAAAAGAACTGTGAATATCTACACTCTCCCAAATCAGCAGTGGGGTTCACACATGTACGTGGCTGTGGTTGTAGACGATTATCCATTCCAAATTGGGGTGAGAACTGGATATGCTCAGCTCCACATTGGGAGCCAATTTATACTTTTGTGGAATACTTTTCCATAATGATGAGCTGAAAAATAGTCCACAGCACCCTCTCAGCATTGACTACGGTTGTTACAAATGGTGAACTGGGAGTGTGGGCCACGAAGAAACAGACCGGTCTGCAAAAGCATCTGTGCTGATCTGTAATTCTATGCCACACACGTCTGTGAAACTGATATTTGATGTTGACAGCTCCTCTTTATCCACCCAAATACACACAGATGTGTTTTTAGGTGAAGAGAAGCAATTGAGCCAGGACAAGGACTGAAATAAGACAGATCTCTTCCTCATCAATGACTGTTAAAGACCAGACAGCATCCAGAGCAGCACTTTTCAGGTCTTCAAAGGAAATGTCGTGAAGCATTAGAACACCAGAGTCTGCTCTTGCAGGCAGTATGATAGCAGCACTTCTGTGCTCATGTACAGAGACAGAATAGCACTAGCATTATTCATAAAGGGAATGCTGTTTGACTGAGGGGTTTAAAAAAATACCATATTAGGGATGCCATCTGGAAATTATGTGAGTGATTCTGGGAGGTATAATAACACTAAATATATAAAGAGCACACAATACAAATACACCAAATTCTGTATATTTTAAATACTTATTTCCATTATAAATTAATTATTTGAAAAGCACATAATCTCTATTGAGAGCTTGTTTACTGCCCGTTTTGTTCCCCAAAAAGTTATGAACACTTAATATCCTTGTTCCAAGCAGTAGTATCAGTTGTTATCTTAATTTATTTCGTAGATATCCATATCTAGGACAACTTGCAATTTTGTGGACTATCTGTTTATATAGGTGGACATTTTTACCACATAAAACACTTCAGGCTGAGAGCTTAGCTCATGTGTACAATGGTAGAGCCTGGATCAGTATTTAAACCAGCAACATTCTGGTTATTTATAGTTTCTGAAGTGCAATGCTGCAAGTACGACTTTAATTAATTGGAATGACTTCTGAGGGCAGCATTACATTTGATTTGCTCTATCAGGCATCCAATCAGAAAAAGGAGGAGGTGGGGTCATTTGCACTAGGAAGTGCAAGCCTGATCTCCCATTAAAATGTAAATATATTAACATTTTACATTTGCTTTTTTAAAATATTTGTTAGAAAAGAGACGTCGCTATAATTATAATTAATGAACAAAAAATATAAAACAAGATTATATTGTTTTATATAAAATTATATTGCTTACCCCCAAACCCCCTTGTCTTGGACTGGATTGAATAATATC
Source organism: Anguilla anguilla (assembly GCF_013347855.1). Lineage (NCBI taxonomy): Eukaryota > Metazoa > Chordata > Actinopteri > Anguilliformes > Anguillidae > Anguilla > Anguilla anguilla. The sequence continues at coordinate 45,177,375 of NC_049205.1, forward strand.
AAGCATCTGAATGTGTTATTGTATTTATTTATTTTTAAGTCAGCAAAATAAAGAGAAAAAATATGGGGAGCCTTAAATCCAGGTTTCCAGCAGGAGAGACTATCTTGCTAACCACAACATTAAACCAGCAGAGTGCAAAAGCCATCACACGGGCATACAAGGCTGCTGTTCAGAATAATGACCCCACCTCCTCCCTCTTATGATTGGGTGCCTGATTGAACCAATCACATCCAATGCTGCCCGCAAAAGGAATTCCAATAAATAAAACTCCTACGTGCCTCCAGAGCACACAGCACAGGCACAGTAGAGCAGGGGGGCGTTCACCACATGGAATAGCTGAGAGTGAGCACAGGGCAGGAGCACAGGGAACTGGGAGGAGTCCTTTGCGCTGGAATGGCAGACAGGTCCAGAATGCAGCAGGCCTCACCTCCACCTCCACCTCCGCCACACTCACTGGGTACACACAGGCCTTCCTCTATCAGCAGTGAGCGGAACCGCCCTGCCAGTGAGGCTCCCAGGCCTAGTTCTGGCCGTACGCGGTCCGACGTTGATGATGTCACTCCGGGCCCTCGTGGGCCTGGCGCCACAGGGCATGGGGGTGGGGGGGGGGCAGGGTACTCTTGGGTAGACTGCAGGGAGTCGGTTTAACTGCTGGGGATCACTGCCCAAGTGAGCTCCGCACACTGAGCCCGCTTCCCTCCTCCTGGAGAGGTGTTAATTTTATTCCTCCATGTGGTTTCGGTTTTGCCCCCATCGCCGACACACATCGGAGCCTTTATGGGCACTGCGTGACAGACAGCACCAGAGCCTGGGCTTCATATCCTGGAAACGCAGGAGTAATTATGGGAGAGAAAATTCAGTCCAATGACCAATTGGCTGGTTATTATGTTTACATAATGGTCCCCACTACCACACTCAGGGGAGCGAGGAAACAAAGAGTGAGCTTATTTAACAATGACATAGAGCATTTCAACATCTTGCACGCTATTCACACAGAAAGCATTTAATGAGAGGCATTTAAAAAATTGAATTGCAGATAGTGCACCGAGGACAAAAAGAAGCAATATGTAATTTTGGGTGGGGGGCTGGGGCCAGTGTGGGGAGGGGGAGTGTTTCGTACATAGCAATAGGCATCACAAACTGGCGATTACTTCATAGTTTTAGCATTTGTCCTGAGCATGCATCTGTACTTGTTTTGCAAATGTTTTCTCAGAAATCCTTTTTGGTTGTCTGGTAAGGTGAGAGCAGAGTCTTTAACTGCAGGGGTTCGTTTTTTAAAACGCATCTGCACAGCTCTAGTGATGGACGGGGCTGCGCTCATTAGATTAGACAGGGTGACAGCTTAATCCCCACTTAATCTGCCCCTCCCCACTGTGGCATGCTAAGAGCCCGTACATCAGCGCTCTCTGCCAACTTCACTTTCCCCCGCAAAAAAAAACGAACAAACAAATAAACTAGCAAGTCAGAGATATGGAAGCATCAAAAATACTCAGGAACTAAGTGTATGCATTTAGTGTCCAGTCCAACTAAAGGACATAAGAAAACCGACGAGCACACTGTAAGATACGAGGGTGCTCAACCGGAGAGGATGACGTGCGTCAATACATAAAAGGCACACAGCTGAGCTAATTTCAGCGGCTAAATGGTGTCAGTTTGGTCTTCAGAGATCTTGCTAATGACCGTCCGGGTGGATTTTGTTTCCCATCTCCAGGCCTGCACGCTGTTTGTCGTCAGGCACACACAGGACTAGGCCGGGGAACTGGACTCTTTCAACCTTCCCTTGCGGTGATGGACGACACAGAGTTAGAGGGCAAGAGACTTCAAATGCCCAGATAAGGTCCAAGCGCAGCGTTTCTCCGCCGTTTGCCAGCCAAACAGCTCCCCGCGCGGCCAGGCGGGTCCCCGATCGCGCCCCGCCCCGCCCCACGAGCTCCCCACTGTAAATCTGGATGAAATAGCTTGCAGGTGTCGGGATTAACGAATGCTCGCGCGGGACCCCAGGCCCAGGCCCCAGCTGGGTCCCTCCTTTGCCAGTTTCTAGTTGCTGTTTGGTTTGTCTCAGAAATGTGTCTAATAGCCGCGGTGAAAGGCCCAGGCCTACGCCAGGCCGGAGCTACACAGTGTACGGGATGAGTAAGGGAACAGATGTTCCCTCGGCGCTCTCCAAGTGTTTAGCATACCTGTCTCCTCCAGTTAGACAGCAGAACGTTCGCACGTCTTGGGTCAGCAGGCCCCTCGCCAAGTATCCTGGGATCAATATCTTCCCCTGTCAGTCTTGTGCACGGCTAAAAAAAAAAAAAAAAGAATAAAGAAGATGATAGTTTTATAGACGAAGAGAAAAGCTACAGATATGTATTGTCAACCCTCACAATGTCATGTTATGCCAGTGCACTCTTTCCATCATGAATTACCTGGCATGCACACTTGGGGAAAGACCTGAGCGCAGTTATTCAGTGATGTGCAGGTCTTCAATCAGTCAATCAATCAATCAAACTTTATTTATAAAGCACATTTCCGACAGCGGGTGCAACTCAACGTGGTCTTCAGCCTCTGTTCCGGTACAGGCCTTGTTTCATTCAGCCCCCAAGGCTCTGTGTCTCAGCCTGCGTTTTCAGAGAGGGAGAGAGCGAGAGAGCGAGAGAAAGCGACGGAGAAGAAAGCCTGGCGCTCTCGCTCACTGCAGTCTCGAGGGAGAGCGCAGCAATGAGCCGGGGGAGCCCTGAAAGAGAAAAGGCAACAGTCGTGGCAAGCTGTGTTTCCTCCACGGTTTAAAACGCTCCAGACGCATTTTCAGCGAAATTCCCCCTTGCAAATAACTCATCCGCCTGCGTGCCTGCAACCGAAGCCGTCAGAGACAGAGAGACGGTTTGTTTTATGGGGAATGACAAGGAATCCATTACCAAAAACCTGCAACAGTGTGAGCCACTTCAGACACACCCCATCTGTCAAAGAAACGACTGTTGATCTTCTACATTGGTGGCAGAACGCTGCAGCATATATCACAAAAAGGCTGACAAAAACACATGCATGCTTCAAAGAGTATAAGGTAGCAGAAATGGGATGTATGGTGCCTTATTTCTATATAATATTTAAATAACTAATTCATGTGTCAAAAACCATTTCCTTCAAAAGCCCATAGCACAGCTAGAATGTTTTTTTTTTTTTTTTTTTGATGGTCAGTTTACATGTATGTCAGCGAACGTGCACCCCATGGTGAGCAGGCATTATGTGGCCGGTGATATTTCACAGAACCCAGCCTCTCAAAGCACTTGCAGTAAAGAGCTCAGTGGGTCAGGGAAGCAGAGAAAGGAGCGCTCTCGTGTGGCCCATTTCATAATGGCGGTACCTTCGGGAGCTGATTGATAGACGCTGTCAGAGAAACACAAGATCTCTCAAGAGCGTTGTCAGACCTGTCTGAGTCAGGAGCAACCAGGAGACATTTTGTACAACTCCCAGCCAAAGGATGAACACAGGTTTCTGCCAACTGCCAGACTGAGATACCCAGGCCGCTTGGACCGAGCGAATGAGTGTTTTTCATTTGCTAGATTTATATCGGCAGCAGATGTACATTCTAGAAGAATTGTCCCCAGTGGAAATATTAATCTTGCAGGACTTGAATATTATGTTGTGTTATTAAAGGTTTTTCAATAACTGTCAATGTTGATGTATTTCTCAGAAAAAAGGGTGGGGCGTGCTATTTCTAAGAGAAAAAATAGTCTCAGAAAAACCACGCCCCACCCTTTACCCTTTACCACTGCTGAGGAAGTCATTTTGAGGAAGTGTGTTCATACCACCAGCTTTGCTTCAGCATTTTTGACACTACATAGAGAAAAAAGACAAATGGTGATTCAGTGATGGCATTTCTGTTACTTTGGAATCTTCCATTACTCCCCCAAGCGCTTGCTTATTTTATCCACAGGAAATGAGCGCGATGCGAAGATTAATATCGCCAGGGCTACACGGGTGACATGGCCTGCCTTTCGTGGCACGCAGCGCACCGTGTGAAACATCGGAGGCGGGACGGAGCACAAGTTTCCACTTAGAAACACTCTGTTTCCTATTACCCAGCGCTGTGGCACCTGTAAAGAAGCAGGAAAGGAAAGGAACAGGCATTACAGTACACTCCTGAGGCCATGCACGTTTGCCAAAAAGCCATACATTCTTTATTTGTCACGGTCATCTTTTTTTAGTTTGTGTTGTTTCGCGTTGAACAAAGCAGCACGGCAAGACCAACGGCCTCCATCAGTTTAGCTAAGCGAGCTGGCAAATGTCCCTGCTCCTTCAGCGTGAATCACCACCACTCCCCACCCACCCCCGTCATAAGGAGGGACTGCAGCCTTCCTCGCACCTCCACTTTCACACAATATCGTGAGTTAGCACAATGCGATTTGAGGATGAGAGTCTGTCTGGTATTCTGACTCACAGTTGAGCACATTCATGAGTCAGCCATATTTTAAATTTACGTATTTCCATAGCAAACGCCCTTACCCAGTGTAACACACATTTCATATCAGCAGATGACACCACACGCTATTTAGCAATGCAATTAAAGTTGAATAATATGCTCAAGGGAACAACCGCGGTGGTCCTGAAGACTTAAAATCTCCAGCTGTCAACATGCAGGGCCCGTACTCATAAAATATATGAGAGTGGAACCGCTGATCTGGGACCAGATTTCCCCTGTCCATGTCCAAATCTCCTCCATAAACCTAATGGCCAAAATGATCCTGGATCAGTGCCCCAACACTGAGACACTGTGTGGCTCACCCCCATATTCACACAGTATCTGATATTAGTACAGATCTGGGATCAGTGCCCCAACACTGAGACACTGTGTGGCTCAACCCCATATTCACACAGTATCTGATATTAGTACTGATCTAGGATCAGTGCCCCAACACTGAGACACTGTGTGGCTCGCCCCCATATTCACACAGTATCTGATATAAGTACTGATCTAGGATCAGGTTTCCCCAGTCTGTATCCTAACCATATCAGATTATGAGTTAAAAGGAAAAACCTAGATCAGCACTTTTATTATAAGACACTTTCTGAATATGAACCATCAAATCTTTAAGCTCTATCTTCCACCACACTGCCAAGTGAAAGCAGGCCTTGCTTTTCTACAAGACACTTGTGACAATTATTTTCTCCGTTTTTACCATTGTGCTACCTGAAGAAGGTGAGGCATGTGCATTTACCCCCAAATATCTCCCCGCTGGCCAGCAATTATTTCTCACACTACTGTCCACACAGTCCAATTCATAGCTGATTGGAGAAGCACTTCTCTCTCTCTGGTGATAACTTCAGTGCTTCGGTGGGAGGGAGTGAAGGGTGCTTCAGTGGGAAGGAATGAAGCAGTGAACCCTGACTGACTTAAACCCACCCTGCCTCTGATTCATAGCCATAGCCATAACGCAGGCTTGATGGTGCCATGGTTATGGCCCCACTGTCATTTATGATTGGAGCCTTTATAGACTCCAAGACATTCCTAATCATTATATTTTCTTCCCTTCGGGTGGACAGTTACCTGTCATCCGGTTTCTGAATAAGATATGCAAACATCATTTAGATGTCTCATTTCACATACAGAGGACTGCATATTAATATATTTGAAAGTATTTGTACATTTAGAGTTAGAGCCTTGCAAAAATACAAATAAAATCCCAGAGGAATCCATCACAGGACTTTTTAGAGCCAAACATTCCATTACACTCAACTTCAGCCATTGCAACATCACACAGAGTTTGGATGCATTTACATGTGTCTAGGCAAAAAGTACTGTATGCCAGATTTAGCAGCACAAATGGATTATGATAGAGTAAGACAGGATATGATTGTTTTGGCTATATTTTTCAGTATTGTGCTGAATGGCAGAATAGGGTAGCTGGACATGATATGACCATTAGAGGAGCATGCCATGGTATGGTTAGGGGATTCCAGTGTGGTGTATAGTGCATGTGTATAAAGAATGCATTAGCTTTTCTTAATGTTCTCAGCTTTCAGTAACACTGAACATCTATCTCTTGCTCACGGTCACTTCAAGAAAAAATATTTACAATACCAATGGCCCCTTCTGTGACCCCACTTAAAGAGACTTTAGAGGAAGCCAGACAGAGGATTATGAAATGGTGGATAATATCAGTCACATTAAGCATGTTTGTAAGACATCAGCAAGATGTCTACAAGACTTTCCAGAGCTAAAACTCTAAAGTACAAAACAATTCCCTTCCAGAAATAATAATGACCACTATTACCTGACCAAATGCAATGTCTTTCATGCAGGATCATTCTCACCATGTGGCTGGCTCAAATGAAAACCGACCAACTAACTAGTCATTAAATTACACTAATAACAACTAAAATACACAATAAAACACACAAATGTAAATGGCTGCTCAGGTTTCCTTATAAACCTGGTTCTCATAATACAGTAGCATGAACATTGACTGAGTCCTTTAATGGGTGATTGCCATGTGACAGCAAGCAGGGAGTGTTTAATGAGTTAAAATAACGGGAGACCAAATGATGGAGAAAACAGAGAACTGCATAGTAGCTGAAAAAGTTTAAACAACAGCAATCCAAATAAAGGACAATTAAGCATCATTTGCTGTAATTAAAAATGACAGCAATGATCTTATTAAGAAAAGGTTTGCAGTGAATTTCGCCGTGTTCCCAGAAAGAAAAAAAAATTATACCACGAGCAGAGCGTTGAGGAAAAGCACCCATGAGTTTAGTGTTTTTTTTTTCGGACAGTTCTGGAATAAACAATAAAACAAGCAAGGCGGATCCCCTCGCGCGCCGTCCCCACAGACACACGTCACACATTTCCCCCACCTCAATTTGTCAGCGCGCGCCAGAATCGTGCCGTTAGGAGGCACGTTCCAATACGCTCCAGCTGCAATTAAAAAACAAGAAGCCAAAACGCATAATGATGGCTTGGCATGGAACAAACATTACAACACACACGCCTAAGCAGTTCCACACTGAGGCCTAGTAATCGGCATGAGCTCGACCAAAGACGACTGCCACTTTCCTACTGCACAGTTTTCCTGCTGATGTTAGACACACTGCGTAGAGAGCTTAATATTTTTTGCCGAATACTACACATATTACAAGATACAATATTCTTGGCAATAACGACAGCCCTCTTCCCATGTATAATACTGTACCATCCTTCTACCCTACCATTCGCCCCCCCTACATCAGTTTGGATTTGTACATGAAAAACATTAACCACAAGTCTATTGTTCATCGAGACTTCCCCCCAAAGCCTTCACACCTATAAAGTTATAGAATATGTAAACAATAATAGCCATTTGAAATTGTGCCTATTAAATTTCATGACCCTTTAAACAAAGTTAGTCCTCTCCATTTCTGTATGGCCCAATTCCCTGGGTAGCGCTAGTTGGGCATGATTTCACTTCAACAAAATGAAAATAATTAAAAACTGAAATAATGTTTGTGCTGAGCTCTATCCAGGGTCTCTCATTCAGACATTTCCATAAATACTCATTAGATCAATTAATTCGTTATCTCACGTATATCAGTTAAACTCTACAAAAAGCTGTATTTGGTATATTTTTAAAAACAAAGTTTGCAACAAACCAAAAGACAAGGGTTTGGATTATTTTATTCCTACACGCATGATAACACTGCATAATCAAATCCCAGCAAAACACAGCAATGGATTCAAGATAGGTCACTACTCTGGCATGGGAGCCAAGCGAGTCGAAACTAAAAGGTGAAAAAATGAATTCAAAACGGAGAGTAGAAAATTGGACAGCAGCGTGATGTTGTTACATTATTCTGACTACAAGAATGGGAATTTCCCCCCTCATTATAACGCAAGTTGCTGGGCAAGAGATTGCTTTCCCTCCCCTACCGCGTCCTGGCAACATCACGGTATCCCCACGGAGACGGTTTCCTTAAAGTGATGAGGTTTTGACAGGCATCGAAACTGCCCGCTTCATGCCCTGCCAGCCCAGAAATGGAGCGGCCGAGAATGCTGGCAGCTTCTTGGCTACCCACAGACCAGAGATCACAGTCTATTTCTTCCTTTTTAAAGACACTTTTGTCTCATAATTATGCAAAGTTCTGAAAGCAACCGTTATTGTGGGAGCCTCATATAAACGCAGTGACGATTTTGATGTTTAGGTTTCTTTTCCTTTTTTTTCTTCTTTGTAAAGTGCCGGTTGCGCAGGTGCGGCCTTTTGACCGTCTACTATGGGAGCTGCATAGAGGATGTCCAGAGTCAGCCCTGAGCATACACTGTCATACTACGATAATATTAATTACAATTATATTAGTTAATTAGGTTAAAATCATAACTCACACAAAAACCCCATTTATAAATCAAATGCATGGATTAATAAGTTTTCTTTTATTCCAAGGCGCACATTAAAGAAATCAGTTCGGCTATAGCGAAGGTTCACCTTAACCAACAGCCAATAGTTCTAAAGCTTTCTTGGTAATTTCTCACCGCATTTGAAGGTAATGCAGAGCACACATTGGTAGCCTCGCGAACCAATACCTTCAAAGCAGGATAAAAAGCTTTCTTGAGGCAGTCCGTAAGGAAGAAAACAGAATCAAACTACACAGTAACAATGCTGCCCCCTGGTGAATAGTCACGGTTATTACGTTGACACAATTGGCAGTCCATCTGCTAACTGTTGCATAGTATTAATTACTTTCTTATTCATTAGGGATATGGCCTACCCAGCTACTGTAACATAAAACACCTCGACAAGCATACTCACATGTATGGTTGAGAAAACAAATAGCTTGTTTTAGCATTAGAATTTTAACCAACTTGAATTTACTACCAATTCACCAAAGTAAAAATCATTAAATGCAAATTAGCACAAAAAACTTGAATGCAAATATGACATATTAATTTAGAAAAATAAACTTCCAGCTCAAGAAAATTGTGCGGCATATGTCCTATTCCACATATACCTGTGACAAATTTTCATTTCTTGCACGCACCCTGTACAAGTCTTAAGAAGTTGATAGATGGAGGCATTCAGACTATCAAATTTCTTTAATTGTTGCTTGGTCAGTGATCATCCATTTATATATGATGTTCAATCTGAAAAAATTACAAAAATCTCCTATCCCCAAAGCCACTCTCTTGGTTTTCACAGCACCTGAAAACAAGCACCTTTATCTTTATTGCACCCCATGTAACATGCAGCATTGCAATGTGATTCTGTCAGTTCAGAATATGATATCAACTAGCTTTTCTGAACCAGCCCTTCCATCTTAATCACATTGCGGCTACACCAAATTGATTGGACTACATAACTTAATTACTCTAACGGTTTCTTCCACTCTAGGACATTTCAATTCGCTGCTCCTGAAAGATGTAGGCTACCCCATACTTTGAGCCTGTCATGGAAAACAACCACTTCGCATGATTTGTGTGTCAACATTCAATGATTACAAGGTATGTGAATGTTATGTTACACCAATTATGTTAAACCAATATTTGAAATGACCCAGAAAATGATATCCAAATGTTCAGTTTTCTAGACTATAAAAAATGTAGTGACCAGCAAATATGCCACAAGCTGCAGTACGGCAATAATTTAAGGCTAAGGCCTGCCAATCTGTGTGGGTGACTTTATCAGTAAGCGAACAGTAGCATAAGTTCTGTAAGACTAACTCACTGCAAACAATACTGTCAGTCTAACATAAACACTGGTTTGCAACCTACTTTGAAATAAAGTGCCTACTTTGAAATAAACACGCAAGAACAATTGTGAAATATTGTCTCTCACGAACACCACAAACCAGTAAAAAACACATCAAATGGAGCAAAAATGTGAACGCACATTACGAAAGGAATATCAATCAAAATGACAAAATTGGGAAAACGCATCCCACTTGTATCCAAAACAGAAAGAGTTTGTTTTACTGGAGAAGGAGAGATAAACTAAAAGCGTATCCTCCCAAGTAATACTGAAACTCAGGAGTGCCAAATTATTTCATATCCTTTGCGGTCTGGAAAGAAATGACAAAAACAATAGATAGAAACAAGAAAAGCAAATGATCTCACGGTTTCAAACCGGGCAAACGCGACGGGGTAATTCTGCACATCGAGCGCCCAGCCTGTGACTTTCTTGGCAAGCCGCTTGGAGGTGCGTTGTTTATCATGCTTCATTTTGCCCAGCCCGTGCCAGAATTATGCAGCAGTGCCTCGGGGCCAGAGCTCTCGTGGAGCAAATCACTTGCAGGTGACCGCACAGGCAATTTTATCAACCTGAGGTAAGGGGGTGTGGGACCGACAAAAGTATAAACAACCCTGCAAACTAGCAACTCAAAGGCTCTGGCCACAGCACGCGTGTTCGGTTCCAGCTTGGCCGTATCAATGCTCGTGAATGATGGCAGGAACAAGGATGACAGCGGACACTACGGATGAGAGCTCATAAAAACTTTTAAAAATCCAGAGCTAAATTGGTAACAGTCTCTCTATTTACGTAAGCAAGGTAGACCTAATTAATACCAGCGCTAGGACCATCCATTCTGGACATTTCTGACATATTTATTATTGGAAGTCGGGCAGCGTTGTCTGGAGTCCATCAGGCCAGACGTCTAAACAGAGCGTCCAGATGTTTGTTTAAGCAGCCGGCCCCTTGCCCCCAACGTCCTAGTGCCAATTACCAGGGGTTATCACAGAGATCAACTGCCGAGTTCCTCTTACACTGCCCTCATTCCTCTCCGCCCTTTCTTCTTCTTTCCCTTCTAGAAATTTCCTGACAGGTATTAAAAAATAACATATGCTTTTAAAAATGAGAGGAGAACGCGATTCTGAGAAATGTTGCGCTGGCCCGTCCTTATCTGAGCAATCAAACTAAAACTGTGACTGCGTTCGGTAATCTCCGGCAGCTGCCAGCCCAACACGCTCTGCCAGTCTGCGGAGAAACATGATGCTGAATCTAATCCAGATGCAGGAACTTCCGTCGCTGACCTAGATACTTCAAGTTCTCAATATTTCACTGCCCACCTACAGACCTCGGATCCACGCCACTGATTTAATTACTGATAACGTCACCACATTGAAAAACACGTCCTCCCTGGTTCATAAAACTTACAAAGGAGTAGGAAAACATTCAAGGACAAAACCGAAATCTTATCTCTCACACACACGTTAATATTAAAGCGCATTAAATGTCCATGTGCTCATTCAAGTGAAAATGGAATAATGAATTTATTCAAGCATAATTAAATAAACATAGATGTGATACTGTATGGAAAGTTTTATTTTAAATAAGGAATAAAACATACAAAAATACGTTGACTCAGTGGTTTCATAATTATTTTCCGTGGTTCTTTGCATAACATCAGTGTTGAGAAAAAATCGTGCATATGCAATTTTTCACCATTTTGGTTTTTTTAAAAGCACTTTGAAAGTTATCTTCTGACTCTATGTACTTAGAGTTTCATAACTCTAAAAGTAATAAAGGTAAAAACCGCAAATGATAATAACCACAATGCTCACTAGCAAATGGAAAATAGAAGCAGTTTTTTGCTGTTCCTGAGGATTCCATTTTCTGGGCATATGAAGTTTATACATGACACTGAGGACATACAGCGTGGTCACTGGTAGTGCTTGTGTAGACACTTTACTGAAATGCGCTATAAAAGCTATCTCCTTCATGACTGACATTCGATGCGTCAAGTGCAGAGTATCGTTCACTCCTGGACGTTATAAAAGAATGCCTGACAATACTGCATGAGATTACGAATCACAAGGTATCAGAGTGAGGTTTCTGTTGAGGTTTAGGGACCAGCAGAGCAGGTCATCATTTCATGAGTCGGCCAAGTCTGTATGAATCTGTGCCCCAGAGTTGACATGCTCACTCAGTGCGTCTACCGTTACGAGCGCCATACCAGTTTTCCACGGCCATCCCAACCGCCTTTCAAGCTTTCGTTAAAACACTCCCCCTCTGGGACTGCCCACAGCTCTGCCCAATCAGCAGACGGGGAAAGCAGAAAGGTTCCGCCCACATTCACACTGATCTAATCCTCGTCGGAGGAGGGCTGGGCTCCGTCAGCGTGCGTCTCCCTGTACCCAGCAGCCTGGTCCACGTCCGGGCTGTAGCTCGTCATGCTGACACCCAGGCGCTCGCTCAGCTTCTGAGTGGCCATCTTGGCCTGCAGCTCCTGAAACAGAAAACACACAATGCCCACTCTGTGAAATGAGAAAAACAAATTCAGTACGCTCAGCTGACAGGCATGCATCAGCCAATCCTGCTAATGCCCAGGCAGTGGTTTCATGGTCTTCCATCTTCAGACTGAACACAAGGTTGTGTACTGGTATATTAAGGATGAGATAGAATACCATGCATATTTAGTCAGTACTGGCAGTCTGGATATGGTAACAGATCACGGAGCGCATCTACACACAGGAATTCAATACAAGACCAGGATAAGCTACCTAGCAGCCCCAAAACACATATTTTTATTTGACGACTGGCCAGGAGTTTGACCATTACAGGACCCATCATCACCAGAGTCAATATTACAGTATTTTCATAAACAATTCCACAAGCACAACCTAAGAACCCTACTGCAGAAAACAACAGATCTTAATATATTTTCCTGCATGAACACATGCGTGTGTGCAACTCTCTTTACAGTGAGCTAGTCACACAAAAAAGCAAGGTTTGTTTGTTCAAATATTCTACCTTGAAAGTGATGAAATATTCAAATGTCTTGAAATGTACATCCCTAGCCGTTAGACATGGGACCAGTAAGATAACTTTCCCATTCAAATCAAATTTAACAAGTACATGCATTTTATGTGTGAAGTTATAGATACATGGGTCCTCTAGGAAGTGGCTAAAGACACAATCAAAATTGAACTACTGATATCTGGGCTGTATGGCTCTCCACAGGCGACATAGCTCAGGAGGTAAGACCGATTGTCTGGCAGTCGGAGGGTTGCCGGTTCAAACCCCGCCCTGGGTGTGTCGAAGTGTCCTTGAGCAAGACACCTAACCCCTAACTGCTCTGGCGATTGAGAGGCATCAATTGTAATGCACTTTGGATAAAAGCGCTATATAAATGCAGTCCATTTACCATCTATATGGGTCTGCACAGACTCACCCACTGGCCCCGCCCACCAGCAGGCCAGAGGGCGTGACACGCCTCACTCACCTCGCACTTCCTGTTGTGCTCCTGCTGCAGGGAGACCGACTCCTCCAGCGACAAGAGCTGAGCTGGGCTGTAGTGGAGCGGAGGCAGTCTGGCGGCAGTGATGTCATCCAGATGCTTCCTGTCCCTCTCTCTCCGGGCATCGGCGGACAGGTGGGCCACCCCGCCGGGGGACCGGCTGGGGGAGGAGCCCGCCGAGGAGCCGTCGGTCCTCTGGAGCAGCCTGCGCAGACCAAGGAGTCACCATTACCCCTGTGTGCTCCTCCAAGTCTCCATGACAACAACGACTAGCACACACTACTCACTGATTGGGCTTGAACTTTGGCCTCCTAGTGGTCGGATTCGTCTCAGAATTCTCCAGCACCTCTATGTAATGCGGTTTCTTCTGCGGCCGCTCGCTGTGGGACGGACCGTCTCCAGCGCGGCCCCTGTGCTCAGCTGCTGACAAACCGGTGGGGGAAACTGCTCCTTCTGTCAGCGTGACCTTTTCCAAGGCCTCAGCGAGGTCTTTTTCTTCTGTCCTATCAGTGGCCACTGAGAGCCCCGCAACACCGTCAGACACCGTCTCCATGCTTACAGCAGTCTCGCTTAACTCATCCACACTGACAGTTTGGACCGCAGGGGGGGCTTTCAACAGAGAACCCCTCTGGTCGACCCATTCGGGAGTTGAGACTGTACCCTGCTGGGCTTTTTGGGAAGTTTCTGAGAGCGCCACACTGGGTGTGTCTATATGATTCCCAGGCTGCCGCTGGGACAGGGCCTGCTGATATTTGGACTGAAACTCTGTCCTCACAGATGACAACATGTTGCGCCTTTTCTCCTCCTCTTCATGGTGGGCTAGGGCCAGGCGCACTCTCTGCACAAAGTCTGATATCTTCCTCCCTTTATCGGGGAGGGACTGAATGAACCTCCTGGAAAGCCAACAGAGATCAATCATATTAAAACTAGCAAGCAGTAACACGTCACTAAGTTTATTACATCAGCGTTACATAGTAGCAATACACACACGTTCAGTGGAGTCAGAAAGCCACTAATTCTCATCAACTTACTGATCTGCAATTTTCTTGTACACTATAAACTATATAATTATTGACAGTAGTCAGGAGCTCAAGCAATATCTACAATGCCACACGGTATCAGGAAAGAAAAAGTATCAACGTTTAAATGTGATATTTACAAAAATAGCTAAGCGGAGGATAGTTCAAACTGTCTCTAAATGTACAGTTAGTTCGTTGGCAAGTGGGCGTCCAACTTACTTATTAGAAAGTAGTTTCTCCTGGCGTAGTAAAATTTCACAGAGCTCATCTTTACTCTTGCTTAGAAGATCACCAGTGTATCCCTGCCGTTCAGTCAACGATGAGGACATTACTTCATCCTTCCGAAATCGAAAACGAATAAATTCAAGTAACGTTGCCAAACCAGTCACTAATATAAGAGAAACGGACAGCTAACTTGCTGTTTATCGCGTTGCGCACTTCAACATCCAACTCCCTGTACCACCTGCATCTGCTGTATGGAAACCGGAAGCTTAAGCGGAAGTAGCGTCGAAAATATATTAACTCCGTGAGAAACGTTGTACGCGCTCTAGTGGTAGTCCTCCACTGGTCTGGCGAAAAGGTGGCAAATGAGGACGGAGCGATGGGACGTGTCTTCTCATTCGCTGACGTGAAAAGAAATTCATGCTCACATTCCGGGTGGAAATAATACGTTTTTGATTTCTTTTTCGCCGAACCCGGCCTTAGCCATGTCGATGTTGTTATGTTAGTTAAGGTGCATTCAGCATCAATATGTTTATTTTGGCTTCCAAAAGTAAAAATAAAACTACAGGACTAACATGACAAGGTATCTGTAAATGTGAATATTATTCATTGAATTGAGAAACTAAATATGGTGCATTGAACAGATACTAATATGAATATTATTCATTGAATTGAGAAAGTAAATAGGCTTATGAATATTGTGCATTGAACAGATACTGTAAATATGAATATTTTGCATTGAACAGATAGGCCTACCGTAAATATGAATATTGTGCATTGAACAGATAACTGCACAACTGTGTCTTTCTTTGTGTGTATGTATGCACGTACATTGAGCCTGTCGTAACATAAAGTGTAAAAATAAATATGATAATGAACAGTCTTACTTGTGGTAAGTGGGTTTTAATTGGAAGATATTGGAGTGGTGGATCTCGGCCTACATTTTGGAATAAAAAGTGATCTTGGGCTTGAAAAGGTTGGTTACCATTTGTTTCCTTTCTCATCAACTTCCGCAAGCCACAAAAACTGTGAAATGTGAAATTTGATAGTGAGGTACGTTGCACAGGAACACTTTTGATGTTTTGTGGTACCTTATTGTGACTTGTCTAGAAAGTGCAATTGCTATGTGGTTACTGTAAAATATACTAGGTTGCATACACTGCATTTTGACAATGGAAACAGAGCTTGTTTTTGACAAGCTGATTCAATCAGATCTCAAAAATTAATGCCTGAAATTATTAGTGGATCTGTTTTTACCTTTATTACACACAGCACAGGCACTGAATAGAAACCCATTTACATTCTGTAAAAAACAAAAACAAAAAAAGCAGGTCTTATTCAGGGGGTTCATGTATACAGACATGGCAGTGTAGAGAGATATAACAGTGCCATTGGCTCTGAATGGCAAGGCATTTCTCTTCTCTTCTCAAGAAGAATTATGACAGAGCATTATCATGATTTAGCAGGGGATTGTCAGTATGTTAATCAAAAGGGTAGAATATAAAACCTAGAATAGTTTGTGGAAATAATTGAGCAGTAATAAAATAGTACATTGGTCCTGAGCAAATGTAAAGGAAATACTCCATCACAAACATATTGCATTACAAATACAGCATATTCTTTTTTAAATTTTTACTGTTATAAGTTCAAACTCCATATCGTAAAACCTTAGCACTTCATTCTTTTTAAACAAAAACAAAAACAAAACATAAAGCATCAAAAATATCATTTTAAAGTACATATATACAAATTTATAACAAACTATTTACATGTATACAGAATGATTTCCTTTACCTCTATGCTCTGTGAGGTAAATAAGGCTTTAAAACTTTCAGATCATAATTTATTGACAAAATAACACAGCGTGAAGCTTATGAATAATACCCAAGATGCCATTAAGGACAGTTCTTGTAACATTTCACATACAAACAGCACAGAAGGTGCAAACTGGGGACCAGTACAACACAGGTAAATTCTTATTCTCATTCAGTGTTCATTTTTGGGGTCATTTCCAAGAGTTTCATGTAAGGTGTGTTTATTCTTGATTGGATGGATCTCGCTTGCATACTGGATACAGCTGGAGTGGAGCGTTCAGGACTCGAGGGGGCTGAGGAAGTCTGTGGTGAAGCAGACGCCTCCGTGCCGTTCTGGGCTGAGCTGGACTGGACTGGATTTACAGAGGAAGGGGGGGACTGTGTTGAGCTCGTCGTGCTTTTACTGAGCGGAGCGCTGTTGGATTGGAGCCACCTGCTGTACTGCACAGGAGAGTAATTCAGCAAACTGGACTCCACTCGACTGCGCGGTAGTGGACTCTGTCTGACCGGCCTGGACTGGGCTTCATCTCCTGCCTGCGTTTCAGTTCTGTTGCAGTAAAACAGGAAATGCTTTAATCCGTCAGGTTCATCACAACATTGATTTGATACTGAGCCATGAAAAGCAGGTGTTTACCTAAGAGGAAGGTCACAGCCCACTCCAATCTCTCTTGTGTGTACTGGAGCTGCACTCAGTTTCTGCATAGACACAAAATACTTCAGCTTGCTTTCTAACTCATTATTCTAGGGAAAGGAGGAAGCCAGGAAGGAGAGTCAGGCTTGGTTTTATGAAGGAGATGCTTGACACCCTAAAGGAACACCAAGAGTAGGTTGGACAGCCTGTATCACATACACACAAAATGGCAGTGTGACAGAAACGCTGCATACCTGCACACTAGAGAGGGCCTTTGACTCTGCCATTCTGTGAGTATATGATACGTCCAAGATATTAGACAGGTCTGAGAGAGGTGTAGTAATTAGAAGTTTTGGATCCAACCTCCAAAGTCCTACCTCACATTCAGCGAGGGCGATTTTATTCAACAGGTCCGCGATGAACATATCCTTCTGTACCATTTTATTCCGTAATGTTTCAACCTATATTCCAATCAGAAAAGGACAAAATACAGATGTGAAAGAGAGAGTAATTATTAGCAAGTTTAAGTGCCAGGATTTTTGCTTTTGTATTTAATTCCCTTTACTGTCTACTTAAAGTAAAATACCATTCCTTAGCTACAGCTGTGAGGGTCCTACTTAACCCATGCAAAAGTCAGGTGAAGCATTGTTCTGTAAGTATAGTTATACGCTCATCACAAAAGGTGCAGATTTGTAAGAATCAGCAATGAAAAAGAGTAGAGCTCACACACTGAGGTTCTATTATGCACCTTTGCTAGACAATATTTTGATCCAAGTTGAACCTCTATCAGGTCGAAAAGCATTGCTGTGTGAGTATTCATCTTCTGCATGTTACCGGAATGCTAGGGTTCAAGTGTGCAAGGTTTCGGATAACATCACAAATTATCTGTGAACGTTCGTGATGCCTGCATTAGTATGTGAAAATGCCTGGACAGTGAGCTTTTTGCTAATGTGCATGTGTATATGTGTTTGCGTACATACAGTAATTGTGTGCATTTTGGCTTTTGTGTGTTTGAATGATTTTTGTATGTGTATCTGTGCATGCAAATGCACAGTTTTTACTTGTTTGCATGTATACATTTGTGTATGTGAATGCATGCATTATTGCTTTTTCTGTGTATTTGTGCCTGAATACATGATTGTATGCATTTTACTGTATCTGCCTGTGTGTGTGTGTATGTGTGTGTGTATAGGTATGCGTGTGTGCTCCTGTGTAAATGCACGTGTGCACTCTATCCTCCTCACCTCCTCTATCATGCCCTTCACCTTCCTCTGCTGGCAGAACACCATATCATTCAGGTGTTTGATTCTCTCTTTGAGTCCCGAGGCCTCTCCCTCCAGCTTCTGAGCCCTGAAACAAAACACACTCCTGCTAACTCCTGTCAGTGCCACCAGGGGGCACCAGATCCAATATTCGCTGCACACCTGTACATACCTAAATATGTATACATTATATTACTTTACATTTATTTGGCAGACACTTTTATCCAAAGTGACAAACAAAAGTATCTATATTTTTATATATGTCTATATGTAAGATGTTTAGAATAGTATCTGCTATATTGATTTTTGCTTACCTCTTGGCTGTATTAGCATCCACCTGGTCAGTGTTTCCTAACCTGTGAAGACGTGTCACACACTCTTGGAGCTTCTGCTGCAGCTGACTCTTTTCCTGTCAAAGTGCAGACCAATTTTCACTTAGGAAACTTCAGCAATGTATCATTTCTCCAGAACACGAAAACCAACTAAAACAAGTTCTGTTGGTCAGTTAAAAATGTTTTTTTTTTAAACTAAAGCAGAGCTGGCATGTGGCTCATCCTATTAAGGCTCTGTTCCAGTGTATGGATGGGTCCCATGGTCTAGTATAGATTCTGGACCTTGTCAGTGCTGATTGCACCTGGCAGCCCCGCAAAACAATGCATTATGCTAGTGTCACCCAAGGAAGATAAATTCAAACCGGTACGGATGACAATGTTTCATTACGCACCAGTGACTCCCTTTGGTCGATTGGGTGCTTGCGGTTCACCTGCTGAGGGGTACATAACGTGTCTTCCTCCAACTCATGTCTGTGCGACCCTGACATGTCGACCGTAGTATGAAGAGAAGTGGGGGCAATTTCTCATGTTTCAGAGAAGAGCACACGCTTGTCTGTGCTCTTAAAAAATCGTAGAATGAACATGACTAGGCTTTCAAAATTGGGGAGAAAAGGGAGGAAGAGCATAAGAAACCTACTGTTCTGGTCTGCGGTACTGCAGTCCACAGCAGCATGTGTTTCTGGGTTCCTTACCTTGTCCATGCAGTCCAGGAGACGCTCCACTTCAATAATCCTCTGATCCCGCTCAGCGATCTTTGCCTCTGCAATCCTGAGATTCTTCTCGGCCTCTTCCAGGCGTTTCACGTAGTCATCTAATTGTGCCTGGATTTTAAACCAAAGAAGTTAGAATATACACTCCATAAGAACAGCATGCCGTTTCCTCATTAATAAATGGCTTTTTTAAAAATCTCAACAGCAATGAAAATGTCTAAAGCTGACCACTAGATGGAGACAATGTACTTTGTCTGTGATACAGTTACGCACTCCAGCAAGCAAATTTCAAAGGACTTTCCTATTGTTTTCCTATTGAGTCCTGCCTGTCTGCAATGTAACTAGGAGTGAGTAGTGAGAAAGGAGTAACTCAGTTAGTACCCGCAGTGCCTCGACCTCCTCTCTGTGCTTCCTCTGCTCGTTCTGCAGCCGCTCCTCGTACTGGTTTTGTAGTTTCCGAGTCGTCTCCTGCAGCGCCTGGGAGTTTGCCTCCTTGGAGACCTCCACCTAATGCACAAATTACAGCAAAATCAAGCTTAACCCAACAACTGATGCAGGCACAGTATGAAGTATTATATAGATATATATATATATATATATATATATATGGGAACAAATGATACTTGTCAACCACAGAAAAAAGCTTTCACAGTTTTCTAGTGAAATTCATTATTTTTCTTAAGTTTGTCACAGGGGTGCTCTCTTTTCAGACTGAGGGGTTAGAATGATAGGCTACGTGAGCTGTGGCCCAGTGGAAACACGTGAGCCCGAGCCCCGACGATCGACCGCACGCGGAAGAAGCGCTGACGAGCGGAATCAGGCCCGGGCAGAGGAGATCATCAGAACAGCAGGGCCATGAGACGCAGGCGGGGAGGAGGGCGGCTCAGGTCCAGCCAGCTGGAGGCCACATCAAAGCCTCCGCACGGCAAACTCAGCATGTTTTTACCCACAAACCCCTCCCCCAAGAACCACAATCGCATCTCTCCAGAGCTCGCTGCCTCTGCCTGCCTGTCTTGTGACCTGGCTTGTGAGGGTTATGTCCGTGACGGTATGACACATCAGTCACACCTGAGCCGCCGCCACAGTGCGTTTGTCAGGCGGACCCTTAGAGCTGCCAATCTCACGGGTGCTGCTCAAGACGGCAGCGCACACCAATATTTACATTTATCATACGTAATAAATGCAGCTCGTCTTACGGAAAATATTGCAGACTGCACACAGGCTTATGATCCTTTCCTCCCGTTTTGCTCTCAGTGAATAGCATTTCACCTTTCTCACGGGTGTGTATGCATACACGGTTAATCTCTTGCTATACAATTTGCAGGGTGTCGATATCCTGCTAATACTATAACGTCATGTCAGATGCTTGAAATAGTTTCCGAAGGCCAGGACTGGGAACTGAAACTAGTGTTTGCTGCCTCTTTCTCTCTCAGGTTCAGGTGATTCTATTTGTACTGTGCTGACTATGCACTGCCCTACCCGCCATCGTACATTATTCAGACGTAGCCGTTCATGTCCATAGCTTTTCCAGCTGTGTCAACTGTCCACCCCTCTCTCATTTAGCATAGCCCCGTGTGTCTGGATGACCCCTGGATTTCTCTTTGATACATTGTCACAAAGGCTTACAACCATGTTCCAGAATCCTGGACTGTACCATGTGAAGGCACACGCCAGGGGTGCCTGCAGTACCTGCAGTCGGAGGGACCGGTTCGCTGCCAGGGCAGCAGCCAGTTCCTTGTCTCTCTCTCTCAGCGTCTCCTCTGCCTGCTGACAGGAGCTGCACAAACTTTGAATCTTGTCCCTGGCATCGGCCCGATCCACACACTTCTCCAGCAGGGATTTCTGCGAAAAGACCCATTCACCTTTCAGCACAGGTTTTCAATTTTCAGCAACCAGATGGACAGAGATGACAGAATACTCAGTGTTATTGAAATGGCTGCACATTACGGCTCTGTACTAGTTTTGATTTAGTTTTTACTCTGCTTTCTTTCCTGCTGGAATGCGCCATACACTGTAAGGGGTTCGGGTGTCTGCAAATTAACTTTACAACGATACCACATTATTATAATATTATTGAACTGCGGAAAAGTGAATTCTTTAACCATTAAAATGATAACGTGCTTCTGAAGCCATTAAAGTGTTAACTTTGGACTAAAAGACTTAGTGTCCATCACTATGTTTATTTTTTCAACTGGACAACCAGATGAATGATAGATGCGTGCCTCGCTAATCAGACCCACACAAACGTGTCATAAAATCGGATCTACAAAACACTACCACAAATAAAACCATATGAGAGGATCACTAATCAGATCCACACAAGAGTGCCACTAATCAGATCCACACAAGAGTGTCACTAATCAGATCCACACAAGAGTGTCACTAATCAGATCCACACAAGAGTGCCACTAATCAGATCCACACAAGAGTGTCACTAATCAAACCCACACAAGTTTTGTTAATCACCAAGCAGACCCGCACCAAGATGTTACTAATCAGACTTGCACAAGAATGTCATTAATCAGACTAATAAGATTGAGACTAATCAGAGCCATATGAGAGTGCTGCTATTCAGACCCACACAAAAATGTCTCTAATCGGGGGCCACACCACAGTGTCAATAATTAGAGTCACACCTTAGTGTCTCTAATCGGGGCCACACCACAGTGTCAATAATCAAAGCCACATCTTAATCAGGGCCGCACCACAGTGTCAATAATCGTGTACCTGCAGGTCAATGTTGGCGGATATGAGGGAGCTGTTCATCTGCTCGAAGCTGTCCATCGCGGCAGTCCGGGTCTTCACCTCCATCTCCAGGCTCTGCTTCTGGGCATTGGCAGTCTAACGGGGGAGGACAGAGACACACCACGTCAGAGTCTGCAGTACCCTCAGTACCAGTACCAGTCGGGGTGGTGTAAAAGTGACAGAAAACTTGACCATGACTTCATCAAATTTGTTTTGTGATGGAGGAGTTTTCGTTTTTTTGTGCTACACGTGCTTCGCTCACCCGAATGTCCTGAGAGAGCTTCTGCATGGACTGCTGCATTCCTCCAAACTGGCCGTACATGCGCTCCCTCACCTTCTCCAGGGAGTCTCTGACCTGCAGGCAAGAGAGGCCTCCTCACATCACCTCATTCTCAAGGTAAAGAAGATATTGAATAGACAATGTTACTTTGTTATTAGTGTTTTAGTTAAAAGTGAATGGAATGTCTAGAGAATTATTGTTGTGCTGTGCATTGCATATCCATCCATGCTTCCACTCATCTACTCTCAGTAACACAGAGCAGCGCTGGCTGGGTCAGACTGTGCTTAGGCTGTGCTCTCAGTAACACAGAGCAGTGCTAGGTGGGTCAGACTGTGTCTGTGCTGTGATCTCTGTAAAACAGAGCAGTGCTAGGTGGGTCAGACTGTGTCTGTGCTGTGATCTCTGTAAAACAGAGCAGTCCTGTGTGGGGTAAGACTGAGTTTATGCTGAGCAGTGCTGGCTGGGACAGACTGTGCTTTGGCTGTGTTGGCTGTGTTCTCAGTAACACAGAGCAGGGCTGTGTGGGGTAAGACTGTGTTTATGCTGAGCAGTGCTGGCTGGGACAGACTGTGCTTTGGCTGTGTTGGCTGTGTTCTCAGTAACACAGAGCAGTGCTGTGTGGGGTAAGACTGTGTTTATGCTGAGCAGTGCTGGCTGAGCAGTGCTGGCTGGGACAGACTGTGCTCAGTAACACAGCTCATTTCTCAGGTCATTCTGTGATGAGCGCTGGCCTCCACTCACCTCTCGGATGTAGTTCATTTGGTCCCTCAGGTGATTGACAGATGACTCACGCGCCATCACTTCCTGCTGGCCGTCTGTGCCCTTCCTGTGCACCGCACCATACACCTTTGGCAGCCGCAGGGGCGAATTCTCCCTCACCCCATTGGTCACACCAGGGGGGTGCTGCAAAAGACAGGGTCATCCTGGTCAAGTTTCCAGAGGAATAGTGTAGCTGTACATGCATGCATAAATGTGTATGTGTGTTCTTACCCTGTCTGTGTGGTGCACGTGTATGTTTATGTGAGTGTGTGTGTGTGTGTGTGCGTGTGTGTAAGTGTTTGTGTGCGAACGTGCATGTGCTCAGGCATTTCCAGCAACGTTGCTGAGTACTCAGAACTGGAGACACAACAATGCAAGAAAATATGGGCCTAAATGCAGTGGTGTCATGTTTCTGCAGCCTAATAAAAGGGCTCCTGCTGTCTCGTGGGGATCATTTCCCTGCAAGCCTGATTTTCTATGAGTACGAAGAAGTGCATGCAGAGAGAGAAAGAAGCATGATTATGATACAGTAGTTTGCAGTTCATTTATTTTAATGTGAATTAATATTAATACACAAGGGGTCCATAGTATCTGATGAGTAATTAAAAGTTAGTTTTGTGATCTGTAATTAATTATTATTTACAATCTCATTTCATATACTGAACTAGGCCAATATAACAGGTAATGCCAGTTCCACATTTGAAATTCTAACTTAACTTATGATACGATTATTCAGACTTTAAAATATATTCTATGACACATGCATATAATTCTGAATTATATTTCATATACATTTTTTATTTAATATTAAAAATGTGTCATGAACTATATTTAAAGAAATACCGTCGTTTCTTTAATGTAATATTAATTAATGTATTGACATAAATCATGGTTGTCGGTTCGCATTCTTTGTCCTTTTAGATCTAAATCTAAATCAAACAGGATTTATGGGCCTGCTGTCCGTGAGTCGGAAGAAAGAAATCCACCCGCACAGTTAACAACACAACAATAGAAACTGAAATGACGTCTTTGTCAGTCTGTACGCTGACACCCGTTCTGGGAGTGGTGGTGTTGGTGTGGGTGTGTGCATATTTGACAATTTGGCAGCATTTATTGCGCAATACTATGAGGGAGGGAGGGAGAGAGAGCTTATTTTCTGTCAATGCTCCAGCAATACAGTGAGAGAGAGAGAGAGAGAGAGAGAGAGAGAGAGCACTTGTTTTCTGTCAATGCTCCAGCAATACAGTGAGAGAGAGAGAGAGAGAGAGAGAGAGAGAGAGAGCACTTGTTTTCTGTCAATGCTCCAGCAATACAGTGAGAGAGAGAGAGAGAGAGAGAGCGAGAGCGAGCACTTGTTTTCTGTCAATGTTCCAGCAGTACCTGCTCTGGTGGTTCCACGTAGCCATTTCTTCTCCTCTTCATCCCATTGGCAGTTTTCTCTTCCTGCTGTGTAAAAAGAACAGCACACAATTTCTCTGACATGCAGACCTTTGAAATCAAATTCTGAATATCAGAATGCTGAAAAAGAACTCATGTCTGAACTGATCTGCCTCAACCTTGGAATCCCCGCTGCTTCATTGTGTACCAAAATCACACATTGTTGGTTCAATAACTTGGTCTTGGGGGGTGTACAGTACCTGTAATAGCCTGCTTGCAATTGTGAAATATAAATTTGTTGTACTTCATAACATGGGCATAAAAGTTTCAGCTATGCACTCAGTCACTCATGTCTTCCCTGTCACCCATGTTTCTGAATTAATTCTGTTGTTACAATTGCTCATTAAAATTTGACAGTATACTGTAAATTGCACACTTGTTAAATGTACTGTTCACGCACACTGGATAAGAAACCAGTCATTATATTACATTAAATTTCATCACGTTACATTACATTAATTTAGCAGATGCTCTTATAAAGCGTGATTTACAGTAAGGGGAACAAGTGATTTCTGAACACCCGATTAACCAAACAAGCAGTTATGTAGTGCATACAGTATGTTTGTGCAAATGTGAGCTGGGCCTGCATAGACTGCTGCCTTAATGCTTTCGGCTTATTAAATCTTGTTATGTCTCCCATCTCTGGAAAGAGGTAAGACCTATTACATGGTGTCAATATTTGTGCCTTTTAGCAGAGGCTACTGCTTTGCACAGTCAAAATGAGAAGGCGTCTCTAGGTCCAGGAGAAATTAGACGGGGGAAACGATTACGTCACTCTTTTCACATCCTCTGAGCTGAGGGTTTTAATCACAGGCTTCCTCCCAAGATACATCTCAGCTTTTTTCAGTGTTTTCCTGTGAAAGACACTCAGAAAATACACCGGAGTTACTACTCGCACTCACGGTTGACCAGGGACCACTGGTTGCGGAAGACGGCGATGCAAATGTCAGCTATCGAAAGCGTCCTTCGTCTAATTGTGCACTCAGCTATGCAGGCAGCTATTGTGCAGTACTTACATGATGTATCATGAGTGAATGCACTGTACATGCATTCATCGAGACTTGATGACACCTCTTAACACAAAGAGGCCCTTTATCCTTTGTTTAATCATTGAATCTTAGTCCTGTTTTTCCAGAGTCCATGAGTCAACCACCTCAACCGTATTTATATGATGCATATACAGTACACGGTTATTTTCTATAGATGGTTGTTCGCATATACAGTATAACATAACTGACCTCATCTATGATATTTTCATATCAACATCATTGATATACATGAACCTTGCCTCAATTAACTGAAAACTAGAACAATGCTGAAGGCAAGTATGTTACTCATCCACATAATCTGCCATCGGTGTGAGGCAGTGCCACCCCGTTCTAAGCAGCCTGCTATATTACACCATGAGCAGTCGCAGCTAGGCTTGGCTTGCAGGAGGGATAGTTTTACCAGATACGCCCTTCTAATTCCAGGATCACCGCCTCCCTCTTTGTCGTGAATGAAACCGAACTCGCCAAGACACCCCTCTGCACTGCCTTTTTCTCCTCGGCGGACAAAGTATTCATCGTGGTGCCCTGAATTTCGGCTCGAGTAGCTCACGTGTAGTGCGTACAGAGAGCAGACCAAAGTTATTAATATTCACGACAGGCATGGCAGTCGTCCTGTGGAGAACATGAGGCCTGAATGTCTGTTGAATTAATTAGTCAGGCGGTTATTTATTCTTTTTAAGCGTTAGTATGTTCCTTCATTACATACATTAGTATGTTAATGTACAGCAGATGGAGGAAATGCTGTAAGGTGCACTATAGTCGCTGGCGCACAGGTGCTGTTGATGCATTTATCACAGGTTGGCTGCGCAGGTAAAGAGGGGTCCTGAGGTAATTTGCACCCCGGGCGTTCTTTCGTACTCTGTGTGCACAGGCATAATACACCTTCGCACAGCGCCGATCCGTCAAATAGCACAGAGTCAATGGGCTGTAGTAATTAATCCCGTGCGCAATGGGGCTGAGCAGCGCTCCGCCCTCAGTCCTGTCAGGTCAGAGTCGCTCGTTAAGCAGGGGGCGGGGAGGGGGGAGAGGTTCTAACAGCTGGAGGGCAGAAGGCAATGCGCACAGCTGGCACAGTGCTTAAAAGACTCCTGTACTGAAGATACCTGCCTCATGGCACAGCCTGTCATGTGTGAACTCCGCTGTGCTCTTACCAGTGTCAATTGCTGTCAGGGTTGTCCTGCTCCATCAGTGCCCAGCATAGAAAACCTCAAAAATAATACTGACGTATGTGGAGACACTACTTCCCCCATGGTGGACTAAGCTGCCCACTGCAGTCAGGTCAGGAGAAACTCATTCTGATAAAGACTGCGCCATAGCTCCCCTGAACCTTTAGAATCCACTTTCCTTCTTTTTAGATTTACTTTTGGGATAAGTTAGCAGTATGGTGGTACTTATGTTTGTTTATAACACTAATTGTTGGTTTGATCTGCAAACTTTATATTTATTGATTATATAAATAGGCCTCCTGTGCCTTTTATATGCAATGTATTTATATGATAACCATTCAGAACGCAGTTTTTTACAGTACTGCACGGCCTCAACTGTATTTTCTGATTCAATAACAAATTAAGTAAAGAACTAGGTTTCAGGGGCACAGGTGGGGTATACGGGGTAAAGGTTACATTTCAGGGGTACCGGTGGAGTATTAGGGGTAAATATTAGCTTTCAGGGGCGTACATGGAGTATTATGGGTAAAGGTTAGGTTTCAGGGGCACAGGTGGAGAATAAGGGGTAAAGATTAGGTTTCAGGGTCACAGGTGGAGTGTAAGGGGTAAAGGTTAGGATTCAGTGGTACAGGCAGAGAGCACAGGAATAAAGATTTGTTCTCAGTTTGAGTAAGGACATTTCTGATGTTCTCTGTAAATGACAGTAAATTAAAGAAACTCACCATTTGCTTTCCTGTGGTATTCTTGGTTTCATCTTGTCCAGAAGAGGGTTCACCTGAGTGTAAGGTCAGTCTCAGACGTTGAATCCTTCTCTGGGCACATGAGGAGATAGAGAACATCAAACACAGTTGGACACAAGTAGACAAACAGCTACGAGCTAGATACACATGGATACAAGCAGAACTAAATTTAAGGTAAATATAAAATGACACTACAAACTGTATATGCAACATTCTGTTCAAATCTTTATTTACATTTTTTCAAAAATATGGTTGTAAAATGATAATATTACAACTATAATAATTATACAACTATAATATTATAATAATAATTTAATATTTAAAAAACTGAATTCTTAATACTTAGTAGTACTATATTATTTCTTGGACAAAAAACACAAATTACATACAAGTCACTCCAGACGAAGTGTTATTCATAACATGAATACTTAATAATCGCTATACTCTTCTCCTGGTGAGACTCACAATATAAGCCAAGGAACATAACAGGTTACACCCAAGGCAGCTTCAAAACAGCACACAATTAAGGTGTCAGGATGTGTGTCTATAAAGATCATGTGGTTGTAGTGCTGTGGTTTGCTGAGTGGTATTGACTTCCAGGGCTGATTCTAGCAGGGAAATTGGCCGTAGCCTGACCGAACTAGTGAGGGATTCAGTTGGCAGGGTTCTCCCTGCCTTACCCACCACAGCAACTGCTGTGCCGTTCAGCTGGAAGACCACAGTGTGGCTAGTAGTGGCTACTGGAAACACACATTTACAAGTGTGCACATGGCTTCTGCAGTGGTGGGGTGGAACTACAAATCTGATTCCTCATGCCAGATATGGAGAAAAATAGGGAGTGAAAAGAGCAAAGTACAGAGAGAGTACCATAAAGCAGATCGTACCTTAGTACAGCTCTGTACAGTACAATACTCAATCAAAAAAAGTCTGTTGCCAAAGATTTTGTTTTCTCAACAGAAAGCATGAAATTATGATGATCACTAGGGGCTGATTATTATTATTATTATTATTATTATTATTATTATTATTATTATTATTATTATTATTAACTTTATTTATATAGACCTTCATACTATGAATTTGCAGCCCAAAGTGATTTACAGTACAGGTCAGACATAGAATGAACTATAAACAAAAAATATACAAAAATAATATAAATAAAAACATATTACAATAAATAAATGAATAGACCAAGATTAGAAGAATAGAATAAATATAATGAAATTGACTAGGTAAAATACATACATCATATAAAAGTATAGTCAATTTAAATTATAGTATTGAATTTCAAAAGCAGAAACAAAAAGCCAAAAAAATGATAAAATACAATTGATGACTAATGACAGCTCAAACTCATAAACCAGTTATTATTTTCTTTTTTGATTTCTTTCTATAATCCTTTCCTCCAGTTTGAAATGATATATATATATATTAGAGTCGGAGTTAGCCTTATACAAATCCCTTTCTGTTAAGTGTTTTTTAATACTAGGAAGTATTCTTCTGAGCAGGGTGGAGTGATAAAATAAACATGACAGAATGCCTCCCGGTGTGGTGGTAAACATGTCAGAGAACAATCATGAAAATTCTATCAGCTCACCAATAACTAGCAGAGAATTATTAGCAGAAATACAAGCTATTAAAATATAGCCACTAGCACACTGACATGCCAGACAGAGCCAGCAAAATTAGTGGAAAGAAAGGGAGGGGTAGTCGTAAAAGACAGTGAAAGAACTCCAGCAAGCGAACGTGTGCTCTGCCAATAGGCCTGGCTAGGCTAGGGGGCTCCCTCTGTCCTGGGGCCCTGGTGCCCGGCACTCCCAAACCCACACCGCTCCTTACCTGACTGGGCAGATCCTCGCTGGTGGTGGTGGTCACTGATCCCCCGGAGCTGTACTTCTGCATGTCTACTCCCAAATGTGACAGGCACCTCCACCCTGCTGCTCCCACACTGTCCCCAGAGCACAAACACATACACACGCGCACACACACTCACGCACACGCACACACACCTCTACCGCCCAATCGCTGTTCACTTCTCAAGGCACTGTAAGAACAAGGAGGGAGACAGAGACAGAGAGAGAGAGAGAGAGCGAGAGAGAGAGAGCACAAGTGAGAGAGAGCAAGAGAGAGAGAGAGAGAGCAAGAGAGAGAGCGAGAGAGACAGAGAGAGCACAAGTGAGAGAGAACAAGAGAGAGAGAGAGCAAGAGAGAGAGCGAGAGAGAGAGAGAGAGAGAGAGAAAGAGAGAGAGGCACAGCGTTCCACTCTGACAGCTATATGCAGGAATTCCTTCCCCAGCTGATAAGAGCCAGAACAATTGGTTGCCTTTCTATTCCTGTCAGCATCAGGGTCCAGAGCGCCACAGTCTGGCTCTCCCCAGCAGCGCATTATGATACCGTACCAGGGACACTGTGTTACACGATACCTGGGCTAAGGGAGCTGTCTGTTGCTCGGCAACAGAAACACCTCCTTGGGCATGGCTCCTGACCAGACCTGTCAGGCTGCATTTCACCCGCAATGCTTCCCACCTGCTGGCACAGGGACAAGTGCGGTTCACCTTTTCCCAGCAGCCAATTTAGGGAAAGGGTAAATAGTCAGAGAGCATTTACAGCAGGCATCTAGGTCACTTTAACTGTTTAAAGTTAAACTATTTAAAGTTTAAACTGCTCAATTGCCACAGGCTAATTTGGTTACAAGTGGGGCAAAGCTGGATCTGAGGTGACATTTTGGGTTTTTAATTACCCCCGCTAAGCCGTGCAGGCACACAGGAAATATTTGCAAACATGTGACAGTCCCACAATCTTAGAAACCGCCCTGCTCCTTTTATTATGAAAGGGCGTTAGAGTATTTGAACACACAATAACAATACCATCCCCATCCTGGACATTTACAGGCACACAATTTCAGGCAGTAAGTCCGGATGTGCAATCAAGCGCTGTTTTCAAGTTAAATCCTTCCTAATATGACAATCGTTTGACGCTCAGGGCATGAAAACATACTGCTTGGCCACATTCCTTGCATGACGCAGCCTCTTGAGTACGTAGGGTTTCAGCCGAAACTCAGAGACAAGCCATTAGGCTTGTAGGACAGTTCACTACACAGGACGGGGGGATCGGGTTGGCAAACATGAAGGAAGATGAGTTTGCTGGAGATATAGAGTGGGCATCTCCCATTCTTCACTGTGCTATTGCAGTTAGAAACGGCAACTCAGAGAGAGAAGGGAATGGGTTTTGAATCCTCAAATACCTATAGCTGTTCTTTTGAGTATTTATAGGTAGTTAGTAGGTAGGTTATAGGTAGTTACTGGGTTTAGTTTGTTAACCTCACAACCTCTCATTACAAAACTCATCCAGTGGCCGGAGCCAAAAGTCAAAACCTCCATCAGACACTTACAATAACAGCTGTTGATTTATATTTTAAAAAATGTATTATGGCATAGGTATTCTGCCATAACATTGTCTGTTTTCATCCTGCTGAAGTGCATTGTGAGTGTGCTACAGAATTCCTTGATTCAGGTTAATCATTTAAAATTTGCTGGAGAAGAAAGTTGATTATTTTCTGGTTGGGTTGAGGTTTGTTGCTCACTTGTTGGGACACAAACATGCACTCAAAGTAACAGCTCCTTTGTAACTGCCAGTTGTGGTTTGGCTGATTAAGATCCACCAGTGGAAACATTTTCTTTGTTGTACGGCCAATACATTTCAATTTGGATCACTTTAAACTTTGTGCTGGATATTTCTCCATTCTTCCTTTTTTCACAGTACTGCTTCGCCATTTTCTCTATGCTAGGCGTAAATATTTTCTTAAATGTTTTCAAATATGACATAAAACTTTGCATAATAATTGCAGCATTATACTGTATATTGTAGACACTTTTATCCCTCAATTCCAGTTAAATATAAATCCATAATTACGCCTTCAAATGAGTTCAATGAGGAGTTCAAGTTGGATCTAAAGGTAAATGTCTGTTGAACATATAATTTCTGGCCTTTACACATGACAAGATAAAATGATGTTTTACGAGATTTTAATACTGAAGGTTCCTTTTTCATAAGAAAAGTTTGCTATGAAAATTTGAACAAAAATGCTCTGCAGTAATACAGGAAAAGCAGAAATAATAAACTAAAATATTTATCTTCAACCTGCCTTATCCTTCAGTTATCTGATTGTGTTTTAGTACAGATAAAAGACAACATGGTCCAAGTGAAACAAAGCAACACTGTGAAACTGTTTGCATGCATTCAAATGAATATAAGAAATCCAAATCCAACCAAATCAACAATCACAATCCTGTGTACAGTATTGTAATAATTAACCCAAGGCATGGTTCTGAAACCCTTTCACTGTACAACAATCCCATTCATATAGAAGAGTTGCCATCTACCAGCTATAGCCATCAAAGCTTTTACTGGCAAAGTCACTAAATTATTGATAGTATGAATTTGTTAAAAATCTGGTTGTTTCTCTGATATTTCAGCTTTTATTTGGAAAGTTTCTCCTTCTTCA
This sequence comes from Anguilla anguilla, assembly GCF_013347855.1. Lineage (NCBI taxonomy): Eukaryota > Metazoa > Chordata > Actinopteri > Anguilliformes > Anguillidae > Anguilla > Anguilla anguilla. Next base: position 45,209,225 of record NC_049205.1, read on the forward strand.
GGCTCACAAGAGCTGGTGGATTGACAAAAAAGCAGAAAAGCAGATGATTCCTCACCATTCCACTTCTCAATATGACAAAAAACACAAAGGGAACATTGAGCTCTGCAGGGATACTGTATGTAGGTGCTGCTGTATGTTTGTCACCCTGCCTGGACTCAGAAGTGGAACTCCAGTGAGTTCTCTCTGCCCCAGGCCTCCTGGGATATACTCACGCAACCTTCTGCTGTTGTTACTGACAACAGAAGTGACTGTTGATCCTGCATAGTCCCTAAGTCTGTTAACTTGTTTTAGTAATTTGGTCACCAGTTAGCTTACATTTGTCCTTTAGCAGGAAAGATGGGAATCTATCCTGCCAACAGCGCTAATGCTTTATATTCACTTATGAACCATGCAGTCTGGCTCACTGATCCACAACAACTTACATTGCTGCATCCAATACAAACAATTTATGCACCTAGACATTTACTAAAGGAATTGGAATGAGTACATTGCTCAAGGGTACAACAGCAGTGCCCCACCTCAGATTTTAATCTTCTGAGAATTACAAGCCCAGCTTTTTAACCTCTGTTCAACCCTGCTCACCAATACGCTCATTAATTCTCATGTATCTCAAGTATCACTCAAGGTTCACAGGAGGACTGCATGTTAGCATTAACCTGCAATGACGAATGATATTATTCACTATATTAACTGTAAAAACAGGAACCGTTCTGGGAGCTTTTCATCTCAGGCTTTGTATAGCTTTCACTGCATTCTTCCCTGCAAAAGCAAATAAAAATTCACAGAAAGACACACCACGCCATCTTGGTGGAGAACTCAGAATAACTACTGACACCATGAAGCCAGTTTCATACACAAATAGCTTGTGGGTCAAAAATGCGTGACCACTGAGCTTATAGGGAAGAAAATAAAATCATGTGTATTTCCTGTTCCGGCTCACTCTTCTTCAGGGAAAGAACCTAGGCGTAGTGCTTAAAGAATCCTATCCACCTCCCTGTCTCACCCTTACACCAAATAGATTAATAAACTGGATAATGCCAATGCAACTGAAAGCCTTGCTGGAAGGTTACACTCCACCTACATGTGCAAATACTGGGGATAATGTACCAAAGCCTGACTTTCAAAAGAGGAAGTAGGCAATTCTGTATACACAGTGTACAGGCATGTTTTCAATGGGTGACAAACTGAGATTTGTTGCGTTGTGATAATGTTTATAGTGTTTTAAATGATTTACTACATCCCGAGAAATAAAGGAACAGTGAATGTACATTTTTGTTCTTCATAAAGTACAATAATTTTCTATTTGGGTACAATTAAATACCTTTTATTAGCAAAAAGGTACAAATGAATTATGTATTCCTGGCGAGGGGTACAATTTTATTTACTGCTCCAGTGACAAGCATTTGTACCTTTATAGGAACTTTTTCATGCTTTTTTCTGAGAGTGTATATTACACAATCAATTTTTATTAAACAATCAAAACTTTGGTGGAAACTAATTCGACATGTATTTTCTATTCTGCTCTATTGTGTATATATAACTACTATAACACCCATTTCACTCTCTCCATATCTCAGAATGACTCTCCTGACAGACTCTCCGGAGTCCATAACAAACTTACAGTCCAGGCTCAGACAGGAGAGACCAGACACCATGTTGACATCATTTTTATGGCTTCTCAATTTCGTCACTCAGGGCTTGAAGTGATTTCAAACGCTTCCTTTAGGGGAGAAAATGGCAGTTGTGCCACAGCGGGGGAAACTGGGCAGGTGCTGAAAGGGGTCAATCTTCACTCTGCACAGGCACAGCCATGATGGACAGGGAAGATAATAATAAGGGCCATCTGCTAGGGATTGCAGAATGGCATCCATTAGCCTGCTACCACCACATCATTAGCACTCACCATACATAGGTATGGCTTTTCTGTGTATCATTTAACCTATTTGTCAATCAGCCATTGTTGCTGTTTTGTATTCTCTCTCTCTGCCTAAACACCCATCTCTGTAATTTATTGGAAATGTGATCATATTGCCATAGATAATGTGAGAGATGATATCATTCTATTGTGCCAGCTCACACGAATAGCAGTGTTCGTAATTGGAATTTATACCGAGAGCACTCTTTTGCCATTCACCATGTGCTGTCACATTTAAACATCCTTGTGTGATGTTTAGGTTCTCTTCCACTTTCTGAACACGGACTGCTTCTCTCACAGAGCTAGAGTTCCCCTACTGTATGTTAAGTGGTAGCCTCTCGCAAAAGAGGTTCTGCAGCTAATGAGCAATAAATGGGAAACAGTGTGAAGCAGATGGAGAATGAGAACAAACTGCTGCTCTAACTGCAACACATTAAAGACTGAGAAGACAAAGAACAAAATGGTTTTGCATTTTTCTTGTTCAATGTATTGTATTTTTTGGGTTGATTTGATAGTTTTTGTTTAAGTTAAGTTGCACTTTGTGTTTTTTTCCTCAATGATATTGGTTTAATAGTATATTATATAAAGGGCATTCAATAGAAAACAAAAGATTTTGATTCACTGCCAGCTCTGTCTGCCATGATCCAACTTCTATTTATTTATCTGAGTGGTAAGTGATGTATGGACTCTGAACCAAACAGATTCACCATTCACAGGGCTTTCCACTGGGAGCATGCATCTTTTCATCGGATGTTGTATCACTGCAGTCAGCAACAATTTTAAAAAAAAATTCCTTTTCAATGTTTACAAAATTTCACTCCTTGCTGAAAGTATAGTGGCCGCCTGAATGCGCTGTCAAGTGGTGTCTGCCTACTTTTTGTTTTAGAAGCTAGAGGGCAGCAAAGTATTTCAATAGTGACAGAAAACTATTCTGTGATACAAAGCACCATTTCTGATCACAGATGTCTATAGAATAGATTTGGGTTGTGCACAAAAGTGTAATTAAGCAAATGGTACTAGTTTGTATTTCATTAAACACAATGAAAGAATTAGAATGGTTCACACTATCTTATCTACACTATCTAATCTACACTATCTAAAAAAATCAAGTGAGTGGTTCATTTTTATTTCAGTTATGGCTTCACACACATACGCTGGAATTCTGACAAGCTTAGTTGTGACACAACCTATTATGATTATGAAGTATCATTAGATATCAGAAGAGCTGTATGATTGCACAACATTATATCATTATATTTTCCTAAGAGCATAGTAAGCTCTCTCTGGTGCATCTGAGCATTAACACTTGTATGCTCATCCAAGTGCAGTCTGAGCATTCCAGGAATGGCCACCCTTGAAACTACCAAAAAAAAAAACACAACCCCTCAGAATCATTGCTCCTTAACGCATGCCACTTGAAAATGACTTTAAGTGGTTAAATTGTTTGTGCTTTGTGGAGCACAACACATGTGAACTGTAACCTCAGAAGCATAGATGTGGATGGCATGGAACTGCACTGCCCCGCTTCCTTCTTTTCTGCTGCTGAATTGTCTCGAAACCCTAAAGTCGTACCGTACCCAACACAAGGGATCAATCACTCCATTCACTCCAGTTTCCTCCAAATTTCAAGAGCCATGTCCTGTTGAGGACTTGCTCAGGACCCTGTGGATATAATACATATATCGGCCTCAAATAGAAAAGAGACCACATTTTGTTACAGCTGCTTTGGCCAGACGTTGTTTGGAAAAACAAAGACTATTTGGGCAGGTAGTGTGTACTAATAGGATTATGTTATAGTAAGGCCAAGGTTAAAGTGCACACCTCACTTTGTGCATCGAAAGTTCAAAGGCACCTTGATATAGACCAGACTTGCTTGTTCAAACCTGGCCTGCATCATCAGCTGATCTGCAGTTATGGGACATTTGATTGGGCCAGCTGGTGTAAGTTTGGCTGAAGTCTGCAACAGTTCTTTGGCTTATCACTGCTTAGGTTCCCCAAGCTGCTCGCCAAGCACATACAGGTTAGCAGTTGCATCAGTGAGAGATGCAGTTCTCCAATCCGTGTTAGCTCTCCTGTAGTGCACTATATGGCTTAAAGTGTAAACAGCAGTCACTGCTTCTCCACTCTGTTTGAGTGTAGTGGTGGTGCAAGAGCACACTACTTAGGGATTGGTAATTCCACATGGGGAGGTTCCAAATAGAATACACCCATGGCAATTGCTTGAATTTTCAAAGCATTTACAATTCAGCCTCTTATGGATTAGACTTGGCTTAAGCCAAGTGAATACAGCTACCTATTTCACCAGGAAAGCGTGATACATTTCAAGCACCATTTGGGTTTACATGTTTTAAACAGTGTGATTAAGTTAAATTAAAAGTTAAGTTCAATTATTGATTCCCTTCAGTCAAAACATTTCAATCGACAATTTTCTTTTTTTCTCCCTGATTTACAATGCAAAATCTTACATTATGCTAGTGTATGCTAGCTTGCATTAGCCAGCCACTGCTTCTTTTCTGTCCACAGTCCAGCACTGATTCACTCATTCCTTCAGTGGCAAGAATATCCTGTCAACAGAAACTGCTCCTGCCTGTTTGACAGCATGCCAAAATACGTGCTGCTTTATGGGACTCTCAGCCAGTTACCACTCACCGGATACAGATTTCATTCTGGATGACATTTTGTGCAAAAGAACGCCACACAATTGTATTTGCATTGTAAACATAATTTCGGATGCATCATTTAGAAATACAATAAATTCATGAGATTCACTGCGGAAACAATATATTTTATTTCAAAAGATTCTTTTGCCATAGTGATACACTTTAAGAACATAGAGAGGTAGTAGCTGGATGTTTCCCACCCTTTTCCCCAAGTGCCAAACAACCCAAAAAAAAACCACAACAACAACCAGCCTGCTCTGTCCTGTACTGAAGCAATGATGATCCATGCCACAAGACTGGGATGGCAGGTATGCCATCCTCCAAGTTAGGCCATGGCAGGGCAAGTCAATGCATCCAGTGTAAATCACCACAGTATAGCAACAGGTCTATGATTGCCAATGCAAGTCCGTCACAGTTTCAGTTTAATTAAGATAATCCTCCCATCTGACACAAATGCAAGCACACTCACCCACGCACACACGTACACACCGTCGCACACACACACCCATACGCACACACATAGCAGTACATGCACACATATTCGCACATTGATATATCCTTGAGAATCATCAGCAACATGTAGCAATACATGTCATATATTTCTCTGGAATCGAAGAAAATTGAGATGAAAGAAGGAGATTTTTCATATGATAATAAGTAAAATATAGCTACAATGTACATAATTTTATTTTTTACTGCACTGTAAATAAAGTTTCATGTGCAGAGTAACAATTGGGTAGAGCTCTGAGAGGTTTCAGTCACTGAAAATAAACGTGAACGATGAATAGTTTGATGTTGCAAGTTTCATCAAGATCCTTTTTTCATTTTTTAATAAAAGGCACGAGACAAAATAATGGCTTCCTGGTGTCAGTTAGGCTGGACTTATAAAAATGAATATATCTGTTTTTGTTACTTATTTATACATAGTGTCTTTTTTATCGGTACTGATACATGCTGACACACACATCAAATATATGCACGGAATATATACAGAGTCAATCAAAAGGAAATATATGCAACATAATCCCTCATGTCAATTTCCCTTTAAACATATTCACCTTAATTCCAGTTACCTCATTTTAACAGTACATTTAGTGAAGTTATACTGAATAAACAAATGCAATCGTTTTAAGGCTCTACACCTCATATATCAGCCATACCTTTTTCTTGGACAACTGGGCAAGGCATCATAAAAATCAAACATGTTTGATTTCTTAAGAAGGTATAAATAAAAAATGAAGGCAAGTCCATTTAAAGCATTGGCGTTATACTTGTAATTAAGTATTTCATAAATAGTCAAGCGTATTGGACAGCATATGAAAAGTATTAAATGCAAACTTCCAGGCAAGTTGTATACATCAAGGCATTTGACATTGTTCTTTGTGATGTCATAAAGGCATCAGTTCCAAAGTGGCAGACAGATCCAATTTTCAGCATCCTTCACATCCATCCAGACCCAGGCCATCACATTCCTCTTCCTCAGAGTCCAGACCGTGCACTGAGAGGACCCAGTGATGTAATGCTGACGGGATCAGATGTGTCCTGAAGCCGAGTTGTAATAAAACTCTCCGTCGGTGCTAATGTCGTCGTCATCCTCGTCATCGTCCAAATGAGTCAGAAGAGGGGCAGCTGAACTTTTGCGCCTGATGGAGGAAAGACACAAAATAGAAATGTCGTTTAAGAGTGGCACTCTGGGAGTAAGGCTCCAGCGAACAGCAGTGCGCTACTGCACAACGTCTCCTTGTGTGTGACTACCTGTGTCACTACCCTTGTGTGTGACTACCTCTGTGTGACTAACCCTGTGTGTCACTACCCTTGTGTGTCACTACCCTTGTGTGTCACTACCTCTGTGTGTCACTACCCTTGTGTGTGACTACCTCTGTGTGTGACCAGTCCATTTACCATTTACCACCCTTGTGTCACTACCCTTGTGTGTGACTACCTCTGTGTGACTAACCCTGTGTGTCACTACCCTTGTGTGTGACTACCCTTGTGTCACTACCCTTGTGTGTGACCACCCTTGTGTCACTACCCTTGTGTGTGACTACCTCTGTGTGACCACCCTTGTGTCACTACCCTTGTGTGTGACTACCTCTGTGTGTGACCACCCTTGTCTGTGACTGTGTGTGACTACCCCTGTATGTGACTGTGTGTGACTACTCCTGTGTGTGACCACCCTTGTGTGTGACTGTGTGTGACTACCCCTGTATGTGCTACCACGCTGCAGGGCACTGTCTTTGTGCATTTGGCTGTGTGACATACGCTGTGCGACTGCAGCACAGACAGGACTGTGTTCAGCTGGGTCTCCATGTATGTTACACTTCCTATTTCCTTTAACAAGCCTTTATACCCATTTCTTACACCCAAGCTGGAAATGGAGAATCATAAATGTAAACCTGTTCCATCATTGCCGCGTGCCGCGTCAGTTTGGAAGGGTGCACACTAGCAAAATGCATGTGGCTAGCTGCAGCTTCTTTTCCATCTTTAATCCACCAGCTGAGCTGTGCAGTCATCGGCCCTTATTGCACGCTGAAGCAGGGGCTACCCTGCCGACTGAAACACTCCCAAAAAAGGTCGACGCTCTGACCAATCGCGCGCGGCGCTGCCTGACACCCGGCCAATCGACCCCCTTCACCTGATCTCGCTGCGCAGGGCGTTGAGCTGGCTCTGGAGCTGCTCGTTGGCCTCCACCTGCTCCTCCAGGTCCCTCTGCAGCTTCTTCCTGCTGTGCTCCAGCCGCTCCATCTCCTCCTCCGTCTCGTCCATCTGCCGCTTCAGCGCCTTCAGCTTCAGGTTCAGCTGCGCGGGGGCCGCACAGTTAGGGATTGGCGGCTTTTTCTACTCACAGGACAAAGCTCAACTCCCTTTAGACCAGGGGTGGGCAATTCCAGGAGGGGGGAGTGTGTACGCAGGTTTTGCTTTCCACCAATTAGCCCGGCAAAATGAGCTAACTGACAGTATACGCTAACTGGTTAACTCGGAGATTAGATCACAGCATTATGTTTCATATAGGGACACAAGAACTGCATTCAGCTGTCATTCGCTAATCAAGAAATGCAGCTAAAATGTCAGATGCTGTAAATGTTATGGTAATTGAGGCCAGAGGCTGGCATGAAAAGCAGAAACAGATACAGCCCTTGGTGCCCACCTCTGCTTTAGACCCTAATCATGGGCCTCACATCAGATTTTACAACCGCATTCTGTGTACAAGAGTTAGCAATGACATTTCACTGTATGGTATATAACCGTACCCTAGCTGATCTCCGAGAGACCACTAGAGTACAACCAATTTATTTAAAATTTGTATTCAATTGGAGTTTGTATTCAACATTTCAGGTATGCTACTATTTTTTATTTTCTGTCAAAAATTGGGAAAATAAAACTTTGGGATGAATGTTTAGTTAATAATAATAATAATAATAATACATTTCATTTGTAATGCACTTTTCATTAGAAATAAATAAATCTCAAAGTGCTAATTGGATGTATCAAGAGCACAGTGGTTTTTACAGTAAATGGCAGATATTGTAGGTTCTGGCGTGCAAGCTAACATTTTCTTGACAACGTAATCAGTGTTGGGTAAACCCTTTCAAAGAACATGATAAATGGAAGAAACCATTTGGTGCACTAAGGGGGGTTGGGGGTGGGTGGTTACGCGTTTTGCTGTCACCTGGTCTTTCTGGTCCCGCAGCGAGTGGTGCTCATCATCCGACTGCATCGCCATGTCCTTCACCTTCCTCTCCAGCTTGCGGTTCGCCTGCAGCAGATTGGCGCGATCCCTGGAACAAAGAATGGCATTGTGGGTAAACCTCGCCCTGGCACTCTCGGCTGGGTTTCGCAGGGCAGGGCAGCCCGTTCCTGCTACGTTTACACCGCGCTACACCCCGATTTCACACAAAACGATCCAGGCCACAGATCAGTTCACAAGCCCACGTGGATGGCTCGCGGAACGCTGTACACAATCAGGAATCGCTGCACTGCGTACAGCATACGCAATCTCAGGCATCCGCTTCAAACTGAGTGGCGCACTTGAGTACAATCTCTTGAGACTTCCACAGATACATTAGCTGCCTAGCTGAGCAGAGATGGGCAGTCACTTACAGATGGGGATAATGAGGGGGCTGCAGTTGGACTGTAACGTTACCTCTCTTCCGCCTCCAGCCTCTCCTCCAGCTCCTGAATCCGGCTCTCCAGCTGGGATACCTGGCCCTCCTTGCTGGATTTCTGAGAGCCCTCGAGATGAGCCAGTCTGCTCTTTAGGTCTTTATTCTGGGGAAGAAACACGCTCATTAATTACACAGTGCTCTCCGGACCGACCAATGGCACGGAGCTAAATGGTGCTTTGCTTGCTAAATTTTAGTAACTGTTATGAGAGGATAGTCACAATTTGAGAAAGAAATTCAACTGTGCGCACAATTTCGGCTAGTGATTTAATGTTGCTCTATATTAAATGGTGATTTGACTCTGTTCGCTATTTAAAGTAGCGATTTAACTGCTTCTGCTGATGAGATGGTGATTTGATATGGTGATTTAATCATGTTCACTATCTGAGATGGAAATATCACTCATCCACTATCTGAGATGCCAGTTTAACTGTGAGCGGTTGAAGGCAATAGTGTGATGCCTACTGACACTGCATGAGTTTGTGGCCTGAATGACCGCTTCCTTTCAAATATGTACAGATATACAGTATAATTATTCTGAAGAATATGGAAAAGTTGATTTGGCAGACAGGACTCACTATGAGAGACAGGGAGGGGGAAGAGGAGGACAGAGAGAGGGACAGTAGAAGTCACACAGAGAACGAAAGAGCAGGAGAAGGATATGAATAGTTCTGCTTTGCGACGGTGAAGGGAGGCGGCTTCCTCGGGCGGCGAGGGGAGGACTGGGGCGCCCTACCCGTCTCTCCAGCGCCATCTTGTCACACTCCAGGTCCTGTCTGGCAGCCCTTTCCTGCAGGAGTTCATTCCGCATGTGCTCCACCTGTCAGACGGAGGACACAGAGAGGAGTCTGTGATTCACGTAGTCACGTAGGGCGGGGCGGCCCTCCCGCGCCACTCAGGGGCCGGAAAAGCCTTTTATGCTTTTTTGGGAATTCCTGTTTGGTAACATTCCGTCCAGGCATTGTCATGAGACGCATTGTTATGTCGCCGTAGATCCAGTCGCTGGTAAATATGTGTAATATTCAAGCTAAAAGAATGTCGCGGTCATAACAATTATCCTCCCATTGGTATAAGATTCGGACCCAAAATGTCGGCAGCGCGAACTGGTTTCAGGTTGGCTGTTTCCTATTACGGAAACACACCGTATCAAGTCACATTCTGCTATTTTCACGCATCCAAGAACTAGGAAATTCAGCTCCCAAAATGGAGCCAGCTTTAACGCTGTATCAACCACCAATGCATGCAAGGGCCGACCTCTGACTCCACATAATGGCCGGACGAAGTTCCCCGAAGCGAAGAGATTATTCACCAAACTGGTGATTAAAATGTTCCCTCTGGACATGTGTGAAAAATAAGCACTGCCGGTCCCCTCCGACTACAGCCGGCTACGAGCTGAAAGAGAAGTGAAAGGAGCCATTCTTTAATGACACTCAATAGCCCTGATCCTGAGAGAGAGGGATGAAGGGAGGGGCGAGGGGAGAAGAGAAAAAAAAAGAAGACAAATAATCGATACGGGATGGCGGGGCTCTATTTCTGAGATGAAAACGCAGAACGGGTGATATTTTATGCCAATTAGAGGTTGACTGGGGCCTGCTGGCATGAATGATGGCCCGTGTAACTGCTACACGCACAGGGCTGCTCCGGGGAGCTGAGTCAACAGACTAGAACACGGAGTGAAACTAATGCGCTTTGTGAGAGACGGCAAGGGGGAGAGAGGGGAGATTACTCTCATTTAGACAGGAGAGGAGCACCTGGTGCCCGGAGAGGCGCAGGTGTTCCTCCTGCGAGGGGCCCGCGGTCAGGCGGCCCGTCATGGAGCCCCCCCCACGCCCCCCACCGCCCTGCCCCCCCTCGTCCACACCCCGCGCCGCCGTCTCCTCGGCAACTCGCCCCGGCTTCCTGCAGGACCCACGGTGCGGCCGCTTTCCACCTCTGCCTCCCTGACCAGAGATCTGCAAAGAGGCTCTTAAGTGAGAGGGAGGCTGATACCGCCTCCCCTCACAGTGACACTGCTTTCACTGTTCCTTTTCCCCAAATACTTTTCACCCACCATCTCTTTGGTCTGGAAAACTAATGATTTTGGTGCCTTTGAAAGGTGGGTCTGGTGCCAATTGAAGGAACTCGAGATATACAGTAGGCGACATCCCTGGACAAAGGTAGCCAGAGGGACAGATCTGAGGGGAAATGGTATCTGCTGACCACACAAGAGAGTAAGTGGGAGTAGTGCTTTCTGTTTCCTAACAGAAAGAACAGACAGACAGATTCAAAGAGTCTCTCTGTTCTTATGAGGACCATGGAGGGACCTGGGAATGCCTGCAAACAACACCCTCCAAACTCAGGCTGCAGTCTCTGTGTGATCTGATCAAAATCATCCTGGGCGAAATGTACAGCACCGGTTATGCGGGTGCTGGCTTCTGGCCACCCTGGTTTCTACGGGGAAAAGCACATACCTCCTGGATATCAGACTGCACAAATGGCTTAATCCGCAGATTTCCTATCCGAAGAGGAAACATTACCGAATTGAGTGTGTTCTTTTCTCTCTCCCTCGCCCTAAGGGGTGTAAGAGCTGTGAAAGTGCAGCGGAATCGGATCTTTCTCTGAAGCGCAGCGGCAGCTCGCTGAAGCTTGAAGCCAGTCAACTCGATGCGCTTGGCAGCGACCGCTTTTTTGGCTGCAAGGCAGAATTAAAAAGAGGCTTTTTGGAAGCGATGCGTAAATCAGGAAAAGAGGGTGGTATTTCACGGGTGGCAGAGTGGGGCCGAAGAGAACGATTACACAACAGCAGCTTCCTGCAAGGCAGCGCTCCGCCCTCAAACAGGACGGGGGTTACGGCGTTGTCATGGTAAAACAAGGGTCTACCAGCCCGGAGGCACGGTGTGGCAGGGGGGCTCCCAACTGCAGTCAGCACTAGGAGGGGCCTCGTGGTGCAATAGAATACAGTCAATCAACAATTTTCCTTATCGGTCACACTGTGAATGCAGGGTTTTTTTCCAAACACAGGTCGGCTAGATCCTTTTGGTGAGCGCGGAAGACTAAAAAAAAAAAGACCTAATGCCTACATTTAATTGTGAGCCAAAGTTGGAAAAATGTTGTTTGAACACAGGCCAAGTGTTGGCGGAAAAACAGACGCCTAGAAGTCTGGGTCCTCCGAAACACTGAAGCCAAAACAAAACGCAGAATTCCGTCCAAGCTGGCAGCCAAAGACGAGGGCGAGAGGAGGAAGAGCCAGAGCAGGGTGGAGGCTGTGCGCGACTGGTCCTGGGCCCGTGAAGGTAGGAGTGGGCCGAGTATGTGAGAGTATGCGTTTGTGTGTGTGTGTGTGTGTGTGTGCGCGTGTGTGAGCGAGAGTGTGTGTCTGTGCATGTGTGAGTGGGGCTAGGTCACCTGCTCTCTTCCTCGGCTGACCCTGTCCATCAGCTCGTCCCCGCTGACCCGCTCATCCTCCAGGTCCTGCTCCAGCTGGGAGACCCTGTCCTGCAGAGAACAGAATGAACACCACGGTCACAATCACAGACCAACATGCTCTTCAACCACATACTGTGCATCACGAGCGAGAAATTAAAGCGTCTGTGCTTGATATTGGCACTTGCTTCCCTCCCCTCTGCCATGAGATTACAAAATATGTCTCACTTCTTATTTTACTTTTGTGCTGTTGGCCTTGCGCGTGGCAGCAAGGCAGGTTGGATTACACCATAACTGCCATTTTCTTCAATTCACTGAAATTTACAGCTTGCGGTTATACATATTATCAGACCAGGTATTTATCTTTTGAACATAGAAATATTAATATTTACAAGCACATGCCAGAGCATCAATCAATACTTTAACTGAGACTCAGTCCGGAATTCTGATATAAAAAGTCAAGGAAGCCAGTGCACCAGAGCAGTGATGGGGACACCATGCTGTAGGAGATGCTGACTTTTGGATCAGAAGTTAAACTGAGGTCTTATCTCACCGTGGTCATTACAATCTACAGCACCCTGCTGGTCTTAAGCCTGTGTCTTGTTAAAGTATCCCTTTATCCAAATATGAGCACCTCAAGCTTCTTATGATTTGCAATACAACCCTTGTTTATAAACTCCCTATAGGTCTGGTTATCCTAAGTCATTATTTTAAATGAGAAGTTAGCTCCAACTGCAGGTGCTGCGTGTTTATTCCCACACATGGGTACCTACCTCCAGGAGTTTGATCTGCCTGGATCTGTCATCCTTGCAGTGGGACTTGGTCTCCAGGTCCACCTCCAGGTCGTACAGCTTCTGCTTCAGGTCCTGTCCCGTCAGAACGGCCTCGTCGCGCTCTCTCTTGCACTCCCTCAGGTTCTCCTCCAGCTGGGACAGCTGCAACCAAGCCAAGCACGTACAAACCATTACACGGGCCATCGATTCTCTACACAGTCCTATTATCATACAATATATAATTAAATCCATTAAGCAATATGAATTACTCACAGCTTGATTAACATTTAGTTAAACTTGTTACATATATTGCTGTTTTGTTTCTGCTTTCTGTTTACAGTTCAGCTTGAATTCTGCAATTTCACCTTTACCCATGGCTCTCTTTGTCTTCAATATAAAAGATTCTATTGAAATAAAAATACTACTAAAGCCTTTTTGTGAAAAGATAATTAGCCATTTCAAATTGGTTTGGCACACCCAGGGTGCACTGGGGGTTGCTGTTAGTCCTTTCGTTAACAAAGTTGATCTGCTGTTGGATTAAGACCAAGGCTGGGATCTAGGCCTGGCAAGCAACAGCTTTCAGGGAAAAAAACAGAAATCACGATGACATTTCACTTTGCCAAGAACTAAAGCGTGAAGTAATGAGAACATTTGGTCTCTAATCTGACTGTCTAGCCTGGTCAGGCCAGGGGTCTGACAGCAGCTGTGGAGAGTGACATCATGAGCTAAGAGAGGCACGTCAGGTCATAGGAGAAAGACCTCTGTCTGCTCTCTGCACAGGATGACCATGCCCACTTCTTCCAGTTCTCTCAGAATGACACCTGCATCCATCTCCCAAGAAGCATCTGCATCCTATGCACATGCACGCACCCATGACAACAGCCCTGCATAGTTACACTGACATATGCACCAGAAACCAGCACTCACAAATACAGACAGGCATAGACGACAGTCACATTGACATAAATATAAATATTAAATATATTCACTGGACATTGTCCTGAATATTGAGGGGCAGTGCCTTCATTAATTACTCAAGGGTCACCCTATTTTTTACTCTTCCTCTGTGGAGCCAGTGGACCCAGGTATGTACTCATCGACACAGACACATACACACATACACACAAACACCCAAACTCACTCATTCCATTACCCAACATTCACATACATCCTGTGAATTCATTAATTTGATATGCTGTACTTTCAATTTCAATTTTAGAGTTCTACATAACCTCTAAACGTAAATTGTGACTTGATCGAAACTGATAGAATTAGAAAGTACACATAGGAAGAATATTATTAGAACATTCCACAGGCTTTACCAGATGAATCATACTACCCCGGTCCAATATAAAACAACATTCCCAGAATTCCTATGATGCACAGAGGTTAAACTGCACCATTGTAACAACTAAGGAGTGACAGCAGGGTGAAGGGTTTACAATTACCCTGTGTTCACTGAGCATGGTTATTAAACACCTGTCTGGGGAATGCCAGGCTAAAGTATACTAAGCCAAATTTGCACACCTGATAAGGTCATTTGCAGGTAAAGAAATATCATTGATCAAAATCACATTGAAAACTTTGTGTACACTGCTTCTAACAAAACATTACTTTTCACTATTGATAAATAAGTAATATTTCATCAAGAGCATGTGGGTCAGCAGGAACACTCCACCTTTTAAAAATAAGCTGACCCAGAAAATAGCATGAAGGATGGGAGCCAGATTCCAAGAAGCTGTTCAAGACAGAAGACCATAGAAGAAGAGAAAATAATGATAAACTACTGGCTCAATACACTTTTCTCTAGAGTCCAAGAATGAACTGACGCTTTCAAGAAGCTTCAGTACTGCCAGCTGTGTGGGAATGCTATAAAAAGGAAGCAACACATGAATGAGTTTTGGCTTCATCATGTGCGATGCCTACCAATCACAGCAGACGTGCGCACATTAACAAAAACTAAGACAATTATTGCTCGATTGAACACTTCCCTATTGAAGTAACGGCCATTCCTACTGTGGCATTTGCATCATTATCATTACCCATTCAACTGGATAATGAAATTCTCCACTTTATGGGTGGTGTTCAGTTTTAGAAGGATCACAAATTCCTGAGGAGACACACATCGTTAAGTCTCCAGAAGGCACAAAATCTGGCCGTGCTTCCATACCCTATCTTGGATGGTCAGCAACATATGAATGAAAGACTGTTGGAAATGTCTATACAACAAACTGACCCAAACCAACCAGTCAGTATGCTGGTGAACCAAGAGTAGGTTATACTAGAAATTCAGACTAGAAAGCTAGAAGGAATCATGTCTACCCTTTGTAAAACGCCATAGCATGAAATGGTCTTTAAAAACACTTGTGCCAAGCTACATACCTTCAGTACAGAAGAATTCACAAACAAGTGCCTCACATGCTATATAGCAAGTGTGTATTATCAGCATAATTCATAAAAAATCTTTTGTTTTGGTCTCACCCTAAGATGAATAATAAAAGCACTCATCACTTCATGATTCATAGCTTTATATAACAAACGCATAAATGTATAACTCATCAACATTTCTCCCACATTTCACGCAAAGGCATACATCTTATTCGGTTACTAATCCACTAATGTGAGTATAAATAAGCATTACCAAAATAATCAAACTATAATACAATTAACATAACATAACATAACATAACAACATAACGTACTGTAAGACGAGAACAGGCCATTCAGCCCAACACTGCTCGTCTATTCCTACCACCATGGATCCATTCATTTCCGTATGGAAATGAATGGATCACTTCAGGATCTTCGTTCATGATCAGTGAAAATGCATATTAGATCACAATATATTTCCACATACACAGCTAAAATTATCACAACCAACTACTTTGCTCAAATAGGACAATCCAAAATTATGACCTCATGGGCAGCTTGAGCACCAGTGTGTTTGGGAGAGAGTGTTTGGGGGCTTTCCAGCACACTGACTCAGGACAATGGAGGATGTGCGGTTTGGGTTCCACGGCGGTGCACATACGCACCTCTCCCTGCAGCATCTTCATGGCCAGCCGGGCTTTCTCCTGCTCCAGGTCCTTGTCTCTCAGCTGCCTCTGGAGATCGTTCACCTCCTGCCGATTCTTGTCTTTGTACTCGTTGATCTGCACCTGCAGGTTGTGCGTGGACGTCTGGGAGGCCTCCGCGATCTCGCCCATCTGGAGAAATGGAGGGAAAGATGCGGTCAGCCAGTGCACTGCATGCGTAGCATAGCTAGGCCATGCCACAGTCTTGCCACAGGCCTTTCTGTTCTCTCTCACCTTCACACTGCCCAATGTGCACCAGAAGGAGGCTAAACTCTGTAAAGACCCAGCAGTACCAGGCGACCCTGAATGGGGAGAGCACACATCGCACCTCCCGTCCCCTCCACTCACCGCCTTCTGCAGCTTCTCCACAGTGCGGTCCAGCAGCCTCCTCTCCTCCTCCACCTGATTCTTGGTCTTCTTCAGCAGCTCTTTCTGGTTGTTCTCCTCCCTCAGTCTTTCGCTCAGCTCATTGTAGTCCTGGGTCAGGTTGGCCATGTTTCTCTGTGTCACAAAATGGCAGAGGAGGGCAGAGAGGGGACTTTACTCAGTGAAATGGATCACTGTAAAAAAAAGACATTCAATATGCCCAGAAGTTTGCAAAAGTAAGCACATAATGTTAGCTTAGTGTTGAAAAATATAACAGCAAACGATAGTGACAATTTGCAATGAAAGACTGACTTATTATGCTTGTTTAAATGTTTTATTATGCACAGTTCTATAATATGTTAAATGTGTACAGAAAAGTCTGTCTTCAACAATATGTTGAGAGATCAATACTTATTCATATACTGTAGAACAGAATAATTAAAAAGCATTTTATTTCTTATTCTATGCGCTCATGCTAACTGAAAATACTAACTTGTTCAGAATCTCCACTGGGTTGACATGTCTAAGAATGTCCAACAAGAGACACAAAAAATAAACATGAGCTTGGACTTGATAATAAAATCACTTACAGTACAGGCCAAAAGTATTAGGCCACCTGGAGTTAAAAAAAAAAAAAAAACTTAATGTAGAGAGGACTTCAGTTAATATCCGAATTCTTTGCTACCTCTATCTCTAAGTTTATTTTAACAAAAGCATAGGTGGTCTGATACTTTTGGTCTGTACTGTAGGTCATCATGCATTCATTCAATAGTTGTGTATCGGTAACTGATGTAGAATAAGTTTCTGTGAGGATCAAGCGGATCTACAATCCATGCAATGTTCACAATGATGTCTGTGATGACCTCACTTCCTGACTTCCCACAGTCTGGAGCATTCCTGCAGTGTGAGATCCACAGTCTCACCTGTAAGTCATCAAAACGCGTGGCTAAAGTTCTGTTAGCGTGGGACGTCTCCTCTGCCTGCTCCCTGGCCTCCTCCAGAGACATCTCCAGCTGTCGCTTCTCTTTCTGTGTCAGACAGTAACAAACCCTTTCAGCCAACTCAAAAACTAGGGATTTCAGAAATGAAATTTCACACTTCACAACTATAATTACATTGATGAAAAGATCAGCGCAGGTCACTGGGTTCCTTCTCAAATCTAATTTATATTTCCCATGGCTTTTCAATATTTCCCATGGACATTTTGGAGGATTAATGTTGATTTTCAGAGATTATCAGTCAAATTCCCATGAAATCATGCGTCTTTGAAGAAGGGAAGTACTTACTGTGATATATTACATTCAGATTGTTTCGTGTGCGCACAAGTATGCTCTGGCAAATACGTCTGCCAGTGAATATCAATCACCAATGGCTTTTAGTAGTGGGTTTAATGTCCAACCCAACAAGCTAGCCAATATGGAAGCAATATTAGTACAATAAAATTGCTATGCTTGATTATAAATTACTTTGAGCTAGAAAGAAAGACAGACATATTTCTCTCCCTGTAAAACAAAAATCTAAGAAATAACTTTATAATAATTTTGTTGTATTATAGTGTATAAGGGTCTGTGGTAACCCAGTAGGCAGTGCTCCTCATCCTCTTTATGAGCAGTCCCTCTGGCTCACCTCCAGTCGGCCCATGCGGTCTTCCATCCGGCTCTCCTTCAGCTTGGCCTCATCGATGATGCGGTTGAGTTTGGCCACCTCCTTCTCCAGCTCCAGGGCCCGCTGGTGGAGCCGCTCGCTCTCCTGGGAGAGCTGGCTCGCTCGGCCCTCCGCCGCACCGAGCGCCACCTCCAGCTCCGCCTTCTCTCGACATGCCGAGGAGCTGGCCTGAGCAGGGGAGGGAGGGAGGGGAGGGGCGGTCAGCATGGTTTAATATTCTGGAGTTGGGCTCCCTACTGTAGGTCACACTAGACTTTTTATTGCTCATATCCTGTATAGCAGCATATAGGGATCCCAAAATGAACACTGTTTTGCACAGAACGTTTATGCAATTTTATTGTCAGTGATTCTCATAGGCCAACAAGAGCTCTTAGCAGACTTGATTTATACTCTTGATTTAGCAGACTTAGCACTTAGCAGACTTGATTTCGACTGCAATGTATGTGAATTTTCAGCGCAAATGATCAAAAGTAGCCTGGTAAAGTCAATCAGACTGGATATTCTGGCTACAGCACGCCAGAAGAACAAAGGATGAATCACAGGTTGGCTGTTTTCACTAATGCGCAACGCACACATATTATGGAACACTCAGTGTTCCATCTCAAGCTTCCTGAAGACTTTTGGGTGAAGTCTACAGAACACAGGTCTACCACTCACATTAGACTTATCATTTTTCCAAAGACATTCTAAAAAACTATTTTTTTAATTGATATAATTGCCCAGATTCTCTGATTATATTTAAAAAGGACAGATAACTCTAAAAATTATTTTGTTTCCTGAACATAGAGACATTCAAAAATTCTCTTCTAGCAGGTAATATGAGCTACCGCGTTTGGAAGCACACACATTACGTACATTCCAACAAGTTTTTTACTAATTTTGCTTGAGAATTAGCTGATGGATTTTATTTTGCTCAATGTTTGTTTTTAGATTTAGAAATTCTCCTGAGATGAAATATATTTACAAAAATGCACAATAAAATGTACAAAATATGTTAAGAAAAGGGCCAAGGGAATCATCAAAACAACCTGACAGAAATGACATGTGGCACAAGATGACTTACACACCTCAAGCTTAACATCTGATCCGAATGTAACACCAGAAAAACACATTCATATCACATCATCTTTTTTACAGTGGAACTGACGTATCCCTGGAGAAAATTAGGCATGAAAAGAATGCCAAATAACAGGTTTGGCTGTGCACCATCGAAACAGGACAGCATCTTACACTAAAATCAACTGCGAGGGCAACGATTTACAGTTTACATTAAAAAAGATCCACAGTCCCATATCCCAGATAAGATTGCTAGTTTAGCTTTCTATATGGCACTGCACCTAAATTCATCCAGTACAAATGCTGAAGTTTAAACAGACGGTAGAATAGATCAGATATATAATAGTGTGCACTGTAATGAAATGGATAATTGAATAATGAGATGCATAATATTTATCATACTGCCATTTTTATTGCATGCATCAATCTTGTAGAAAAATTACAATAATGCACATGCACATAGTGTGCTGTAGTTCAGCCCAGGTGGATTAAACAGGGGATTGCCAGATCAACACATTTCAGGCTTTTTGTGCCTTGTTGGACAGGCTGCAGTGAGGGTGTGCGTGATAACTGCCGGTACAGAGCTGACGTATCTGTGCAGGATATGGTCATTACTGACTCAGAGGCAGATACCCCTGTTTGTCGGGGAATTCTGAAAATGCAAGAGCGCCAATTACAGGGAAACCGAAAGACGTCAACGTTATTACAGGGTGAGGAAATGGCCTTCTGACAGGTGTGTGTGTGTGTGTGTGTGTGTGTGGACGAGCATGTGAGTGTGTGTGTGTGCATGTGTGTGGGCGAGCATGTGAGTGTGTGTGTGTGCATGTGTGTGGGCGAGCATGTGAGTGTGTGTGTGTGTGTGCATGTGTGTGGGCGAGCATGTGAGTGTGTGTATGTGTGTCGCATGCATGCACGTGTGTCCATGTTTGTATGTGTGTGTGTGCACATTGGTGTGTGGACATGTGTTTGGGGACTTAACCCACAGCCATTAGAAAGCCACTGTAAGCCCCCTGGCTACCCATTAGCAGTGAAGCAATGGATTTAGGTTGACTCTGTCGAGTCCAAAGTCCCACCACCCACCACCCTCCTCCCTCCGCAGGCCTTCACTGACAGAGGGGGAGCAGCCCCAGGGGCCAGTCACGTTCAGGCTCTGGAGCGTGAGCTCAGACTAGGCTTAAAGTCACTGAACGATGAGAACACAGATCATTAACTAAAACAACCGGCTGTGGGCAGCAGCCTGTTTGACAGCGTTCCTTTCACTCCCCCCCTTACTCAGGAGGTCACAGGGGTCGTGGGGAGGAAGCAAAGTTGAATCGCATGCGTTAGAACAGGAAACTCATCAGTTAGGCAGGTGCATTCATGCTGGTCAACCATGACCACATCAATGATACAGGCCCAGATATCCAAAAGAACAATTCCTCGTAACTGCAGGCCATGACGGTAACGTGAACAAGAAAAGTATTTTAAAAATACAGCTGCATTCCAGTGTTCTCTGGGTGTCAGAAATTTCCCCTAATTTCTCCCTTCCCCAGAACACCCAGCTTGGTCATATTTCTGTCGTGTCTCTTGTTGACGTTTAACCCAACCAGGATAAGAATCCACCTGCAGCTTCCAAAACCAACCCACACTTTCTGCCTACGCACTACACAATTGTGGTATGAAAACAAAACGCAACAATCGTGACAATCTCTGACACCTTGTTGTAGGCTAACTTTGGTTCTGGGAGATTTGCAAAGAACACGAGTCACTTTTAAAAGCCTACAGAAAACTTCCACAAGAAGAAACATGTCAATATCTGCATTCAAAATGAGTGTTACACAAGCGGCAGTACGCACAGCCGCCAAAGGCAAGCTTACAGCGCACAGTTGGGTTGTTTGTACTGTAGGCAGCCAACATTTCTCACACTGTTTAGTGCAGTCCAGCCATCAGCATCGCATCCATGCATTGCCTGTCTCCATATGCTTCGGGGCACCAAGTTATTTCATCTATGTGAAGCCGGTTTTAGTCATATTTGCATATTGAAGCACTGTTACGGCAGGGGATGTAACAAGCACAATGTTAAAAAAAACAGGGCTTGTAGCCAGAAGGTTGCTGTTTTGAATCTGAGGGAAATGGCATTTGTTCAGCAGATTAATTCATTAACATGGTGCACAACGCTTTGCCTGGAACCGAATCCCAGTTTCCAGACAGGAATCATTTAGCAGTTTGTTTCATCTTCAGGATTTCCACCCTTCTGCACCTACACTACCCACACTTCCCACTCACACATCCCACCTCCCACCTCCTCAGAACCAGGGGCTCTGCAGAATGATCCCAGGGATTATTACTCTCTGCGTTTATTTAATTTTACTGACTCCTTGTCTCATAAAATCAATCTCCATTTCAATACACGAGGCATTTCAAGGGCCCTTTGCATACTCCCAACGGTTTACTCACTGTTAAACATTAGCCCATGGTTGTGTCCAGTGTCCACTTTGAGAGAATGGGGTTAATGACACCGCAAATCACAAGGCTTGGAGGATGCTAGGTCTCTGGCCTGTCTGTATACTCAGACTAGACGGCATGGCCCTGACATGGGCTTTTATGCTTGCAGAGTCTTTACAGAAAATGCTCAGTAGCACAATGCTAAGCAACAGGAGAGAAATTGACCTTACATAGACCTGAAGCACTACTGTTTCTGCTGTCATGACATTCTTATCTTTTAATCTAAATAAAACTTTATATTAAATTCCTGTTAATCTGCTGTCCAATGATTCTGTGCAACACTGAATTAAAAGTATACTCTGACCCTGAGTTGACCCCAACACTGTTCCTTAAACCAATAATAATATCTCTGCTGAAATCAGTCATTTTTATTAGCAGGCCAGGATATTTGATAATCCCTTCTGGATCGCATGGGGAAAGTAGAGCTGTCCAGATTAAAGAGATTGACGTTAGGGAGTCTGAACACACTACAGGTGTTTGTCAGTACATGGAGTCAACAAGGGTCAGCCAGGGCATGCTGAGGTCAGACACAACAACTAAAGGAGTCAATAAAACAAATCCATTGTTTTTGCTTCACACTATAAAAGCACCAAGTAAAATTGAATGAATGATGAGTTTTTAACCAACATGGCTCTCCAGAGCAGAAACAATATGTCGCACTGCCCCACAGGATACTATATATTTGGAAAACCTCTCTTGCTCTCGCTCTCTCGCTTACCGTTACAGCAGTAAACAGGATAAAGGGGCATGTCATTTCCCTCAGATCCAGCTGTGATGATGCAATGGTAACAGATTTAGTAGCTACATCACACAATATGAAGTGACCACATTTGGGAAATCCATCTCTGCAAATTCACAACTAAGTTACTGTTATTATAAGCTTCTCAACCAGGATCTGCTGAGTGCTGGTCAAGTATAATCTTTCTCCACATAAATACTTACCTTAACCTTTACTATCTGTAGCATAACATTGTTTTGGGACCAGCAATACTTAGCCAAGCTCTTGAATATAACTGGCTACAATATTGATGATGTGATTCTGAAATGAAGCTTAAACCAAATTATCACTGGACAATCCTTTATGAAAGCATCATTACACAACAAACAATTGATCTTCACTTACTAATCATCTTATCCGTGTTAGGTGAACTTGCCAGAACATTCCTGAGTGGTTGTATGGCAGACAGCCAAATGCATTTGACACCCAGAAACAAAATCATGTGATAGGGACTTCTAAACTGTAAACAGATCAAGAACCAAATCCCAAAAGATCACTTCCTTTCTATAATTATGGGAACATTTCTAATTAACCAGCTATTATGTGTCATAAAAAGTTCTATAAATCCATCTACTCCTGAACAAACTTGCAGGAAGGTAGCAAGTCTCAATATCAAGTAATATTAATAAGACCTGTTTGGTGTAGGTGAGTCAGATATCTGCAGGGACATCAACCCTCTATGTAAGGAAAATGATTCTTATAGCAATCTAAAGTTAAAATGTTGCTTCACTATGCGGCTACGCAAAACATTAACCCCCTTCTAAAATGAAAGACTCAAAATTGTTCTCTGTTTTTGCCATTATGTGCAGAACAAATGACCGAAATGTGGGCCCTCTTACTTTCGGGCTCCAAAATCTCCAAAATCACAAACTTTCCTATTCATCCTGCCTCCAGGTGGAGTTCAATCACGGAGGTCCCAAGCTTTGTACCTGCGGCCTGTTCCCCTAACCTCATCTGCTGTGGAACGTGAACCATCGCCCCGCCTTCCAAATAGGCTCTCCAGGGGGTATTCGTGAGAAAGACAAAGCCCCGCACACAATTTGGCACAGTGTGCAGTCATTCAAACACAGCTGCCAAGCTGAGACCAGAAACACACAATAGGAGCCGTAATCGGGCCACTACCGCGTCCTGCTTTCAAACCGAAAGAGGTCTCCTTTCAGGTGTGCTGCTGCAGCTCACTTCTCATACGCACATAACCACACACGCATGTGTAATATGGAACATGCTGCATAGCAAACTTCCTCCGATCCCAACTTTCTTTGGTGGTCTGCAGTCTTCTTTCTCTGTACGGGCAGATTCCTCAAGCGGGGAGTACACACTCTAGATTGTAACCAGATGAACGGGCCCAAAGCGAAATCCAGTTGCGACCCTCTTTCCTCCAACTCTCTGGCAGAATTCCACCCCCCTTTTTCTCTCCCTCCCCATCTCGCTTCCTCCATCCCTCCCTCCCCGCTGCTCACTAAATCAGCCCCAGTTTCTGACTGCAGCTGTCATCAGCTGAGGAAACAGACCACCTCCTGTGGGAGCCCTTTCAACCAGGACAAACCTGGGGGGGCCAGATGCAAACATGCAGCCAAGTGAGCAAGCGAAGACCAGGGATCAATCGCCCGAAAAGGAGGGGACAATCCTGACCAAGGGTGTGGAGAATCTGGAATTTGGGAGAGTGACATAAGAGAACCACCACTGAAACCCTGCTCAGGTCCCTCACCTGCACAGAGAACAGGGCCAATCAGCCAAGCTGAATAGGATACAGATTTCACACTGTCCACGAGCACACTCTCCAACAAAGCTGCACATACACACTGTTCTGTACCTTTACATTTCTCCTTCTTTTCTACTATAAATTTCTTATAATCTTCCTAGTTAAAGAGAAGACCTTTAAATTCACACAATCGCAACAAATGCAGTTTACAACAGAAGGACAGTACAATGTGACTCATACCATTTCAATTACAGTTTTTAAACAGACAATACAAGTAACACAAGTATGTGTTGGTTTCATCTCCTCTTACACAAACACAGCACCATCATAGGTAACCAACACACAAATCACCACATAAGGAATCAAAACAAAACCTGATATGTTTAGGAATCTATAGCACCAGCCATATATTCTTTCATAATTAACCACTTTTAAAAAAAGCAAAGAGCTATACAGTACCAAATGACTTGCTAACTTTAGCAACAGCTTGCCACTGCACTCCCCAACAAAGATGGCCAAACATTCCACCAGCGCATTACTACTGAGGAGGAAGCGCTAGGGCTAGGGTTTCCAGATTTGGAATTTGTCAAATCCGGACAACATAAACTGCCGAAATTGAACAAGGTCGGGGGGCAGTTGAAACTAACGCTAAATTTCTTCCTTCTATTCTTCTGACCAGACATTGCATTGTCTGGCCAGGACCACAAACCGGGTATGTACAGTACAAATATTTTGAAAATTGGACATTGCAGTCAAAAATCCGACATCTGGCAACCCTACTGATGAACTGCTGTTAATGCATTTTGAGTAAACCATAAACACTGCTTGCTGACAACTTCCTTTGATAGCCAGACAACTGGGGTTTCCACAGCACTAAGAACACCAGTTAAAGTACTCCTGACTATTTTAAAAGACCTGAATAGAAATGAAAACACTCCAATGTTTGTAGAGCGGACAAAGTGAGAATACATCCTTTGGCTCTTAAAGTGAACACTCACATTGCTACTTCTGCCAAGAAGGAAATGACTTTTTTTAACAAAGGAAATGACCTCAGGAGAGAGAGAAGAATGGGACCACCCTCCCTCAGAGGCGAAAGGACATGTAGGGGACCTGCACACTCAAATAGGAAATAAGGACCAACTCCCCACATGATCCACATCTTCTGTCTGACAGTCAACAGCCTGCTCCAAAACCTAGTGCCTAGTGTGTTTCTTTGAGAAAATGAAACTCAGGCAAAGTGTATGGTTGAACACATTCCATGCATTTCTAAAACAACTTTTCAAACGGAACTTGCTGTTGTGGTGTACATTGCCTATCAAAAATACATTTTCATATTGAATGCTGAGCACTAATTAGATTATATTAAGCCGCGTTTCCACCGCAGGAACTATACCCCGGAACTAGGAACCTTTTGAGGAACTCAGTGCGTTTCCACCGCAGGAACTAGGGTCTAAATTTAGTTCTGGGGGCTTTGTTTTACCCCCCAAAACGTTCCTGCTCGGGGGGTAGTACTTTCCGAAAGTACAGGAACCTTTTGGGTGGAGCTTGCAGCGCTGAACATTTCTGATTGGTCGAGTACTCGTAGCATTTGTGTTGTATTTATTTTCCGCCATTACCCGCCATGTTTGAAAATATGCAGCGGCAAACCAATTTATTTTCATAATAACAAATCAAACTTGTATGTTATGCGGCGCAGTAGCCTACTTTTGGTTATAGCCTGTCAACGTCTTGGAATTATAACGTGTGCTCTTCTGTTCTTTTCTTGCTTTAGTATTCGTTTTATAAAATGCTAAGCATTCGTGCTGGGACAGCATATTACGTAGGCTACCAAAACATTCAAACGGATTAATTCGGTTGCTGAATATTTTCTTCCGGATTTTCTTTGTTAGCCCGTTGTAATTGACTCAAAACGTTTGATACAGTTATGTGAGGTATGCGGTAGTTCTGCATAATTAACATTGGTGATACAGTACAAGCAAACTGGAAATCACCTTCCGCACTTTTTATCCGGGTAAAATAACAGGTTAATTCTAGTAATCTTCCCTTTAGCTTTTTCAGACTGCCGTAATTTTACTCAATTTTACTGCCATTTTTCAATTCCACGAAAAGACCAGGAAGACTATGGACTCATTTATGGTGCATGGTTCGCATCTGGAGGGCACACTTCGCTGCTCGGCTAGCAGTAACTTCGAAGGAAAGCAAACGGTGGCTGTACCACTACTAATTTACATTTTCACGCAAGTCCGAGTTTTCGTTCTATTCTTGTCATTTTGCGATTAGCCTATATGGAATTGACGACGAGAAAGTAATAAAACAGCAAATTGTTTACAACGTGTGCATGTTTTCTGCTGTTAATGAATGTGTTTGAGAGGATATATGAAAATCAATAAATACAAAAGTAACCATATATAGTCATTGTTGGTAACCCGTTGTATATAAGTGGAATAAACCCCTCCGGGCTGTCCCGGTTATTAGAAAATAATGTAGGCTACTTCGGTGGTAATATGGGGTTACAGAAGAAATCATATGACAGATGGACCGACGACAACGTCAGTGGGCTAATTTGCCTAATCTTCGCGGTACTTTAGACCCCGGTGGAAACGCAGACAACCATTGGCTGAAGGAACCTTTTAGTTCCTGGTAACGTAGTTCCTGGGACTGAAAGTTCCGGGTAATTTTGGTGGAAACGCGGCTTTACATATAATAAAATAATGATAATTTATGTCAAGGAACTCCTAGAAGTTGAAATAATAGGGCAGAAGGGAATAATTCTTTCTTACCATAACATCAATTGAAATGTGTGTGGGAAAGGACAGCAAATCCAACAGTACCGTCACTTTTTAAACCATCCCTATGATTTTTCCTTTCCTATTAGAAAAGCTCAGCTGTATTTGTAAGCCTTACTCTGAAGCTCACGAAGTTTGTGCAGATAGAGCACAGCTTGTCAGTCAACCAGAGGAGCAATTGTGGCACAGAGGTAAGGGGATACTATGCCCACTGAAATTTTCCCTACCTGGGAGACATTATGGTAAACTGCTGCCAAAACACTATCTTTCCTTTAAATGGCAAACAAAATTATTTTAGAAGTATGCCTCTCACTGAAGAGTATAGTAGTCTGTGGAGGGGACTGTGCCTGCAACATCTGAGGTTGTGGGTCTGATTCTGAGGTGGAGCAACATACCTGCAGCAATCAAACATCCATATGTATAAATGGACTGAATGAAAACAATGTAAACTGTGTAGGTCACTCCATATAATAGGTCTTCTATATGCCTCAAATGTAATCAAATTCAGTGAACTCACAGAACAATCTCCAACCTGCATTGATGGATCTCTGGACTGAACTCAATCAATATTTGCTCTTAACAAATCCAAGTGTTTTTACTTTTTTCTGCACAAATACAGAATGAGGAATCACTATTGGTAAATGCATTTGTGGAGAAGAAAACCTAATGCTCAAATTTCATTTAAGTACCATACAGACGTTGATCTAATCTGTCTATTCCTCGGAATTGAGGCTTGGGGTCGTGGAAGGGAAGAACGAGGAGCGGAAAGGGTGAGAAGTTTGTGATAACATTCCACTGGAGCAAATGAGTCACAAAAAATCAGAAAAGGAACATTACACATGAACTTTATCATGTCATTGTCTCAGGATTAATAAGAACCTAACCCGGATTCTTCCACCTGGCTTAATATCAGCGTAGATTTCTCGATTTTAAACACTGCCCATGAGCAGGTTAGAAGGACGTCATGTGCATAACAATGGGAACCTACTGTAAACTGTCTCTGAATGCCTATTCATTTTCAGATAGAAGCATTTGAAAAACTGGCAGGGATATGAAATGTTAGTTGAGGGCAATAGGGCGCCATGCACTTTCAAATTCCATCACAGTGTAGTCACACCGGAACTGGATCTAAAAGCTGCTCTCAGCTCTTGCTGTACAGTGTCGGTAACAGCAAAATTGAAGCACTATATTCAAACTGATTGTGTAAAGTTCAAAATAGGCCCAAAAGCTACATATTTATCTATAACAGATGATCATCATATTTTTAAAATATCCTAATAAATGCTAAAAATATTGCAGTTTATAGCAAATATGCTGCACTTCAGATTGACACCATGAAACGGTCTTAAACTTACTTATGTTACATTTGATATTGACTCTTTCAAAGCATATATTAGTGTTGATGTTCATATTGTACATATCAATTTTCACACGCCATTTTTGAATGTACACATATGTAGGCCTTGGAGCCAGACATAATAAATTAAAGATGGTTGACTCATTATGGGGAGTAATTACGTCTAGGTTTGGTCCGAACCATAACGTCCTCACATTGTAATGCACACAATAGGAAAAGAGCATGTCACAGAGAGTGTTTCACCCTGAGGCCACCCTGCCTGTCATGTTACCTGTTTGGCCTCCTCCACAGACGACCTCAGCTTCTGGATCTCCTGCTCGTACTGCTCCTTCATCTTGTCCACCTCCTGGTCGTGGGAGGACACCTCCTCCTTCAGGGCCCCCTTGAGCGCAGTCAGCTCCCGCTCCCTCTTGCGCAGAACCTCCTCTTTCCCCTCCTTCGCGATCAGGGTCTCCTCAAGCTCCAGCTTCAGGTGCATTATTGTCTATAGGATGGGGGGTGAAAAATTGGGAAATTAGGAGCTGAATAAAATCCTTGGTCCACTGTCCTTATTTTACAAGAATTGTAAAATAAGGACAATCAGTCAATCAATTAATCAATCACCATTTATTTATATAGCACATTTCATACACCTTAGTTCAACATAAAAAGCGGAATTATTAAAAATGTTAAAATAAATACAACAAAGCGCAAAAGAGAGAAAATAAAACAAATAAGACTGATAAAATAAATAAGATAGACACTAAATGATGCCCTGCCACAGGTCTGAGTCCTGTATCAAATGTCACTATGACACACTATAACAATGTCACTACACTAACAAGGACACATTCTCCACAGGCGTTACCATATTCTCTGTTTGCAGAATTGGTCAGTCTTAAGGAGCCAGATAACTTCTGCAAAGGAAGTATGCAAAACCACAGTGGAGTGTGCGTTCTCTAGCACCAAGTTTACCTCCATTATGACCTCCCTCTCTTCATCGCTGGAGGGGGATTTCTTGGCAGAGTCCAGCTCGTCATGCATCTCTGACAGCTGGTCCTGCAGGTCCCTGATCTCCGACTGACACTGCTCCCTCTCCATCTTCACCTGGAAGAGCCTGGGATAGCACGGGGAGTCAGAACACACACACATACACTCACTATCCACAGGTCAGTCAGAACACACACATACATACACACTATCCACAGGTCAGTCAGAACACATACACTCACTATCCACAGGTCACTGAGAACACACTTGCTCTGTATTCAACATAGTTAGTTAGAACATATAACTTCACACGGGTCAGTTAAAATATGCACACATTGTTCCAGAGGCCATGGGAAGAACATGTGCATGCTGTTCAGCTAAGTTCAGTAAGAGCACTTAGACATGCATCCATAGGCCCTAGGACTTACTCAAAGCACTCCACCACACTCAGTCAGAAAACATTCACAGCAGACTGTGGTTGCCCGATAGACTAGCAGGGTTTCTGGTGAGTGATAAAACACATCAGTGGTACTAACAAGCTTGATAAGGCAACTGTATATTCTACTTCCAGTTTCAGACCCATTTGGTTGACTGGTCAGTCCACCACTCTGAGGTAGTTCCAGTATCTGACTACTTAAGCAGCACAAGTGTCAGAGGGCCAGTGCTTCACTCACTCTTCCAGTGAAGAGCGCAACTCAGCCTCCGTTTTGGCCAGCTGCTCCCGGAGCTTCCTGCACTCGTCCTGACTGGAGCTCAGCTTCTTCGCCAGGTCCTTGGTGTCTGCCCCCACCTTCCCAGAGGCCTCCACCAGGCTCCTCTGCTTCTGCATGGATCACACAGAGCTCATTGGAATGAAGCATATGACAAGCAAGGCAATGCTGGTCACAGTTAACTGAAGCAGTAGCAGTAGCAATAGCAATGAGCAGTATTAAGCAGGAGACTGGGTTTCAGGAGTCTTAGACTGTACTGTAACTGGTTGTGCTAGCTATTTTCCAAACTGACGGTAGTGTTCAGCTTTACAAAAGACACAGGATTTGAGAATTTGAGTAAACCCTGCCGCAAGAGGACCAAACTCTATATGGATTGGTTAGTAAGTTTGTGGCTATGTGTCCGCTGGTGCAACCGGTGATCTACCTTGGATTCCTCTTCCAGTTGTTTTGTCAGCTCTGTAACCTTGCTCTCCAGTTGGACCCTGAGATCCTGCAGCGCTTTGCTCTCTGCAGCTGCGCTGGGAGGCTGTGAGGAGGCAAACACATTCATTACACGTGGTTTCTCCCAAACAAGCTGGAGCTCTTCAGCTGTAATGATGACATTTACTTTCCCTTCAAGAACGGCACACTATTTTGAACGGTGCATATGATGGCTGAATTTACAATGTTTATTTACATAATTATTATTTACATAATTAACTTACAGTATGTGTCCTGCTAAATGGAAACATGCAGGGATGCAATTTTGCATGCCTAATGCTAATTATCACTATTCTTATTAAACCTGCCCCAAGGTGCCTTTAATTTATCCTATATTTTTCAGAATTTATGGGGCTGGTAACAGCTCCACCTTAAAATGAGTTCAATCAACCTGACATAAATAAAAAGCTAACTCCAAAAAATATAGCTAAACATGAAACAACAGCAGCAACAGATTAACAGTAACCATAATACCCTAGTAAGGTACCAGCCTCCTTCCCTCACATAAGTAGCTCACTGTTTTAGTGGCAAGCTGAGCCTAAATAAACCTCTAAAACAATGGCTCACGTTGTCCCCCTGCACGCTTGCAGCAGCCCTGGACCTCAAGGTCTGGATCTTCTCAAAGACCAGGTTGACCTTCCTCTTGGTAGCATCATCATTATCACTGCTTCTGCAAACACATGGGACAAAGGTTCTTTAAACAACAAATCTCTAAGAGGTGGATAAGACTTGAGAAAAGGGCTGCCATTCTTGGCTGTCTGAAAAATATGGGGACAACAGTACTTTAAAATGTCAGCTCTCCATTTTACACTCACTGCCCTTCACTTTTTTAGTAAGCACATATGTTAGTGTTCATGTGCTGTATAGATAGCAGCAGTAGATTGATGTATGCATATTCAGTTTCCAAATTTGGATTATCACTTCATGAATAATATTTAATGCACTATCAGCTCTTTATATGATATGCCTAGTAAAAAGTGTTTCAATATTAAGAGTTCTTGCGATATCTTAGCATACACATATCTATCTGCTGTCAAAAAACTTACTTGGCCAACCACATAACAGGCCAAAAAATATTTCATCCAGTTTCCTCGCATACAAGTAGGATAATTTCACATTTTTACTATATATTTTTATAAGCAGATATGTCATTACCATTTTAATATTGAACAACAACTAAAATGAGCTATTTTACAAGGTACTGTACAGGTATATGTTACTCATTTTAAAGTACAGCACATCCAAAGGAGCCTTTTATTCTCCCAATGACACACTAATAAGCCCATCTATCCCATCTCAACAGGATATTGTAGACATGGGAGTTTGGATTTACAGCTGTACAGATTTCTTGTATGGATTGGTCTACCCGTACAGACTTCAAAGGTCACTGCTGATCCATTGGATTTAACTGGCATAGCTGGTCATGGCACATTATCTTAATTACATCTACACAGTGACCATTTTCCCTACAATGGACCATTTCTGTAGTTTTCAAAAGTAGCTTTAGCCTCTTAAGAGCTTTATTGCCCTCAGTTGCAAACATTTATTTTCCAGATTTAAAAACCTGAAAACATTTAAAGACAGTATTTGATTCCCTATTCTCTCTAGCTGTACAACCTGTTGTTATCTGGCACAGAGGTTATAGTTTTGTGGCAAACTAAGGAGGGAATTAAATAGCTAAATTAGGCCTAAATTAGAGTTAACATCATGTAGAGCTAACACACCATGACAACTATGTATAGTTGTACAAAACAGCTATCATTTTTGCATAGGATTAATCTGACCTGGTATTTATGGTGGAATTATCAGAGAAAGGTTTAATTTTTCCTTATGTAAGGGAATACACTGTACAGTGATGAATGAGAAGTGTCAGATGTAACCTGTGGTCAGATGTCAGAAATAATCCATGTCCATTTTCCAGATACTTCAGAATATGTATTAATGTGAAGCCCAGAATTAGAAAGGAAATTTTTATTTCAGTTCTTATCTAGAACCTAGTATTAAAACATATTCTTTGAACAGTGATAGTGATTAGAGTAAACATAACGTAGTGATGAATGACAGTATTCAGTATATCAAATCATAAATCAGCAGAAACCAACAAACTGGCTGAAGTTGAAGTTAAAAATGTTTCAGAGAATGACGCTACTGCAAGCCCACTGTGACGATAATGAGGGGACAACAGAGTTAAGAGCTTGAGGATACATCATCAAAGTACGGTAAGCCACAACACCATGCTTCCCACTTGGTGAATACTCACCCATCTTTGAGGTAATTGAACAATATTTGTCTTGCAGTCTCTTCATTTGTTTGTTGTGAAATATCTTGTTGACCTTTCAAAAGATCAGGGGTTACCTAGGCAGAGAAATTAATCACTTAATTACAATAATTTGAAAGGCTGTTTTTTTTAACAGCTCACTTAACCAGAACTTTTCAGGACAATTATATTTCCTATATTATTAATAATTTGTGAACTTGTTACTAACAAGCTATTGACTTTTGGTCAAATAAAATGCACTCTACTAACACACAATTTCACATACTGTACTATGGCAAAATAAAGCGGTTTACCTGAGTATCCCTGGCTGAATCAAGCTGTACCTCATTGCTGCTAGACTTGGACAAAGGTCTTGGCGTTGTACTGGTCAGAATTTTCACAGACCGTGAAGGCTTCTCCTCCTCATAGGTCTTGCTCTTCAGCTGCAGTGTGGAAGACCTCCTCAGCTCTTTTTTACACCTCAGAACAGAGGACATTCCATTGCAAACTGTCCCTTGTGGTGATTCTGGGGAACTGCAATCCAGCGCTGGGGCTTTCTCTTCCTGGTGATGAGCCCCCTTCTGTAGACCCAGCTGCGAGGGGCGGAGGAGATGCTCCGTGCTTCGGCCCTGGTTCTTACTGAACCTGTCCAGGTACTCAGAATCTTCTTTCAGGTCAAAGGGAATGAAGCTGTCCACACTGTGGGACCGTTTGCGGTCCTCTGGGTTGATCCTGTTCCGACGCCCCGCCCTGCCCCTCCGATGACTGGTGCTGTTGCCGTCGAACTTGTTGATGAGCTCATCCACACCAGGTATGGAGGCGCTGTCGATGTCGCGGCCCGTGCCCGCTAAGAAGGGAATGTAGCGCCGGTTCTCGTGCCGGTTGATGTTATCTGCGTACAACGCCTCCTCGTCCGGGACATGTCTGTCGGGGGTGGAGGAGGTGGAGGAGTGGCGGGAGCGGGACGGCAGAAGCACAGGGCCACAGGAGTCATGTCTCCTTAGGGGCAAAACGTCAGGCTTACGTACACCATGCTCTGAGCTGGCAGCGCTACCGACGGTGCTGGGAGACCTGCTAGTAAACTTAGCTGAGTCTCTGGGAGTGCGTCCCACTGCTGGAGCCTTGGGCTGGCTCGGAAACTGGGGCTGGGTTTTGGCCGGAAGTTGGTTTTGGGCTTGGGGCTCAGCCTGGATTTGGCTTGGAGGTCGGTTTTGGTTATGGGCAAGGGGCTGGGTCTGGGAACGGCGTGACCCCTTGGGATCAGGCTGGGCCTCCTCCCCAGCCGCCGGTGGTTCAGGGGTTCTGGGTTTGTCCAGGCTGGGGGACCTGCGGTCGACCGGTGTGAAGGAGGCCCTGGGGAGAGTTGTCGTCTCCACAGGAGAGGGACATTTGGGTGGCAGGCTGCGATGTCTGTTCAGGCTCAGGGAGAAGTTTTCTAAAGTATAAGGATTCACAGGCTCTGGGTCACTCTTAATACTCCTTAAGCTGGAAGACTTCTGTGGTTCTCTGGGCTCTTTGGCACCATTGTGGGAGTTGGTGACCTGCTTCTCCACAAGCAGGTTCTCTGGATCTGACACTGTGCCCCCTCTGAAGTTATACTCATTGCAGTCGTTCATAAAGGAGTCCTTGCCAATATTTCCATTGCTGTCAGGGCCCCTGTTCTGGTTGTTCATTACTACATAAGGGTGTCCATCAATCCCCTTGACCCGAATGCTGAGGCCATATGTCCCATTGCTGTCGGCTCTCGTTGTGTACTCATGTTTGACACAGTCCTGCTGTAGTCTGTAAGACTCCATTTATGATTAAAAAAATCCCTCTCTCAGGACTGGACTCAATAGCTGAAAACAAGCACATAATCACATGATCAGACAGAAAAAATACGCAATTTAATGTAACCTCTCAAAACACTTTGCAAATCAGTAGGTTCTGATGTCATTTTAAACCTTTGATTATGTCAACAATTGTAAAGGTATTTATTAGTTGCTGGATAATTTGTTCTGTTCACCTGTCACTCACGCGTACTGTGCAGATTCACCCTTCCCCATGTTCACCCAGGACTGATCTGCACCGTACTGCCACATGAAACCAGCTTATGTTAATGTAAGCATAATCAAGTAAAAAAAGATAAGAATAGGAATGATGTGCATAGCGAAAAGGACTATTTATTGTGCAAATCTAAAATCACAAACATACTGAACGTGCAAATTAGTCATGTATATTCACAGAAACACACTTCCCCTCTCCTTCCTCAAACATACATAACTGCAGTCTAATAGGATCAAGCAAAAGAGGAGTTATTTCATACTGTGTGTGGGGGGGGGGGGCTTGTGAGTGTGCGTGTGTATGTGTGCACTTGTGTGTGTGTGTTTTCAGATGTTTTTAAGGGGGTCTGGATCACATTTGCTGGAGTTCTGTATAAATCACATTGTAACTGCTCCCCCCATGGAGAGAGAGCTTTTTTCTCTGTAACAGGACACCATGGGAAGAACTCGTGCACAGAAAGCTGATAAATATCCAACAGGGGTCCCATTGCCGGTGTGTTCAAAGGTAAAAAATATGCTGTCTAACAACTGATACGGCAAACCTCACCACATAGCTGGCCAAACTATTTGTTTCTACATATTCTGAGTTCACAGGTACCAAGTATGTATAAGCAACCTTTAAACCTTAATCCCTGTCTTGTGAAATGAACACAAAAGCACACTAATGCCACATGAGCAGGTGGCTAACAAACTGAATCACCCTGCACATAAACCATTCTCTGGGCACTCAGAGCCTTTACTGGGGCCCTCAACCAGATGGAGTTTCTTTTACAAACTCACTGGCAACAGTGTGATTACACTGTGAACGTTTACCCCTGAAGCAGCCGGGTAATCATGATTTAAAGGGATCTGTACAGTTAAAGTGTGACAGGGCCTTTTGCTGAGCGATCATTTTCATGTTGTTACTAGATGTGAAATGTAACATTTCAAGTGGTCAGTGCCAATAATGCTCAGTGTTTTTCTGGTTCTTCAGGTAGGCTACAGCTTGCCATATACTTGTTTCAGAAATGATAATGAAAGATGGTGTAAAACTGATACTACATAGAGGGTATGCCATGTAAATGTTTGTTTACTCAAGCCTCGCAACTTACTATAGCCTACATGAAAAAATGTCTTTACTCACTCCCTTGTCTTGCATGGAGTGTTTACATTTATAAGTACTATAGTCATTTCAACTGTGTACTGGCACAATGCCTGGCAACTTTTATTCTTCTCTCAGAGGATTGGCTGTATCATATGCATTGAGTAAACGTCTAGAATTTCCCAGTCAAACCTGTGAGACGTCAGTTTTCTTTCTGTCAAAAGGACTGACACAGGCATCTGCCTACAATTCACACAACAGTGTCTGTTTGTAAGATAACAAACAACAAACCATATTTATTATCATACTTTGGCACAGCTGAGGTTTGGAATCACAATTTCAAGCAAAAGCATCTGCTATAACACTCAGCTAGAGAGGCTGGTGAGCACATAAAGCAGAGCCAGTTACAATTCTG
This sequence comes from Anguilla anguilla, assembly GCF_013347855.1. NCBI lineage: Eukaryota > Metazoa > Chordata > Actinopteri > Anguilliformes > Anguillidae > Anguilla > Anguilla anguilla. The sequence goes on from NC_049205.1 coordinate 45,245,360, forward strand.
TAATAAGAGCTGCAAGGAAATCCTACTGATAAGCCCTATTATTTAAAAAAACAATATAGACCAACGCTGTTAGATCCGACATTGAACTCACAGGGCGAATGATTACAGAAAACACTGAGAAAACAGCATTCAGGTCCCTGTAATCCGTGTGTGAAAATAAAAGGTCTCTCTTAATAACTGAGTGAATAAGAAGGAAATGGCAGTGCTAGGGCTGAGCGGAAGAGATTCAGCATGATGGCCTCCGCAGTCTGTAATGAAGACGTACTGTAAGCCCCTTTCATTTTCACTGTCAGGATAACAAGAACACATCCACAGGATACACTCCACTCCAGAAACGTCTGGCTCATTGCTGGAGAGTGGAGGGGATTCAGCTCTGAGAAAAGTAATATCCCAGGCGAAAGCCAGGAGACACATGCAGCAACACACAAACATCCGGGTGCCATGCTTTCATAGTAAGCGGGCTGGTTTCAATACTGTCTGTCAGGTCGCAATCTATGGCATCATTACACCAAGTTAAAACCACCATCACACTAAGGATCTACATCACATCTGAACCTGCTGCTGTCTGATAACATGTCCCATTCCCTAACTTTAGTGTTCCCACGGTGAAAACATTAAGTCTCCAGGTTACAACTAATACTGTAGAGAATGTGCACAAAGCACTGTCATATGTAGAGAGTACTAATGTAAGAATTAAAACTAGAACCCCTACTCTGATTTCTAAAGCATGGGATCAATGCTCACCCTCAGATAAGATGCTGCTGAGGTGAAGCTGTGCAAAACTAGCGATTTCTATAAAAACTTGCACAACAGGTGCTTCCAGGTTTTCTATTAATACACAAAGGACATGGCCACATGCAGCTCTTTCCCTTGTAAAAGGAAGGGGATAACAATGATGGAAGCTTCAATGGCTACAAAACGGACCCTTATCCAAAAGGAAAAGCGTCTCGGAGCAGAAAAAAAAGCCAGAATGATATAATGGCTGCTTTGGGTGCGAGTATCAGATGTATCCACAGTGGGGTGTGAGGTGTTAATGTAGCCCCTTTCCTCTCATTGTGTTCTGCAGGAGTACTGCCTACTGCTAAGGAGGGAAATCTCTCTCTCCCTCCTTCGCTTTTTAGTTGTTTACGGCATCCTCCCCATGCTCATGTAGGCAAGCGCAAATTATTTGAGCACGCTACATAGGGTGAATATAACCATCGACCAAATGGTGAAATGTAAAATAAAGAACATATTACACATCTACTTGTTTCATACCGAAATGTTGCGCCAACGACCAGCTGAATCACTCTATTAAATCAATTGAATAAATCTAGAATGAATCTATAATTCAGTGCCATTGCCATATAGAAAAACCTATTTTTTTCTTATAGCCTACTTTATCACGGCTACCACCATACAAACTCAATAACATTCACGTGAAAATAATTATTCTGTCTAGAGGGCTGAGACGGGTCAAACTACTTGACACATTGTCAAAACGATTCAACTCCATATTCAGCAATCCTCTGGCAAATTTGCAGCATGGTAAGGCTTATCTCCAGCTCATTTGACAACTCCGATTCGAAGTTCTACTGCGACTACATCAACACAGAATAGAATAATTGGGCGCGTGAAGTGTTACTGTTCTCGGGACAGAAATTCGAGCAGCGTTTGGTTTTTCGAGCCAAACACAAAGCACAGCCAAATAAGCAAAGTCCTCCTCTGTTAGTTTGTCGACACAAATACATTTCTGATTATGCTACTGGAGTCACTACCATGGAGAAACTTTCTACCAAGATAAATACGAAAAGGTACAGGGAAGAGAGACAACGTGCTTAAACAATCTAGATAGCGAGCTAGTTAGCAAATCTGTTAGTGATAACTAGTCTACTATTGTTCGTTATAAGCCAGTTATCTCGCTCACCGGGTGTTATACAGTAAATTATTCACATTCCAAATAGTTGCTGTGGCTAATTAGGCTACGTTGGGTAGCCTAACTAAAAGCCAAACACGGTTAATCACTACAAAATACAGTAACGTTACCTTGTTAGAGCCATTTAATCTGGCTAGTCAGTCACCTGCAGTAGGCTGAACAAATCAAGCTGCCACAAATCAGTTGCGTCTGAGCTTGCTAGTACTGTCGCTTGGTAAATTTTCATTGGCACATCCAAGCATTCTGACAGTAAGGGGGAAAAACGGAAAACTCACTTACCAGGAATTTACTCTGATACACACATACAACTTCTTTTAAAGTTCAAAAGCCGAAAATTTGCCGAAGTGACATTCTGCCAAAATGACCAGTCACTTGTTGCTGTCTTGTTCAGTGGGACAGTTCATTTCAGAAACAAATGATCCTGGCCTTGGGGAGTGACACCGTACACCGCCCCGATTAGGCAAGACGCTACAAACCCGCCCATTGCCATCCCGCCGTCAGGAGCGACACTCTCCCCGGTTCGACAGTGACGGTCAAATAAAGGTGCTAATCCAAGATCAGAATTTCGTGATTTATTTTAATAGAATACTGTTGAATTGTTTCCTCGTTAATTAACACGTTAAATTGAACATACATAGCCAAAATGCAGGCAACACGAAACATAATATTGTAGTCATCGGTTGATTAGACTAGGCTATAGCTTTAATATTATGATTTAGCTATGTGTTGCGGCTATGTAGGCTACCAAGATTGGATAAAGAATACGAACCCGAGTAAACATAACAGTCCTCTTGCTGGCTTGCTATAGGACACAGTCTTTCATTTTTATTTATCTTTTCTCCAAAAGCAGAATTAGATTTTTCGGCTACACCCAACATAAAGTGTTTAAATAGGCTATTAGAATCTCTATGTTATATGATATTTTATATCCTAAATCTAGGCTACAACATAGTTTAATCGCTTAATCTATGAAATATTTAGGCGCTAGGGTACATAAAAAACTAAATGTGTTGTGTAGCCAAAATGTGTTTTGAAAGAAACTAATTATCAGTTCTGTTGTGAATCATTACTCCGTAATATTCACTTTATATTATATGCAACAGGCTAAACATTTGTTATAAACCTATTCTTTGGGTCTGCAAACTATCAACAAGTGGCACACCTGTGAACGTTGGGCCGTTACCGTGTGCTCAAGCTCGGCAGCACCATCTTGTGCTGATCGACATAATTGCAGTGGTCCAGATAATCATACATATACGCATGAGCCGAGCACTCTTCTGTTCCACTGTCTTCAAATTTTAACTGTTAACTAAGGACAAGCGTTTAAAACTACTTTGAACGCATTCTTGCTCAGACGTTTACCATATCCATAACATTTAACTGCTTTTGAAAGCATTCTCCGTTCCAATAAGTATTAGCAGTAATATTTATTTGTTTACAAAATTTTATTCAATTAGTTTTCAATGAGCAAATTTCCCATGTGATTTTAAATGTCATGTAAAACACTGTTCTTTTAAGGTTATACCAAAAACAGACACTGAGCAAGTTTAGCAACTCTGTCTCAAAAGGAAATGCAAGTTGGAATTTTGCACAGCACATAATTTATAATGCATGTTTTTCATTATTAAAAAAATAACCTACATGTGATAAGACGAGCTGTCCTAAAATTCCAGAATAAATCTTCTATATATAGTATACTCTTCAAAACCCTGTCCCAGCATGCCTCAGGGCTTGTTAATCTGAATTCTGTTAAATCCTTTTGTGATGTTCTAAAAAGCATTCACTTATCCAAGGATGTCATTATAGGTGAATAAAAGGCAGATTGTCATGTTATAAGCGAGGCTTTTTCAATGATACTTGTTATGGGGAAACAGGGAAAAAAAGTATCAGACATATTCGAGGTCAGCTCTCCCTTCCCTTTGTTGTGGTCAGCAGTGTTTCGGTGTCTGGGAGTGGGGAAAACTGTACGTTGCCACACACTTTGAAGTGAACTGTGCCACTGGGTTGTATTACAAGGTAACACAATAGAACACTGTCTATATGCTGCAAAAGGAATGAGATTTTCAGAAGACTGCAGTGTGTGTCCCTTAGCTATAAGGAACCCAATCTCTTTCTACATCATTTCTGACAACTGTTAGTGTGTTCTTTTTATACTCTTCATTTCTGGCATGCTTCTAATTCAGGAATTATCCAAAAGAACAGAGGATCATTTACAGATAATTCAGCATTAACACCATTTCTGTTTGCCTGATGTTCACAGGTAGTCATGTGTTCCACCTGGGAGGTGTTGTAAAATAAAACACTAGTAGAAGGCATTGCCATAGGACATATGCCGCTGTGGATGTGAAATATTGCAGCAGACGTGCACATGGTAAACTGTGGAGATCCAGGGATTCATGTCTGCTACAGGCAATTTCCCTTTCATACAGACCCTGAAAAAAAACAAGGCTGTCTTTCAGACTGTAGTGACAGAGCCCTTGGTGTGGCTTCACACACAGGCAACAGGAAAAGATGCGAGCCAAGATGTGACTGTCAGCAGGTCTACCACGACTTACGCAGTATGTGTGGCCCGCACAGCTTCCCAGGCAAACCACAGCCACAGGATGTTGCCTTCAGCCATGGTGGTCCCGTGCTTAAATAAAACACGGCCAATTCTTCAGGCAACCACAAGTAAACACTGCATCATGATAGAGACTGAGAAAGGAGGGCATTTACTAAAAAAAGACAGACAGGCACTGAGTGGCACAAAACTGCTAGTTATTGAACTGTCTTTCATCCAGAGGAAATTTATTGCACAGATGACATTCTGGCCTTGCAGTGTATTCAAAGCTTGCCAGACACCACTACAGGCCAAAAATGACTCTGACTGTCACTTATGTCTGTGATGTGGATTTGAATTTGAAGTCCCTCAGACACAGATAAAATGACACAGTCACGCATGCGCGCACACACACACAAATGTGTTGGAACACAAAGAGTGACATACAACACACAAAATAACACTGCAGACTTCTCCTTTATGACAAGATCTGGGATTTGGATTAGATGTAATTGAAACAACGGGGCTTCTGCCAATGTATGAAAATGTCCAATCTAATGATTTCTTTATGAGTTAACATCAAGCAACCAAGCGGCATACCTTTCAGATTTAATTTGGCAGTTTAGCAGGAATTTTATTTGTGCATCACATAAAGCCAAGTGTCTGACGTGGACACTCCAAAGATGTGTTCTTCCAAATAACTGGTTTTGAGAAGAATTCAACGTTATTTTAGTTATTAAATGGATTTTGCCCTCAAATCTCACATTTTCTAAATTACAAGTAGAAAATCATGTTGTTGATGTCTTTTAGACTAAAAGCCCATACTTACAATGCTGTCTGAATTTGGTCTCACCCATAATGACAATGCAAAGTGAAGCACATCCCAGAAAGCTGGGAAAGCTTTGCAACAGTGTGGACCTACTCCCAATTCTTGTCATCCATCACACGTAATGAGGCTGTGCAGAGACCTGCAAGCTAATTGAGACCATCCAGCTCTACAGTGTGCAAGCAAAACAGGAACAAACCACCATGAAAGATCATCATTACCACAACTTTCTTCAGAGCAGTGTCTTTTCAGGGACCACTTAAACAAGGCAAGATCTCGGTGCGGATCCATGCACTGTAAGCATTTTAATCTGAACAAAATAAAATTAGAATATTTGTAAAGCAAGTGCGTACAAACTTGCCTTTGATCACCAGTTGGTTGGGTGTGCCTGTTTTAACAAAACCAAATAGCTATTGCTATTTCCATAACATTTTAACTGCCCACAGACCACTGGGGGTCCTCATGGAGCAGACTATGTCTGACTTATCCAGTGCATTTTAACTGCTTACAGTATCAGCATGTGGTAGAGAACAAACACTCTCTGCTGCCAGAAAAACAAGACTAGATGCTAGGAAAAAGTCAGAGTATATCACTATGACACTTTATCAAAATATACATATCATTTTCCATAGTACTGTTATGATACAAACTACAATAGTCCACTGGTTAGCTTCATTCATAATTCCACACAACACAAACACACTCTTGCACAGTGTTCCTCATTTGGCCTATATCCACTGCAGAGTCCACAGTGGAAAGGGGGCAGTGCTGCAGAACCTTAACTTCAGTGCTTGAGCATATTTCTGAAACTGCTGGGAAAATTATAGTATATAAGACTGACTGGCTATACTGCTTGGACTCATGAACACAGTTTTCGCGAAAGCAAGCAAACAAATAACAAGGGGAGGAGCCGGAAAATAAAGAGGCGGGGCATTTTATGCAGTTCAGGGGGGAAAAAAATTAACACACATACAACCTTGTTAGAAAAAAAGATGGCACATTTATTGCTACATAAATGTTATATACATGTTGTGTTTTCTGTTACAGAGACAGAAAAAATCAACTTCTTGCTGCTGGTTTTTGATGTGCATCAACAATACCTTGAATTTTGACACAGGTACAAGTCTGTCATCGACCCACAATGGAGACTGGAGACAAAATGAGAAGCACACCCTCTGGTACATTGAGCTCGTACAATATCCCATACTCACTAGACTGCCAGCTATGATCCTACTATGTTCTTAGGATGCCATTTGCAAATTTCTGATAATGGTCAGGTTACAGTAAATAACCTTACACTTTTTACTACCTAATATAGTAAAATAAAGTAAGAAACTTTTTACTGAAAACTTTCGATTTCAAAAATCTAGAAAGAGTAATATTTAGAATTTAAGAGATTTTCTTACAAGATTATTGTATAAAAGACTAACTACAGTGAAAAATAAGCCAATTTTTTTTCCATTTTATATTTTTCATTTTAGGAAGGAAAGCTTCTGGGTGTACGGCAAAGTCTAACATAGCCAACAGAGGAGTAAAGAAATCGACTGAGGACAAAAAAAAAGAGAAAAAGAAGAGGGGAAAAATAAAAAGGAGAGGAAACAACAACGATATGGCAGGCAGTGACACGTAACCTCAATCACATTCCTCCAGCAACATTTTTAAAGCCCATAAATACTGAAATGAAGAACAAGGCCACATATATATTCAGGCGAAAACTGATGATAAATGTGCCCCAGTGGGGAGGGAAGGAGAGAAAATCCACAAAATACAACCAAGAAGATTTGCACTGGGAAAAACTAGTCCAACTATTGTACCTTATTTGAGATTATATATAATTTGATATGGCAACCTTTGATTCTGGTAGTTTTTGGTAAACTAGTAATATTTATCAATGTAGTGGCCTTGTTTTTATGGTTAGTAACAATGGAAGACAACAGACACGAAAATTAATGGAATATTACGATATAGTGTTAAGACCAAAAGAATTACAAGAAATAGGGCATACATGCGCAAACAAAATAAAATGAAAAACTGCTTTATCCTCAGAGAAGAAGAAAAAAAACGTGCTCAAAACTGCTTCTGCTTATCGTTTCGCTACCTGCTCAAGAGAACCACGAGTTGACTGGTTCGTACATGATGTGTGTTAGGAAAGCGCTTCTCCTGACATACAGGTTACCCTTTACTGACTAAAAGTAACTGTATAAAGTACTTTGCTGCTGGAAGAAAAAAAGCCATTCTAAATAACTTAGAACTTCTGCTAATTCACTCGACATTATAAGCTTTATTATGAAGCCTAGAAAATGATTTGTATATAATTACAAATAAAATAACTTGGTTACTTTGTATAATGCATTTTATATGTATTTTGTTTTAGACAAAAAAGGAAATAAAGCAACACTTTCATTCAGGCCAGATGTTACATGGCCATTGTTTCCGATTCTACTTGCTCTCAAAGCTCAAATCATTGATAGCACAGCCCTAGGAAAATGACAGAGACCATGGCCTTGACTGTCCAAGTAACCAGAGTCCAAAAAGTAACATAATAAAAAAAAACTGTGATATCAACGAATACGCCTCTTTTTTTTTTACAGTTAACACTATATGGCAAAGGAATAAAAGGAAGATGAAGCCTTTCTCCTTCAGTTAAGACACTAATATGTATGCAAGGAATGCTATTTCCAAACGTTTGTCTCCGATTTTCTCTCTATATTTGAACGGCTTGAAAAAAAAAAGCGATAAATCGCAAATGTGACTTTTAGGTAAACTACAGTTTGCCTTTTCCTCCTTTTCCCTTCCTCCAATTCTGTGGATTATTGGTCAGACTCCAAAAAAGCAGAGTTTGTGCAAATCTACACACTTTCATTAGAGGGTACTTTTGGTTAAACACGCTCTTATTGTGGAATGGATAAAATATAAATATTATATATAATATATTATCTTTTAAGGGGACACTTGGATCTTTAAGCACAAACTGCCACCAGTAAAGATGTATATGAGTCTCAGCCTAAACTGGTGAATATATTAAACTATTTTCACAAATGAGCTCAGCCCAGATCAGCACTGGCTAGGGAAGGGGGGGGGGGGTGCATTGGTGAAATTCAGGGCCCAGGGCAAACTGTAGGTCAACCAAAAACTCAGCATCGCCAAACAATGTCAGCACTTTCCCTTTAGATGTAGAGTTACATTATAGTTCAGTAACACAATAAATAAAATAAAAAAATAAAAAAAATAAAAAAACGAAAAAACAATTGTGGTTACAATGCATTCGTCAATTCAGTTTAGGCACAAGTCAACTTCCACGCTGGGGGGGGGGGGGGGGGGGGGGGGGGGGGGGGGGGGAGGGGCGGAGGGGAGGGTGACAGTCTGATTGTTTCAGGTGCGACACACGTCTTTGCACCAACAGAGCGATACGCGCTCAAGTTTACTCGCAGGCAGAAATGATGTGATCTGCATTGGGTTTCTTCACAGGGAGCTGGAAGCTTTGCCAGTTTTTCTCCCCCCTTCCAATTTCAAGATTGCTTTTTCTGGATTTATTTGCTTCGAGTGGGTTTGTCTTCACTAATTGTGAGTCCCGTCTGTCCTCCGGAAGCAAGGTCACCCGCTCTTCTCTCGTACAGAGTTGATCTGAATTGATTTGATCTGTGGTTGTGGGTAAAAAAAGAATGTCGATTAGGGAGGCACAATCAAGATGACCCCAGCACAGCAAAGCAGTTAAAGGGACAGTGAACCTTTTGGTAGTATTTCAGCTTTATTGTATGCTTTCGGTTGTGATGTCGGTTTTTAGGTGCAACTACAGACATTTAAATACTTAGAAAAGTATCTGATTGATTTATAATGTCACTGCAGTTCCCTAAAGTGTGTTTTATTGACCACAAACCCTTGGCTGCCCTACAATCGCCACTGTAATGCAGACAGGATGTCAGAAATGGCTGAAAAGCTGAAACATGCTTTATCACACATAAAAAAGGGTGGCCTAATAGGACGTACAGTAAAACTGGCACAGTATCAAAAACCCCAGAAAGTAAACTACTCGTTTAAGAGATTTTACCCTTTCTTGTTACTTTTTTAAAAGACAGATACATAAAGCTGCATTTAATATTCATTTCTTTGTCAGGGAAATATTCTCTCAATGGACACATACATTACACAGGTGCATACAAGGCAAAGCAGAATAAACACAACTTCTGCACACTTTGCAAAAATAACAAAAAACAAGTTTAATACACTTATGAAATGAGATCTGTAAATAGCCCAGTGTGCAGAAGTTTTCATTTCCATATTTCTTCCATATTAAGTCAACCGTAGACAGGTGAAATCGTCACAAATTCTGGCAGGTGTCTAATGTGAGGCCTGGGCTGGGGCAGTGGGCTGCTGGGGATCAGTGGGCTGGGGATCAGTGGTCTGCTGGGATCAGTGCTGTACCTGGCTGCTCCTCAGAGGTGGCCCATGGGGTTGGATGTGTCGGTGAGGCTGGGGTGGACGGCGGGGTGCCCTTGCTGGGGGTCGGCCGACACGGCGGACACCTTCTCCTCTTCCCTCCTCTTAAGGCAGGCAGCTTTGGGGTTCAGGTTCCGCTCTGTGGGGTTCAGCATTGGGGAATTACTGTAGGCTGCCCTTTAACGGTCCCACTGCCAGATTGTATGCCTGTATGTGTATGTGTGTGCACCCATGTGTGTGCGTGTGTGTGTAACTGACGCATTAGTAGGGCTCCCTAGTGACAGGTGAGGAAGTGTTGAACTGAGAGATCCCTGAGGTGTCAGGCAGAAGAAGAAGTAGATAAGGACACATAATGGAGTCATAAACTCACATTTACTGCCACGGCCTGGCACAGTGATGCACTCATCTATAACTTGTACCAGTGAGTAACTTACCTCTGTTCCACACCAAGTACTATGCGGGGTACTGACCTCTGTTCTACACTCAGTACTGTGAGGGGTACTGGCCTCTGTTCTACACTCAGTACTGTGTGGGGTACTGGCCTCTGTTCTACACTCAGTACTGTGTGGGGTACTGGCCTCTGTACTACACTCAGTACTGTGTGGGGTACTGGCCTCTGTTCTACACTCAGTACTGTGTGGGGTACTGGCCTCTGTTCTACACTCAGTACTGTGTAGTGGTGTACTGGCCTCTGTTCCACACTCAGTACCGTGCCGTGGCGTACTCACCTCTGACCTGTTGCTCTAGGTTCAGTATTACGGCCACGGCCTGGTGCAGGATGAGCAGCTTGGTCTGCGGCTTCTCGCTCTTCAGGTGCAGCTGGCACATGCGGCCCAGCTCCTTGAAGGCCTCGTTGATGTCGCGCACCCGCAGCCGCTCGCGGGCGTTGTTGGCCATCCTCCTCTCGCGCTCGCGCTCCGCCTTCTGCTCGGGGTTCAGGTCCTCGTCCTCGTTGATGCTGCTGAGGTGCAGACAGGGCGCGCGCCCGCCCGCACGGGGGTCAGTCTGCAGCCACGCTAACAACTTTGTGTCTAATTCAACGCCAGGAACGCTAACGCTAACAGGTGCTAATAAAAACACAGCTTCTGAATGGCTAACGGCGGTAACAGCCTGCGCGGTAGCGGGCGGTTTTCACCTTGTGCGGGTCCCTCCTCGCGGTGTCTTGATGTCCCTCTTGTCGCTCTCGTCGTCTGACTTGAGGTCGTCTGAGGAGTGGTTCTCGTGCATCTCGTCCTTCTCCTGGTTCTCCAACTTCAGTTCCAGGCCGGTCACGTGCCTGGCCAGCCCTACCGCCAGAGCTGCAGCACACGGCACAGAGAGAGGTCACATGACTGTACGTGTAACAGGCCCGTTCAAAGCTGTGTCTTCAGAAGAAGATTCGAGGTAACATGAATACTACATGATGAATACAACACAAGATGAATAAACATGTATGCGTCATTAGTACCAGTACCACTAATAAATACATCTTTAAATAGCAATGCAAAGAGGTGCAATTAAAAGGTGTATGAGCTATTGTCCATTTTTATTTCCAAAGAAAAATTAATCTAACAAAAAAAAAAAGAAACTGTTAATGCATTAGTGGAATCAGTGGAAGGTGTCTGGGTTTAGAGGCGTGGCTGACCTCTGAAGCTGTCTGCCTGGTGATTGAGGTCTGAGCTGGGGGCGGGGCCAGAGCTGGGCAGCCCCGTGTGATTGCTGTTCAGGCTGGTGGCCTCCTCCCGATGAGCTGCGCCCTATCAAAGACCAGAGAAAAGTGTGTGATGACCCTGGAGGCTCAAAGAGAGGCCCAGTGGCCAGCACGGCACTGAGGGATCGCGTCAGACCACAAAAGGAACATTTGCACGAAGGCCTCATCTCTCCGACTTCACAAAAGTACAAATATTTTATTCCCGAAGCCGCCCCTCGCCCTGTGATCTGTGATGGCCAATGAGAAAAGGCGACCTTCAGCTATGCGTTTCCCGGCCTCTCGAGAGAATTTCACAGAATTCAGCCCGTAGTTCGTTTGGCTGGAACACACGCACCCAGGTCTGAGGGAAAGGTCATGTTTTCCCTCCAAATCCCCGCTCCTGCCCGTGGCTTCAGGTTCGGGGGCTGCTGAAACCAAATAAGAAGCGTGCGTCTCGAATCGAGGCTGATCCCGCACGTCTGGAACCGAGGCTGATCCCGCACGTCCTGAGAATTATTCTTGCCATCTGGCCCGCGTCGGAGGAGGGTCAGTTTCAAGGTGATTAATGTCTCTGTGCTGGCCAATTATTCCTGCTGAAGTGAGCCGGTTATTGTTAATGGCCCTCTAAGAGCATTAAGTGAACAAATTCTGTAAGCCGGTGCTTTAAGGCCGATTCAAGCTTTTTGGATCAGTGCACCACTTGAGACACTTGGGGGTGCTTCTGTTCTGTGCTTCACCAGAGGCAACAGAACACGGTGTGTATGTGCACTCAGGAACCATTAAAATTGTAATTAAAATACTACTTTTTCAGCTCTGAGATACATTCATATCTCTACATGTGTATAGACTGACAGACTCTGCAACGTGTTTCCAATCACATTGGAAAAGCAGATATTATATTTAAAAATTTTTCCACAAATTTTCATTAGGACAGTTTTGTGTTATCAACCAGTGACAAATCCAGGGCTCTCAAACTCACACTAATTGACTGAAATTGTCAGGACTAGTGCATAATGGCGTTTTTTGGTTTTGTATTTTGGTTCACGATCTCTGTGGTGTCTGCATTGTTCTTTGTTTTTTATTATTTAAATGAGTGTTTAGTCTGTGCACGGCTTTAAGCCTCTGTTTTGAAAATAAACTTGCGACGGCCCCCAATGGTTTCCCAGCCTCTCTCCACACGCGGTGAGAAACAGCGCACTGTGTTCTGACAGTGTGAGTCTGTCAGAGAAAGCCTGCAGTCCAGAGTCGATCCTCTGAGGGGATTATCGCTTCCCTAAGCTGTATTTTCAGCTCTGAGGACGGGCCGGGACGAGGGCCGAAAGGAAAGAGGGGAGGGCTGTCGCTTCCCTTTTCCCCAGAAATTCGATTCCGAGTCGCTCGCCGGCCTGTGTTAACCTGGGCCTCCCCCAGACTCCGCCCCTCCGGTCTGCACGCCGCGCCGCGCTGTACTCTCAACAGGTGTCTCGGCAAGCCTTTGTCTCAGACTGGGGGGGGGCGGGGGTGGGGGGGGGGGGGGAGTATCAGCGCAGCCAGGAAGGAGAGGTGCCGTTTTTAATGGTCGCGCCTCATTACCATACAGCTGAGAGCTCTTATTTGGGTGGGGACTGCGGCTTCAGGCTCGTGCTTCCAAAGTTTCGCATTTCCAATGTCGTTCAAAAGAAGGGGGAAAAAAAACTCTCCAAAATAAAAGCCTGTGGCGAGACTGCTAAATCACAGACCCGTCTGGCTCGAGCTGGCCCCTCCCCCTTGCTCTGCGTCTCCGCAGTACAAGCTTCCTCTCGACGGCCCTCCTCCTCTCTCCCCCTACAACCACATTTTCCCTCCAAATAGCACCACAGTCCACAGGAAGTACAGAAAACCCCCTGAAAAACCCACTACTAACCAAAATATGAACAACTTCTTTATCTTTTACTCACAACTTTACTCCACTATTGTAAGAAAACTGAGAGGTCATAAACATCAGTAGGCATATTCTTCTCTTGAAGAACGCTAGAAAGTACATACGCTAAGTTTGTTCACTTTGGCAAGCAGGAATATGGAAATTTTGTGATGCAAATAAAAATTATTTTATTACTCACCTATTGCTGAGAAGAGTTAGCTTTTTTCTGACAGCATTAGGCGTTATGTGAAAAGAATGTGCTTCTATTCATTTAATGACATCAATGCCTGATGCACTCTAATAGTTTTTTTTATTTTACTTTATTTTAAAATTGCAATTACAAAATAGCAGCATTGGCGGCATGTAAATAACTACACCTGTGTAGGCTCCCACACCGTGAGCCACGTATCAAACCAAAAACTGTGACCAGCCTACTTTCTTTTCTTTTTTTGCAGCGCTAAATAAATGAAAGTGACTTTGACACCATGGATGTCCATCTGTCGAAGGTTATGCTCCTTGACCGAGCCATTGTTGTTTTTGGCGTTTGGTGCGGCTTAGCCCACATGTTTTCCGATCACAACCGGAGAATCAGAATCTGTGCTCTCCACTGGCATGGAGAGAGTACCTAAACGAACAGTTTGAAGCCGCCACAATTAGCCTATACACCACTGAACTCTGTGATATACACAGTTGCACGCCACTGCCGAATTCTACTCGCATTTGGCAGGGGGGCGGGTGTTAATGTTTAGCCCCTAGCGGTAATAACCCTGACAAAGACTTTCATGGTCAAAACTTATTTAATTATTCAAGTTTTTAAACAATGTACCCTTAGTGGCATTTAAATGGCGTGTGGGTGCACATTTATTTGACCTTCTTAAATCTGGAACCAATCCAGCTATGAGGAGAGTAACTGTAGGACAAACTGAGGAACCTCTTAATGGCCAGTACAGGTGAGACAGGGCCTTGACCAGGGGCTGTTTTTGATAGCAGGATGACACAAAAAATGTGCCTGCGTGCTGGACCTGTTTCCACGGACGTCTCGCAAGGCAAGATAAGCCGATCTCCGAAACCAGCGCCCTCCCTTCCCCTCCCGTCCCCTTTCCCTCAGAACGGATCAATTTTACATGTAAAATTAGTTTAATCAGAAAAGATCTTAATCCCTCTATTGCCACCCACCCATCCTTTCCACGACCAATTCTCATATTTCTGGGGGAAAAAAAAGATGGACTGAATTATTTTGTACCACCAAGGGATTAATCTAAAAATTGTTTCCTCTGTTGTTACTTCCACTGCAGCTGTGCACAAATCCCCGCTCCCTCTCTCTCTCTCTCTCCCTCTCTCTAGAAAACAGCTGAAATGGAGAGCGAGAAACACTGCGCGCGGCTGTGCTCCCAGCCTCCCCTTCTCCCTGCAGCCTGCGGCCTGGAGCCTGCAGCCCTCGCAGGACTTTACCACACAAAACGCTTTCCACACCAGAGTAAGTCCGTTTCGCCTGCTTTTCCCATTCACCCTCTCTCTATTCTATTTCAAGGAGAGAAAGCCTTCTGCCAGCCATTACGCATCTGGAAAATATGCGGGTATAAGCTCAACTGCTCTCTGCGGAAAAGGCTCGGATTCTGCACATGGCTGTGGCTGTGTTTTATTGGACACTATTTCACACACACACACACACACACACACACACATGCAGGTGCACACACATGCACACACACAGTACGAAGCTTATGCAAGTGGCCATTGCCTCTGTAACGGGCTACTTGCACACACAGACACTATGAAACTAACAGCTTCCAGTTGAATATGCAGTAATTATCTGCAATCAGGTCTTCTCACTTAACATTTTATGTTTTCAAGTATCACATAAATCCCGCACATTAAGCACTGAAATTCGCGACCACAGAATCTATAAGCTCTTTCTGGCAGGCTCTTGGAGGTTGCTTACCATAGACGCTGTCCGACTGGCGACCAATCCTGCTGCAGGGAAGTTTGCTCCGATGGACGCGATTGGCCCGTTGTGTGCTTGTCCCAGAAGGCTGTGCATGTCACCGGGCAGACTGGCAGTGGATCCCACAGCATGATTCCGCAGGACGTGGATGGCATCGTCCAGCCTGTCGAGCCGGTCCTCCATCCGAGACTGAGGCGGAAAAAGAGCGGGAAAATGTGGGCGTCAAAACAGCACTTTACCACAGAGGGGGAAATACGCTGGGATGATCTGGTCTCAGAGAAAACGTCACGCTAAGAACAGAAAGACATAATTCATGGAGGTGTTTTCTTTAAACGCGATGGTGATGAGAGGAGGATGCCCCATTAAGCAAGTCATGCCATTTCAACCTGAGGAGGAACACCACACGCGCAAGTGCCCTCAGCCCCTTCAGAAACAGCATTTCACCCTCTGCTGTGTTCCAGAACCATGTCTATTAATTCGGCATGAAGTTCTATTGAGCGTTTAATGCTTATAAGCTGATTAGCGTGCCTTCACTGCAAGCTGAAATGGCAGCGTGTGAAGAAAATATAATAAAGCACTGCAACGAGAACGTGAACAGCGAACCGAAACAGACTGAATTAAAATGGACTGGGAAAAAAAGACAGGGATGAGCTTATGAAAAAAAAGTTGAGCTTATGAAAAAAAAAACGATGAGGCAGCAACAAACAAGTGAAGGGTAGAGGTGCCATCTGAAGGGCCGCAATACCTCGCAGACGTCCTTTAAGAAGGACATTGCATCTTGCAGATGCTCATGGAGTTGCTGATGAACTCGATATTTCTGGCAAAAGTCAAGATAGGAAAAGGAGGAAATAAGCACACATTCAGCCTGCTGGGAGAGAGAGAGAGAGAGAGAGAGAGAACAAGGAAGCGAACTGGCACGGCAACGGCAAGGTCTGCGGTCCCGCTGAAGCCGGCCGGGGAACCGCCGCGCGGGTCATTTCCTAAATGTGCGGGCCATCCGGTCCCGCTCCGGATATTTCTTTCTGATGTGGGCACGGGCGCTCGCTGGCGTGCCACAGGAGGCCGCGGCGGTCAGAACGCACGTAAACATGGATCCGCTCACGCCCACGCAGGCCCGGCGGGGGGGGGGCGAACGCGCGCGTCTGGGGGGAACGCCATCCCTTGTGGTGGTGGGGGCAGCGGCGGCGGCGGCTCCGTTCTCCGACCGGCCCGGGGAATCCAGGAGAACGCAGCAGCTGCCCTCCCCTGGCCGGGCCGCGGGGCGGGGAACAGATGGGCTGTGGGCACGCCCTGGGGGGATGGGCACCGCCCGCTCACCCGCTGGGCTTAACGCTGGCCTGCCTGGCCACGGTCTACACGCATGCCCTTCACAGAAGAGAAGGGCTCAGGGGATGTCCGTTAAAATGTGCTCGGGAGTGAGGGGCGGCGGGGGGGGACGGAGTCTTACCAGGGAGTGCAGAGAGTTCTCATAGCTGGGAGATGAAGGCGTCTGTCCAGCTGCTCTGGACCACTGATTGGTGCCTGGAGACGGAGAGAGAGAGAGAGAGAGAGAGAGAGGGAGAAAAGGGGCAGAGGGGGAGAGAGGGACAGGTGGGGACAGAAAGAGGGAGAGAGTGACAGAGAGAGAGGGGGGGAGACAGAGAGGAACAGAGAGGAGGGGACAGAGAGGGAAAAAGGGGGAGAGCGGGAGCATGAGGGGGAGAAAGAGGGAGACAGAGAGAGGGAGAGGGAGAGAAGGAGCGAGAGGGGGAGAAAGGGGAGACAGGGAGAGGCACAGAGGCACAGAGGGAGACAGAGAGAGGGAGAGAGGGGGAGAGAGCACATTGTGTTAGCCTCTCTTCGCAAACAATAGCTTGTCATGAGCGTCAGCGCTAATGAAGAACTGCATCCTCCGCTCCAGCGGCCGGCCAGGCAGCGCGCCCCTAAATTTAACCCCCGGCATCCTGTCCAGTCGAGCTCTTCTTTTGTGCGGCGTTTTCCTCCTCTGGGGCTGCAGATGTGTCATTTCCTTCGACCGGGCTGCATCCTGCGCGCGGAGCAACAGGGGGCGGTGGGCGGGCGGAGCAGAACCGGCCCCCGGCCCCCGGCCCCCGCGCGTCGGGACACGCTCCTCATCCGCTCATTAATGCGTTAACGAGCAAAAGGTTGAGCGGGAACAATGCCGGGGTCTGTTAAGCACTTAAGGGTCTCCAAAAAGCTGGATGGAGGGAGGGTGTGTGTGTATGTGGGGTGGGGGGGGAAGGTGTTAGCACAGGCTGTTATTCCCACGCATGGCCAGCAGGGTGACTCACAGCGGTCTGAAAGAAAGAGTGATAACTCATTTACTGCCGTCTGAAAAGCCCAGCAGACGTGACACCGCGCTGACCCACCTGACTCAGAGTACGGAACACGGCGCATGGCTGAGGACTCCGGGCCCGGACACAGTCAACATCCCCCATTCATTTTCACTCATAATTAAATCCAGTATTTTTCTCTTCGCGATAATTGAAACCAGGCCTCGGGTGAAAATCGAAAATTATCTTTCAATTCCTGAATGGTGACGGAGACCGAGAAAAGGCAACAGGGTATGAAGATTCTGTTTTCAGATATTTCGCAATTACACTGTTAATACAATCCCAGCTAACACAAAATGTTCTCAGTGTCACTACAATGTTTTTTATCAATGTTATAAAATTTCCACTACATGGAAGCAACATTGAGAGAACATTTTGTCATAGCTGAGATTTGGCTTGGTATGTTGATTCGAAATCACCTTTCTGCAGGCCAGTAAACTGGGAGAAAAGATATCAGTTACAATGTGCATAACAAGCCCAGCGATGCGCCCCGGCACATGTACTACTGAAGTGCACAAAGGAATCAGCGAGTCACATCTACGTGTCCATAGCGAAAAAGGTATTTATAGTTATATACAGTTTACTCCCAACTTGCAAACAAGGTTCAAGAGGAAGCAATCAATTACAGCGAGCCAATGGTGCGGTGTATATATTAAAGCAGCTGAACAGCCTTTTTAATGCACCCATGCGATGAGTAAACCTCCCGCGTTATTTACACAAAGCAGCCTTTATGGGCCCAGTTCTGCTTCAGAGCCTCCGGTTCACAGCCTGTTCTCCATTACACTGAAGGACGCCAAGTTTCGCCTGCAATTAGCCTAATCTGCAGACGGGCCTTTGTTTAAGTTATCCGTTTAATTCAGCGGGTTTGTCATAACCGAACGTCCTCTTTCCTGTCCCTCGGTCGGGATGCCTCAGCGGACGGGAGCCCTGGAGATAGCTCTGGCTCGTTACTGACAAACAACAGTTTTAAACATCCTTCTTTATTTACGCGGCTGTTCGTTTAAGCTCCCTCCAGCTATTCATTCTTGCAAGCGAAAGGGCAATCCACATCTGAGCAACTTTCGTTCAGTGAGAAAGAGCCTTTAAGAAGCAGACTAATTAACAAGCTGTAAAAAGTTGCTCTAGGACAGGAAATGAGAAGGGTGTTCTGCGCTGTATAAACATTTCCCTGGTGTGAACGGGAATAGAATTTCAATACCTGCACCCTGGACAGCTTGAAAAATTATCCACGGTTTTCTGCTACTCGCTTGAAATGGCTATTTCTTTTAATTGCGCTGGCAGCAGGAGAGAGTAATTATGCTTGAATTAAGGGACTAATCCTAATGAACAGATGGATGCATTTGAGGTTCATCTGAAAATCAAGGTAAATTACTTTCAAACCTCGAAATATGACTAGATTTATTAAAAACGCATAATGGAAGGAAAAACAATGAAATGAAGGTTTAGATATGGATCATTTTTATCATAGTGAACTGTGATGTCATTGACTTTCATTTAATACAAAAACTAGATAGATAGACTGTGAAACCTCTAAGAATTTTACAGATTTTTTGGCACATGAAACCAACAAGGGTTGTTATGACAACACACAGACATCAAAGTTAAGGCCTTCGGGGAGGGAACCGTTTGTTCTTTAGAAAAGGGGGGAAATGTTTATTCCTTTTAAACTGGATCTGCAATATTCAAAAGAAAAGCAGAAAGAGGGCGAAGCACAGTGTGGGCGGGGTCTGTGTAAGGGGCGGAGCTGCAAAGGGTCTGTACACCTTACAATTCACTTACAATTCACCTTTCCAGCATACAGGCCTGCTCACTACGGTCTGAACATGGCCTGAGCTCTGTGTGGGAAACTGTACCTTCCATTTCCCTTTCTTCAGTCCTCACACACACAGACACACACACCCGCTCATAGACACACACACACACACACACACACACACACACACACTCATAGACACACACACACACTCACACACACACACACCCACTCATAGACACACACACTTACACACACACACACACACTCATAGACACACACACACACTCACACACCCACACACCCACTCATAGACAGACACACACACACACACACACACTCATAGACACACACACACACACACATCCACTCATAGACACACACACACACACTCATAGACAGACACACACACACTCATAGACACACACACACACACACACACTCATAGACAGACAGACACACACACACACACACACACTCATAGACACACACACACACACACACACACACACTCATAGACACACACACACACACACTCATAGACACACACACACACACACACTCATAGACACACACACACACACACACACTCATAGACACACACACACACACACACACACACACTCATAGACACACACACACACACAAACACACACTCATAGACACACACACACACACACACACACACTCATAGACACACACACACACACACCCACTCATAGACACACGCACACACACACCCACTCATAGACACACACACACACACACACCCACTCATAGACACACACACACACACACACACACACACACACACAAACTTTGGCCAGTTCCTAATTTAATAAGCTGCCATCACAGAGGGAACCCCCCCCCCCCCCCCACTCGGCGTGGGCTTCCCGTACAGACGCGTTTAGAACAGGCCCTGCTCCGGCCGAGCAGCCTGCCGCCGTGTTCATTCACACCCGCACGTGTCCCCACATCTCTCTAAAGAGCACAGCCCAGCCATAACAATAACACCGGGAGCGGGGACCCGCCAAGGCCCCGCTTCATTAACAGGTCGGGGGCTTCCTGCTCTCTCCATCTCACCCCACACTGAGACCGCCGCCCGAGACAAGCAGCCCATTCAGAGCTCCATTACCGACCCCGGCCGGGGCGGGCTCTAATTTAATTACGCCGTCCGCAGCGAAACAGCAGCTGGCCGTGCGCTGAGCGCCAGCCCGGCGATACACGCCATCAATTAGAGGAGCTGATATCAGATCAGACGCGAGAATGACGATGGAGACGACGATAAAACAGCCGCAGCGGCAAATGCTAACGAGGAAACGAATCGCTCCGTTTACAGGTGCTTGTGGCTGAAGAGCTTAAATGGTAAACCGGCGACGGAGCAGTGAGCGAGTGATGAGGGAGCGGTGAGAGAGCGGTGAGCGAGCGGTGAGAGAGCGATGAGGGAGCGGTGAGAGAGCGGTGAGGGAGCGGTGAGCGAGCGGTGAGCGAGCGGTGAGAGAGCGATGAGAGAGCGATGAGGGAGCGGTGAGGGAGCGGTGAGAGAGCGATGAGGGAGCGGTGAGGGAGCGGTGAGCGAGCGGTGAGAGAGCGATGAGGGAGCGGTGAGGGAGCGGTGAGAGAGCGGTGAGGGAGCGGTGAGCGAGCGGTGAGCGAGCGATGAGAGAGCGATGAGGGAGCGGTGAGGGAGCGGTGAGATAGCGGTGAGGGAGCGGTGAGCGAGCGGTGAGAGAGCGATGAGGGAGCGGTGAGGGAGCGGTGAGAGAGCGGTGAGGGAGCGGTGAGAGAGCGGTGAGGGAGCGGTGAGGGAGCGGTGAGGGAGCGGTGAGGGAGCGGTGAGGGAGCGGTGAGAGAGCGGTGAGGGAGCGGTGAGGGAGCGGTGAAAGAGCGGTGAGAGAGCGGTGAGGGAGCGGTGAGGGAGCGGTGAGAGAGCGGTGAGGGAGCGGTGAGGGAGCGGTGAGAGAGCGGTGAGGGAGCGGTGAGGGAGCGGTGAGAGAGCGGTAACGGGGACCCCTCGGGCACGCTACCCGGCGCCGTGTGACATAACCCCGCGCGGCCACGCCCACAGGACGCCCCGGGGCCCGGGAGAGAGCGCCCATTGTCCGCAGGGAGGGATACAGTTACAGCAGCGGCGCGTAATCCCCGCCCCCCCCAGGGGCAGCCGAATCAATGAAGCCCCTGCATGGCGCTCTGTGGGGGGAACAGCTGTCTGCGGGCCGAGGGACAGCAGCTGAGGGGGGGGGGGGGGGGACAGCTGTCCACATCACCACCGCCCCCCACTTCCCGAGCTGGAGGTAGCAGGCTCACTGATATGGAAGCATATCGACCATTACATTTGGTTTACATTCGATGGGCGCAAAAACCTCGGCATAATTCAAATGAAAATTCGAAAGCCAGCTTTCAAGTTAATGTACGCACTTTATCTGACGATTTGAAAATTTAAATGCAAAGTCCATTTCAGATATTCAATTCCGGTCATAATTTAAATGAAAATGAAAAACCACATTGGAAACAGCAGGTTCTTATTGTAACCGCACTGAAACCGCTGTTTCAAATGTGGTTTTCATTTTCATATAAATTAGGACAAGGTTGTGTCACAGAGGGCAAGAAAAATTTTATATGAAATGGACTTTGGATTTAAATTTTCTAGTTGTCAGAAAGTGCCTACATTAACTTGGAAATGAAAAAGCAATGATGGCTTTTGCTTTTCATTTGAATTACGTCATGGTTTTTGTGCACATCGAATCAAAATGAAACGTAATTGCTGATTTGCATTTTCAGTTGAATTTTGGCATGGATATGCTTCCGTACACGGATGCTCCACACTGGCTTGTACTCTGTCCGTCACCCGGGATACGGCGGCCCTCATTGGCCAGCGTGTTCACTGTGTAACGCTCAACTGCCCCTTATAAGGGGATCAAAAGGTCCTTTGTGCCTGCACAACATGACATCATGTCTACTGTCAACATACATGGAGAAAAGGGAATATCAGATTATTCGAATGCTCCAAATGGAGATTCGTTTTTCAGCTTGGTATTTATATTTCTGCTGATTAAAAAGAAATCCAGTAAAGGACCAGTATTTTTTATAAGGAATCAAAAACCCTATAGTGCATAAGGTCATTCACTGATGTAGATTTATTTCTCTGATTATTTGCTGTGTGAAAGAGACTGATTGAAGATCACTGAACTGCTAGCCATTATTTGCAACAGCTAAAACAAGCTTTTTAGTTTTTTTTTAAAGAACTTCATCCAGCTCTTGAAGGAAGAGAAAAGGGCATTGCCAGTTGGAACATGAGAGTTTGGACATTGGATCAGCACTGGAATAGCAAACGAACCCCAATGTGTGATCGCTGCTACCAGCATGGTGTTCAGCTTCTTAATTTGTGTCTGAGCCTGCGGGCTGGTGTGCTGTATGCCCTTCCAGAGGGCGCCAGGGCGCTCAGAACCGTACCTGCTGTGCCCGCCGCCGTGCCAGCTGTGCCAGTGAGGGAGGACGGGGATCCTACCGGCGTCGAGGGATTGGATGGAAAACTACTGCTGGTGTGGTCAGGTGAATAAATCTGGAGAAGAGGGGAGGAGGGGGGAGAGAGTGAGGAGGGAGGGAGGAAGAGAGGGAGAGAGAGAGAGAGAGAGAGAGAGGCACCTGTCAGTAAGGCCCAGACGCCGCTCTTTCATTGCTCAGTGCTTTTCATGGCTCCCTCCGCCACCCCTCAGTCTGCCCACAGACTAAATTGGCTCATCAATTCTGCTTGTTTTACGGCCTGCGTGCTCATAAAGACACTCCCAGCATGCATATGGGCCTTTTAACAACGCGGGACGGTGCCGCCAACGCCGCCGCCGCCACGCCCGCGCGAAACATCGGTTTCCCTCCGCCCTCCACGCATCGCATCTCATCCCTTTTCCCCTCAAATCCCCGCTGTCCCATTCGCTGCGTTCTCCCGACCCTAAAGAAGCCTCTATCCGCCACACAATGCAGGAGACGCTACGCTGTATCTTACATTCCTGCAGCAAGAAAAAAAAAACACCCAGTGAGAAAGACGGGATCCTGAGAGGCTGCAGATGCACCCAAATCACCATTAAATCCCGTTAATGTGGCTTTAAAGCGCCTGGCGGTACAACCCGCGCGCGGCGCAGTCTGCCACAGGGTGGAGAGAGGAGGGGAGGGGAGGGGAGGAGACCTGACGCTCAGCGCCCACGCCTCGGCCGCCGTTAGTCTCCATTTCCGCTCCTCATTAGCGCGTACGGAGTGGCAGGGACGGGCCCCCCGGTGCCCCCGTTACACCCCCCCCCCCCCAACTTACCCCCCCACAACAGGAGCGGCTGTCTCCCCCCGAGGCAGACCGCGTGAGATCCGGTTATTGATGGGATCTAATAAAACCGCGGGGTCATTTGATCCTCGCTGCTCGCGGCGTGAGGCGTTTTGTCTGATAATGGCGGTCTCCAGGGGGGTGGGGGGGTGCGGGTGACCTGTCGGGCCACAGCAGGGGGGGGGGATCCGAGAGCTCCTGTGACAGGAGCCTCCCCCCCACCTCCCCCCGAACGCAGACAGGTTTACCTCGGCTGCACCTCTGTGTTCCGCGTCGCTGCTCGTTTCTGTGCCCTACGTGAAGGAGTGAGGGGAGCGGTTTGAGTGCCTGCCGGTGGCATGTGAAGGATGCTGTCTTTAATTGATTACACCTGTGGATTATATCTTTAAAACCATTAAAGGAGGGCCGAGTTTTCTCTACAAAGCAAGATAAATTAAACAACAGGATTCCCCCGTCTCTCTGCTTGACAAGAGAATAGTTTGCCAGGCGATTTAAAACACCTTCGATCCAACTAATTACATCTCAGATGAATAGCATACCTAGAGCGATTTTTCACGCAGAAAGTCCCATCTCCAGGGCTCTGATACAATAAGTGGGGAAACAGAAGCTGGACATCAGGGGCGCACAACCAGGGCACTGCATCTTAAAGATTTTACTGTGCTCAAGTATAGGAGTGAATCAGCATAGTTTATACAGCTGTCAGAAAACTACAACTTCGGCAATTGGTTGGAACAAAAACCAGCATGCAGGCCAGCTCTCCAGGACTGGAGTTTTGCACCCCTGGTCTACATCATAAAACAGGGCTGCCCAATTTTTCTTGGAGATTTATCATCCTACAGGTTTTAATTTCAACCTTAATTTGGTGCACCTGATTCCACTAATTAGCAGCTCAAAAAGATATCTAGCTAGTTGAATGAGGTGTGCTTTATTAGTGTCAGAGTAAAAACCTACAGGAGAGTAGATCTCCAGGAACAGGGGTGGGCAATCCTGCACTAAAACACTGTGGAATAGACTATGTTTGGAATCTCTTAATTTAAACCCAAAAGGATGCGTTTGTGAATCAAATGACTTCCAAAATCCAGTGAAGACAGAGCACTGCGGGCTTCAGACAAAACGTGTTGATTTTCTTTCTTAGGGTCTCTTATTCCGCACACCTCCACCAAATTCCTGGGTGACATTTATTGCCCTTGAACACACAGCTCTTGAAACACCTCCCCGATGTTATGTCGAGCATCCACCGTGTTTGTTATTTCACGTCTCACGTGTCCTTGAACTGTTAGGACATTAACGCACAGACTCAGAAAGTTCAGCTGAGCACAAGCAGTGATTTTGCTTTTAAACAGTTGGTCGATGGCCATGATACATGACCTAGCTAGACCACAGTGGCCTGTTCTTTACATCACCATGGTCAAACTGTGACGTGGCGCATCTTACAACGGTCGAGGCTCCGCCCTTCATCAGTCCAGTTCCCCCTGGGCGGCAGGGGGCCAATGAGAAGGGCCCATTGAGAAGAGCCACGAACAAAAGCCGCACAACGGGCGTCCGCTGAGCTGAGCTGCCGCGTTTCCAAATCCAGCCCGCCCCCCTCTCAGCGCCCTCCACCCCCTGCCCACACCCCCACCCCATACCCCCCTCACAACCCAACCGTGTCCATTTCACAGCAGCTTTGTCATGCTAATAGAATTGAGTCTGCGAATACAAAAAGACTTAATTTCTGATTATCGTTGTGCCCCCTCCTCCTTTCAGCCTGCGTACTTGTGTGTAGTCAACTTCCCCCGCGCTGCTTATTAGATTTTTTTTTTTTAACCTCCTCTCTCCGCTGCGTCGAAAAGAAAGCCATTAACCCCCCCCCCCCCCCCGAGCCGAATTTGTATGGGGCCGTGCGCGGGGTCCGGAGGAGCACGGGATCAGTGAAAGGAAAAGCGATCGGGGGGCAGCCGCAGCGTAACTAAAACACCGCTGGTTAAACACTCGCTTCTTCAGCGGGGCGGCCGCAAACTCAGAAACAAAAGTGCGCTTGGATCTGGAATCAGACCCCGGAACGTAGCAGATGTTTCGGTCTTTTCAGAGGACTCTCCGCAGACGCAATCTTAGGGGTCATTGTTTGGCGAGAGCTCGGCGAAACGCATTCGAAAACGCACGAATACCCAGATTTCCCTTATTTCTTTCCATCTAGACCGGTTGATTATCCAAACTGATGCATAATCCATAAGCTTCGCCGATAGTTTATTTTAATGTACAGTTCCCTTTCTTGTGCACTCTGAGATTAGGACCACAATTATCCAGGCTTAGGCCCAAAAAAAACATTTGCTAACGTATCCTCTGGCCTTTAATCACGGTATCATTCGCTACGGTGGTTAATGCCCATCACAGCAACAAAGGTCACTTCTCTTAAAGTTCGAAGTGTTTTCAGCATGTGGTATTGGTTTACAGAAAATGTTCACTCCATATAGGATGCTGAAACAGCTTATTTTTTGTGGGTCAGGGGTGTGTCTGTGTGTTTTGGGGGGGGGGGGGGGGGGGGGGGGGTTGGCAAAGAGTTGTAGGTTTCCGTGAAATGGAGCACAACCGCAGATGATTCTACATTCCAAGAGAAAAATCCCCCAGGTGATTTTGAAATGTGCACGCGAGAAGGGATTCTTTAATACAGTCTCAACAGCGTGGAAATGTTAGCATCTAAACTAGCATATGAGTGGGATTCGTGCTATACGTTCCCTTTGGAGGGGCTGGGCACCAGTATCTGAGAGGGCTTTGTCTCACAGAAGCTCGCTGGAGCAGCTGCGCTGCGTGTGGCGTCTGACCGCAGAACGCACCCCACGGCAGCCCGAGCGCGAGCTGATCCACGGGAGGATCCGGCTGCTCCTGCCAAGCAGCGACCGCGGGATGACAGACCTCCTGTTGCCCTGGTAACCTGTACCCACCCACCTCTGTGTCAGAGGGAGCTCGCCGGCCCTGCCCCATTCCTTCTACGCAAAACAGCCTTCCTGAGAGACAGATCCTGCTTCGGCTCACCCACTAGCCCGGCCTAGGTTAGCAGCTCTGCTAATGAAACGGGGAGGAGCGCTCCCTGTGTGAAGCGTCGCGCGCGCAGGGGAGGCGGAGCTTACCGAGGCCAGGGCTTTGCCCAGCGCGTCTCCAGTTTGCGAGCCTCCCGCGGCGTTCCCCCGGCTCCCTGCGGCTACACAGGAGACAGAGAAAAGTTCCCATTAAACAGCAAATTGACATTACACTACGGGTGGGTGGTATAAATGCTAGCGCAACCACTGCGCCTAAGTACTGAAACGTGCTTATCAATAACCAATGCTACAGTTTATTATTCATTCATTCTTGTACCAATGCTCACTTACAAATAACTAACCTAAATCTAAGTAACCTTAGCTTGATCATGCATTAATATTTGTACCAATTAACATCTAAATCGGTTGGAGATTTACAATAGTAAGACAGAACAACTATTAACCGAAGTAACACTGCAACAATAACGATCGCTATCTAACTAGATATTAGCAGCCTAAATTAATTCTGCTGTAATTGCATCTGTGCTATGCATGACCGAACCATGTTGCAGTGAAAATACTTTCAAAAATACTGTTTATTTAATTTTTACTGAATGCCCCTTGTAGCATAGGTTTCAGCAGGGTAGAGCAGAACTTCTGTTTCTTAAGATTAAGAAACTCACCAGAGACTCACATCCCCTGCAGGGGACAAAAATGAACGAACACATGCATGCGGGCGGGAGGGCAGAAGAGGCGTGGCCTTACCCAGGATGCTCTCGGCGGCGCTGATGGGCGGGGTGTGCGAGGCGCTGACGAAGGGCGGGGCGACGGAGCTGCCGCCGCGGTGGAAGCTGGACATGGGAGGAAGACTGGCGCTGATGTCGGCGGGGGACACGGAGTGGGGCGGGTAGTTCTGCAACACAGGCAGGGAGAGGGTTAAACGCCGTTAGAGGACACACGCGCGTGCCGTGCACGGCGTGGGCGTGTGCGCACGTGCACGGGAATGCCTTCCTAAACTACGGAATACACACAGACATTTACAGACACATTCTAAATACACGAGATTATTATGAGATCTCATTTTAATAAAGAAAACAACTTCAGAGTGAGCCAGGACTACAGGATATAAACAGTAAGATATCAGACAGCCTGGTTATGAGGCACAGCAGGATGTGGGGAGGACACAGGGGCAGCTGGGGGCCGGGTGGAGGAGACTGTGCGTGTACAGCACTGAGGTAAAGAGACAGAGTGGAGCCGGGTTCGAGTGCAGAGTGCTGCACTTAGAGACGATGTGTGTTTCCAGGACAGCTGCAGAGAAGGTGAGCACTTCCAGCGCTGGACACAAAGACATGGAACGCCCGTACCAGGCCGAGGGGAGGGGGTCAGAGAGACGACACCACGAGAGATACCAAGAGAAAGCGAAGAGGGAATGTGTGTGCACGTGTGCGTATGTCTGCATGCGCACGTGCGTGTGTATGTGCGCGAGCATGTGCGTGCACGTGTGTATGTGTCTGTGCGTGCACGTGTGTCTGTGTGATGCTTGTCTCTGAGCGCGCGTGTGCACGTATGCGTGTGAACATGTGTGTATGCGTATGTGTGTGTGTGTGTGTGTGCATGTTTGTATGCATATGTATTTGGCGGGACAGTACCTTAAGTGATCAGCAACTAGACGAAGATGTGATTTGGCGATGTAGCGGCAAGGTGTAAAATGTGACGCAGATCTGTTGTTTTTCCACACAAGTGTCAGCAAAGGGGCAGTGACCTGCAGTGCTGACACCAGCCACGACTACAAGGACTACAGAGAACACATCAGGGCTAGCACATCGAGGCTAACACAATCAGGGCTAACACACCTGGGCTAACACATCAGGGCTAAAACACTGGGGCTAACGCATCGCAGCTAACGCATCCGGGCTAACAGAGTCAGGGCTAACACATCAGGCCAAACATATCTGGGCTAAGACAATCAGGGCTAACAGTCAGGGCTAATATAATTTGGACTAACACACCGGGGCTAAAACATCACGCTGAACATATCAGGGCTAACACATCAGGGCTAAGACAATCAGAGCTAACACATCAGTCCAAACACATTAGCGCTAACATATCAAGGCTAAGACAATCAGAGCTAAAACATCAGTCCAACCACATTAGGGCTAAAGCATCCAGGCTACCAAATCAGGCTGAACACATCAGGCTAGCACATTAGGGCTAACTCATCCTAACTAAGGCATCCTGGCTAATGCATTTGGGCTAACGCATCCTGGCTAATGCATTTGGGCTAACGCATCCTGGCTAATGCATTTGGGCTAAGGCATCCTGGCTAATGCATTTGGGCTAAGGCATCCTGGCTAATGCATTTGGGCTAACGCATCCTGGCTAATGCATTTGGGCTAACGCATCCGGGCTCCACTATTGCATGTCTCGGTGGATCAGCAGGAGGGAGTATTGCGCTCACAATGTTGCATAACGTTGCATATTCTTTTTGCTTTTGCTTTGAGCCTGGTAAGAGCTGCCATGTAAGAGCAAAGTTCACCAGAGGAATCACGAAACACAATTCAGCCTTGCATTGCGACAGCAGTGTAATATAAGGACTGTAAACTCGGGCATTCCTGCACCGTTTTCTACGGGTTATGTGGAAACACAGCCTAGCACGAACTGGGTTCTCTGATACCCAATCTAAATGTCATCCATTTGAATGAAAATACTGCACAAATACACATACAGGGTCTGTGTCTGAAGCGACAATAGCCTCAGAACACGGGCGTGTCGTGCTGACATCACAGAGCTCCGCCTTACCAGGCGATCGTGCGAGTGCAGGCTGCCGTAGTTTCCAGACTGTGGCATGTGAGATGACGATCCTCCCAGCATCCCCCCGTAGCCGGGCTGACTGATCCCGTTCGAAGAGTTCCAGGGGTCAGAGGAATTGTGGGTCCCATCTAAGTTACACATAAGAAAAGCCTGAGTGCATCGTTCACAAATCAAACCACTCCTAACTCACTAACTCCTTCACATCAGCAGAGTATTCCACCATAGTGACTGATGCCTAATTACTGTCGGACACTAAAAATGAAACGTCAAGAATAAAGTAAAAACGTGTGTTTGGCAAAAAAAAAAACTAATAAAACAATAAATTCTGGTAAGTCAGTTTCATGCAGAATTATCTCAGGCTACAATGAAAGTCATGCTTTTCACATTAGATGAAGTGCTTGTGAAAGACGAGCAGCCCTGCTTGATGTAATAGCGGGGCGAGAGCCAGGTCCCAGGCCTGAGCGGGGTGGGGAAACGTCTGAAAGAATAGAATCTGCCCTAAGCCAGAGAAGCCCGGCGACGATCCAACTGATCTACACAGCGGAGGAGCCGCGATTCTCCGCAGACACCCGACAGCTGGAGCGACCTGGCGCGGGAGCAGAAACGCTCTGTAACACCGCGCAACTTCCTGCCAACCTGTCAGGCCCGGGAGAAGAACACAGGAACAAGCCCTACAGCCCGCGCGGACGAGACCGGATACGGCGGACTGGCGAGCAGAGCAGCGCCGCACAGGAAGTTCTGCTGGGACACGCTTGCCTTTTACGCAACTCCTGTCTTGACAAGTTGTTTACAGCTATTTAATCTCCTCTTCCGGAACGAAGAAAAACAGCCTTTCAGCAAATGAACTTCACGTTTGCCTGGAGAGTTTTCCAGAAAAACCGCACACCTCTTAAGGCTAACAGACAGCCAGGGTGGTGGAAGGGCCCACGGTCATGTAGACCCCGAGGGAAAACGCGCATGGACACCGCGGCGTGAATAACGGCTGTTCTGCGGCCGCACGCGGAAATCCAGACGGCGTACCGACACCGGCAGTCCCCACCGCAGTACGTGCGAGGCGCCGGTGGCGTCGAGGAGTTTCACTCACCGAAGAAAGTGCTTGCGAACATGCTCCCCGGAGGCTTGGGCGACGGGAAGGAGGGCGAGTCTCTGCTGAAGTCTTCCGTGTTGGGAGACGGCGCGTAAACCTGCCAAAACAGCACAGCAAACACCGTTAGGAAACGCGCGGGACCGCCAGATTCACACTGCCGCTGCCGGGCCAAACCGCGCAAACGCACTGCGCACAAGTTGCGGTTCCGCTCGCGGCGCTCTCCCGCGTACGACTCTGACACGCTGCCATGACAAGGTCATTTGTCTTGGTCACCTGGAAAATATTTATCAGTGCGTGTCAGCCAAAGCAAGCGTACGGGTTAGCGAACGCTCGGAAGGGCAGCTGTTTTTAAAGACATAGAGAATGCAGCAGTTTGACGTACAGTTTGAGGCCGTAATCACTGGGCTGGGGATCGATGAGCCTCCTAATCCTGATTCAGGACCATTTATTACGACAAATCCCATCCCTCACCCTCCCACACTGTTCTCCAGCATTTCCCCCTTCTGGATCAGATTCCACAGGAAAATCAAGATGGCCGTCCTTCGATTCGCTCCAGAAGGACTACATTCAACGTAGTGACCAATTATGCGGGGTTAATCGATGACTACATTTATTAATGAGAGAAATACAGGTGAGGGACGAGCATCATGGTGACTAATTGAGCATGTTGAGATTTTGAAGTCCCAGCATGCAAAGCAGAGCCAGGCACAGGAGACCCCAAAACAATCCCCCCGTATTCGAGCATCCCGTTACCATAGCTGCTTTGAAGCAGCGCATCCCAGAGCTTACGGATAATCCGTCAGGGTCAGAGTTCAGAGTTCAGAGGGGGCCGACCTACAGCACGCAGCCACAGGAACGCTTAGCTTGGCCTTTTTTTCCCCCAATGCATCCGAATTAATGACAAATAGGCCGTCAATCTACAAAGGCCTCACAACACAGATGGTATTTACCCTACATATTAACCCATAATCAACCCGTCAAAATAACAAGAAATAATGACTGTCTTCTTCACTTGGATAAAACTGGCACAGTGATGTGTGTGACACCTTTCCCCGCCCAGGCAATTCCCTCATGCGCATTAACACAGGATAATAATTTATACCCTTAGATTTCAATGGGTAGACAAAGTGCTGAGGAGAGCAGAAAAGAATCCCTCTGTTTTCTTTCGTTCTTTACTTCGTTCCCTTCTTTAACGACGAACGGAACTACGAGCAGGATGGGGCGCAGGCGTGAGGGGGCTCGGCGAAAGCACGGATTCAAAGGAAGCCACGGCCAAACGTGGGTCATGTGGTCTCTCTGACTCCACACCCTCCAGATGGGGGCCCAATGCCCCCCCACCCCACACCCACCTCACCACGGCGGTCTCTCTCATTTAAGATCAGAGGACGCGGCGCAAATCGCGGCCCAGCCTCACCCATCACCGGATCACCTGCAACGCCAATTACTCCTTTAATGGCCCGGCCGTATCTTCACCTGCATCTGCATCTTTTCATGTCTTACAAACACCAGACACTGGAAGAGGCATTTCCTGAGTGAGGTCTCTAATAAATCTAGCTTTGTTGAAATTAATTAAAAAATAAGCCAAATGTTACACAGATCAAAACCTTTGATTCCATTAGTCTGCAGACCAAAATGTGCACTTCGTTCATTTTGCAGAATTAAAAACATGGTGTTTGCCGTATCTGAGTACTGCAGTACAAAGATGTTCAAAGTGATGGATCTCATTAGTTGACCTAATTCAGAATGGGGATGGGACAAATATGCTCAAGCCATGCACGCACATGCAAGCATGCACGCACGTGAACACACACTCACACACACACAAACACACATGTGCAAACACACACACACACACACAAATGCACACTCTCTCTCTCACACACACACACACACACACACATGCAAACACACAGGCAAATGCATGCACACACATACATATGCACACACGCTCACACATTCACACGCACACACACACACACTTTCTCTTTCACTCCCTCACACACACACACTCTCTCTATCTCTCACACACATACACATACACAAACACACACACACACACATACTCACTCTCTCTCTCTCTCTCTCTCTCTCTCTCTCACTCACACACACACACACAGACTGGTTCATACAGTATAGCGCTATCCTGCTGTGCACCTGCTCCCCCTCCTGCTTTGATGTGCCAGTGGACAGGAGCGCACGGCTCCCTCTGCAACATCAATGGCGCTGGGCTGCAGACACGCAGCTGGTGGGGCGTGGCGGGGCGGGGTGGGGCGGGGCGGGGGGACGGCTCTCCTGGGCACCCCAGACCAGCGTGCTGGGGCGCACGACCCCGGCGGCACACCTCCCGGACTGATCCCAGGTCAGCCAAGCGCGTCGGCCCTGGGCTTTGTCCCCCGGCTGAGCCGCCATCGGGCAGCATATGGCAGCGGATAAAGCTAATTGTCCCTCTTACCCTCTCCCAACCAGTCGACCCATTAATAAAGCCTTCCGAACACCAGGCGCCCCCGTCCCGCCTCCGCTGCCCGGAGGAGGGGCCGTGTCCAGCGCGCCGGCCCCTGGGGGAGGGGCCCTGTGTGCTGTGCCGGCCCCTAGGGGAGGGGCCCTGTGTGCTGCGCCGGCCCCTAGGGGAGGGGCCCTGTCCGCTGCATTTCCTTTTATGAGGACACTGATTAAAGAGCTGTCACTCACAGCTCCCTGAATGATTACAAAACCACAGTTGCCGCCGCCCCCAGTTATTTATTTATTTATTTTTCGTACACAGCATTTTGCTTTTGCAAGCAAGTGCACGAAAGATGAAAGCAAAAAAACTACTTTCAACTGCCCGTGACAACCAAATGAGCAGGTTTAGGCAAACTCCAGCCTTCACATTCAGAGAGGGGTGTTTCACTTCCAAGAAAACATTTAAGGGTTTAACTTCTTCTGTGACTTATTTGAAGGGCTTTCATTTTATTTTATTTTTTTACTTTCGATGTATGTATTTTTCTAGATACCTAAAGCTGATGCAGCACTGCCATAGGTCTCTCACACACACACACACACACACACACGCACACACACACCTTACCCTGTGGCACCTGCCTCTGATGTGAACGGCGCACTGATCAAAACGCACGAAGCCATTAAACTGTCAACACGTGGACGCTCTGAATGGCTTCGAAAAAAAAACGGCTTGAAATAAATGATTAAGCCACCGCACAAAAACAGGCGCACAACAAAAGTGCAGGCAGGACAGTTCAAAGTAATTGGTTGCAAGTGACAACAAAATATCCTGTCTCCGCAAGTCAATATTTTGAATCGCACGGAGCCCCAAGGCCTTTTCTTTTGATGTAAAAATATCAGACGCACTTTTCAAGGCGAAAAGCACACAGGTCCAACACAATAGCCCACCGATTCAAAGGCTGCCTTTTTTCCTGATAAGACACGTCGAGTTTTCTGAGGTGACGCTGCTGGCTGGGCGTAAAACTCGAGCTGAATGAAAACTTAAAGCTCTTCGTTTACTGAGGCGAACCGCCTGAGCCTTTTTCAGTAAAAACGTCTTTCAAAGAGCAAAGAATCAAAGTCCCTTTCACCGCGAGTAAAAAGACACGAATTT